>NC_087517.1:38258164-38575892 GCF_963921805.1 Phalacrocorax carbo | reverse complement strand
AGATCCCTGGTTTGCCACCACACTTCCCACTCTAGTTCTGCCCTCTTAACATGATTTCATTGCTGTCTTCTTTAAATTGAAGGAGTAGGAGAGAAAACTTGTGAGGAGGAAAAGAATATCTAACTGCGTAGTTCAGTTCTGAATTTGTAACAGGGATAAGTACAGCACAGCCCTCCTGCATCACATTTTACTACATCTGTTACTGCTGGTTTTGGTCTATTTTGCACCTTTTCTAAAGAATCACAAATAGTTTCCTTCCTCCTTCCCTTGGTATTGAACCCTAACCAGCCACTACTATGGAGTGGAAAGAATAACTGCACTGCTTGTGCTGACTTTCCTGAAAGCACCACAACTTCTCCATCTGAACAAAAGATCTCTACAGGCTCTGCTGCCAGATAAATACCCAACAAACATGTTTCACCTCAGGGGGGGATCCAGAACTGAAGACAAGGAAGAGAAGTGTATCACATAGTGATTCCCACTCATAGCCAGGTAATCGTCCTGGCCTTGCCACCCTAAACACTCTTCTGGTGGCACAAGGGCAGTGGCGTCTCACAGCCACTAAAAAAACATAAATCAGATTGAGGTTTCACTCACAAACTACATCAGTCAAGGCAAAGACTTCACAACTCTTTCCTCCGAATTGGCCATGCAGTTTCTTTTTCAAATGGCAAGGATGAGTCTCTTAAAAAACAGTCCCACCCTTGTGGATATGGCACTGTAAGTCACCAGTATTTGCCAGTGCTTACCTCACAGCAATACGGGATTTTTTTTTTCTGGTATTGAGGAGAAAATAGGGAAAAGATGTCATTTCCTGGGCCACTACACAGAAAATATGAGCAAATATTAACTTTTTTTTTATAGACACTTATGACTAGGCATGTTTCATTTTAAAATCACTGTGAATGTATCACGGAGGTTTTAACTGACCGCAATACACTTGAAGTTGTATAGACTACACTGCTGAGGGACTTTTGGTGGGGCTCTGTTGGCCAGGTATCACTCAAGCTGACAGGACCATTCCAAATAGGACACAGTGACAGTCAAAACTGGCTTCAAGAAACGATGCTATATTTTACATAAAGGAAAAAGGTGAGAGAGAGAATGTCCCTCTAAATTCCAGATCCTGGATAGAGCTGCATGACTAGTTCAGGCTCATGGGTATGTAGGTTAACATATGGCCGCCTACACTCTTAGAGCGCAGTGCTATGTGATATCCTTTCACATGGCCTCCCCTCAAGTCCCATCAGTAAGTATAAAAAGGTGAGGTAGAAGAAAATAAGGGACACCGTGAATTTTGCAGCAACACTGAGTGTGGTGAAATATTTTAAGAGATATTTTTGTTCACTTTGTGGTATGGTTCAAGCTATTCTGCTTTAGAGCCCAAACCTCAAAGTTCAACCCATATTACTGCAAATTTTATGATCCGTCTGGGTCCGTTCTTTCGGTTGCTCTCCATCTTAGGATTGGGAGGACTGGGAGGCCATTTTTATATTACATTTTTCATGCTGACTAATATATCTGCTTCATTAGGTGTTAGAATGAGAGTGAAAAAGCTCTGTCAGTTGCCAGGCAGCACACGTTAAAGGCACTGGGCAGATTTCCTTATGCAAGTCTGTCAATATGACCCGGACCTCTCTGGGATGCCACTGGACATGAAGAGTTCAGAGGAGTTAGTGGTAGAGTATCTGAGGGCAAGACAGCACTGACTACACGGCTGTAGAAGTGTAGACAAAGCTGAGAACACTACAAAGCCGACATTTTCCCACCCCGGCATTTCCATTGCTTACTGAACCCCCAGGTCTGTTGAAAGAATATGTGAATTAGGAGTTATAACTTCTGAGCTGATCAAGCTGTGCTTCAGCAAACAGCAAGAGATAGCAAGAAGAGTTGTTTTAATCCTTTTTTAAAATTCCTCACTTTTGGGTAGTTCTGGTCCAGAGTGCAAGTTAGGATGGCCTAGAGACTGCGAACTGAGGAGGAGCCATTGCTGCAACACAGAGGGGCCTGGATCAGCCTTTCCTTCCCTGGCTCCATTTCTCATGAGGGAGGGAAGTAAATGCACCAGACTCCCTCAGAGGAGCAAGGCAATGGGACCGAGTATTTAGTTCTGTTGTCCTAATAGAGCACAACCAGGAGACAATACACACTTCAAGCAGTTGAGGCACGATATTAAAGCTACCCTCGCATAATTATCCTTTTACTGTATTTTCATTAGTCAGATCTCCATACTGAGACTGGTCTAAATTTAGAACAGGAGTGACTCTGGTGCAAAGCAGGATGGGAGCGACTTCTTAGGAACACTTTTGGTATTGCACTGTTTATAGGATGGTTAATAAATCCTGTCCTTAATTTCTAAGGCATGAGAAGAGGCCTCTGTAATTCTGCATTGCTGTGCACGGTTCTTCTCCTCATAGCCCTAGTTTCACTCACGAACAACCGCACTGCAGCATGCGGCTATGTTACATGACAGAAAACCTGGCCTCTTTTAGCATTTTTTTTTTAAGATCACCAGAAAAGTCAAGGTGTTCATCTTTCCACCCTGAACTCACAGTAACAACAAGTAATATGATGAAAATGCTGCAAGTGTTATTTTTGTCCTCTAAATAATGATACACCTATCAAGATGTAACAGGAATCATTTGTTTCATCCTTTCATCTTCCTCTACCAAATATTTAGACTTTTGCTTGGAATGCATTCGTAGTGTGAGCCCAGATTTCTTCTCTTTCAGCTTCATGCTGCATGTGGCTGGATTCCCCCTGTGGATTTTGACTGTACAGCATAAACATCAGTGACAGATTGCAAAGTGTCAATGCAGATACATCAATCAACAAAATAAGTCCGAAACACTTCTTATTATGCATGAGAGTAAAAAAGCAAAATAATGGAAATGCATACCATGGTTTAAGCTGTCAACATTTTCCCACCAGAAAAAAAAAAAAAAGCAGCATAATTAAAAAAAAAAATAAATTATGAGTAGCGATTCCTACAACACCACACTATAAGCACAATGTGAAGTTACAACCACAGCACTTGGAGGTCCAAGCAATGACAAGCATACATGATCATGGCCTCCATTAAATAAACAAACAAATATCAGGAATGAAACAAGAAAAGAAAAATGATACAAAACACTAAAAAAGCAACACTATTTGTGAAGACTGATATTCTTGGAGGAAAAAATAAAAAAATAGAGAAGCTGCTATAGCCATGAGATTTAAAAAAAAAAAAGTCTATGTTTGCCAGCCACATTGCATAACTGAACAGAACGCAGTCACCTGTCTGCTTCCGTTTAACACAGGAGAGATGAGTTGGTCTAGTATATTTGATAGCAGGTTTTAAAATGATTTTCCTGGAGGGAGAGTGGGCCTGAACTTCAGTTTTTTTAGCAAGTTCAGCTTTCTTATACACTGCTATGGACAAGAAAACACAAAAACATAGAATCAGGAAAAAACCAGCAAACAGTTTCATATGACAATACATCAAGTGGCAGGCCCACTGCTCCACAACTCCAACCCGATGCGTCGCTTCTACTGGGGTGAACAAATCCTAAGTCAGAAGAGGGGGAGCACTGGTGCATTAACCTCAGGTGTGTTACCCAGGGATCAGTGGGGATTTCTACAGTGAAACGGGACCAGTGGAGCAGTGAGCCTTGCACATGGCTTTTCATACAGTTGTACAATGTCTCATTAAAAAGCACTACCGTTAATACTGTTAAGGTGCATATCATCTACAACAGACTGGATAGTACTGTACAATAGTTTTTTTTAAAAAAGTATATATTGTAATAGGGAGTGTTAAATGAACCTTTTTTCCTTCTCACTTCATCTCTGGAGAGTGTGCTAGGTTCCTTTTTAGCTATTTTCCTTTCAGGAGTAGAAATCCTGCCTCTCCCAGTTTTAAAAGGTTTCTCTTTTTTATGCTTATCGAGAGATGATCTTCGCAATTCTCTCTCTGCCTTCTCCTCTTTAGGAACAGTCTCTAACTGTTCAGTCATGATGCTCCTATCATCATCTGTAGGATCAGAGCAAATTATAACAACAAACAAAAGATTAGTAACAAATGTTAACAATACTGCAGTGGAACAGGGGAAAAATAGTTGAAGACAGAGCAGACGGATTAATAAAAAAGACTATTTTACCATTTCTCTGAAACATGCTGAGATTACTGTTGCAACTATAATAATTTTGCTTTTTTGATCATTATGAATTGGAAGCAAAAATATTTAACAGACAAAACAGAAAGGATAATGCACACCTTGAGTATCTGCCCAGAGACTGTCTGTGTCCATGATGGAGTCATCGATTGTTGTTTCATCTTTGTAATCATCGCACGTCTCTGTCTTGTAGTCGGTGAGCAGGACTTCTTCTCTCTGGGGTGAAGCAGGAGCTTCTGGGGAGCCCTCCTTGGGCTCCACTTGCATGTCACCCACTTCCTCAACCTCCAGCTCCTCTTCAGCCTGGGAGTCCCCTGTTTCGATGTCTTCCTGCTGAGTAGCAGCAAAGCGCACACTGTGAGAAGCAGATTCACCCTCGTCAACTGTTGTCTGCACCACTGTGATAAAGTCATCCTCTACTGTCACCACAGATTCAATAATGCCTTTCAGTTCAGGCAGTGCTTCTGGGCTACCCTTGGCTAGCATTTCTTCAGCAGTAGGTTTCTCAAAGTCTATTTCTGGGGGTATTTCTGATATCAGATGCTGTTTATCTTCCTCTTTTTCTTCTTGCTCTACTTCTACCTCCTCTTCCTCATGTTCTTCCCCCTTTGTGGCACCAGCTGTCACTTCACATGGCAGCAGCTTTTGGATTTCCATAGGTTTCATAGCTGTATCAGGAATCTTTTCAGTTTCTTCTGCAGGCTGTGGTATGCTCTCCATCTGAATCTCAGCAGGTTCTTCCTGGAGAGGCTCAGCTTTTGGAAGCAGGAGCTCCATAGAAGGCTCCTTTGCTGGTAACTGTGCAGGTGTCTCTTCCCCAGACATGGGAGGTTTTGGAGGTTCTGCTTTGATATCCTCTGGTTTCAAGGATTCTCCATTCAAACCTTCTTGGGCTTGATCATGCTCTCCGCTAGATTCATAAGATTCCTCTTTATCAACTGCCTCTTGATGTACCAGATCAGGCTTAGTTACTTTTTCCTTAATTTCTGTTTCAGACAGTTTGGTGCTGTCCTTCACATAACTAGGCTCGGTCTTGGAAAGTACATCTGCATCCTTTGCTTCTCTGGACAAGATGGTCTGATCTTTCTGTTGAGCGTCTTTGGGTTCAGGCTCTGCTCTTTTAACAGAGGCTTTGTCCTTCCCTGAAGGGAGAGAAATAACATCACTGATCTTAGTATCTAACTGACTCTGATATTCCTGGTCAGCTCTCCTTGCAGCCACTTCCATATCGTGCTT
Organism: Phalacrocorax carbo; assembly: GCF_963921805.1. Classification (NCBI taxonomy): domain Eukaryota; kingdom Metazoa; phylum Chordata; class Aves; order Suliformes; family Phalacrocoracidae; genus Phalacrocorax; species Phalacrocorax carbo. Next base: position 38,570,499 of record NC_087517.1, on the reverse strand, counting down.
TATAGCATTGTAATCTGGTTTTATTGGAGCTTCTATCTCAGCTATTTCAGGAACAACACTAAGAGTCTTCTCCTTCTCCATCAACAAAGAAACAGCATCCTTTTCTATTGCTATCTCTGAAGCTGACATTCTGTCATACACAGTATCATCGGTTACATGAACTTTATCAGCCACACTTTCTTCATTCATTTCTAAGATTGCCTCAGGTCTTGTCTTCTCTGTCTCTGCACCCTTAACGGGATAGACCTCTTTAGAGTCAACTTGATCTTCGCTTTTTTCTAGCACAGTATCCAGCTTCTCTTTTTTCTCCTGCTCAAAGTCCCTTGCCAGAATGGATGCACCAGTGGCATGCTGACCTAAGTCTTTTTCACTGAGGAATTCTTCTTTCGATTTTTCAGCTGCTGCCAGCTTCACTTCTACTAAAGACAGGTCGGGAGCCAGGCCACGTCTCAGTTTTTCATCTGTGCCTTCATAGAAGGGACAGGTTTCGCTCGTTAAATTCTCACTGTCCTGAACTGGAGAAGGGAGTGGGACTGTGTACTTATTGAAAACACAGTAGCCCAAGTCTTCTAGCTGACTTTCAGCTTTTAGAGTTACGTGGTTTTCATCTGTCACAGGTGGCAGGGCTGTGCTGCTGTCTTCCACAACAGTGTCGGAAGGAACGGTCTTCTTTTGTGCCGTCTCAGCATCTGCACTCACGGAGGCTAATCTAGATCTTGTCCCTGCTAAGTCTAACATTTCAGGCAGGTCAGGAGCCAGGACAGCCCCATTTTTGTAATATTCTTTGGCCAGGAAAGGTGATTCAGCCAAGGTCTCAGGCTGGACTTTTTCTTCTGCCACTGCTTTTTCTTCTTCAACATGCTCATCTTCCTCTCTACTATCAATGGGGAAGCAGGGGGCCTTCTCCAATGCTGGTGTGGTTGCTGGCAAGTAGTCATCACCTTCATCCATACTTCCACTGGTATTAGTGAGAATATCCGAAGCGAGGGGAGAAAGATCATGTGCACGACCAAAGCTAAATCCTAGAGCTATTGAATCCAGGCAGGACATGGGCAAGTTAATAGACATACTTCTCTGTTCAATTGCAGATCTCCCCCCAAGTCCGAGGCTCCTGCTAAGAGTTAGGTCATCTTTATTTTTACTGTGGAGCTCTCTCTTATCCCCATAGACTTTGGGGTCAATAGTGAACATTCTTTCTGTTGGGGAACTTGGTTCTTCAGATTTGTCTGGTGTAAAGCTCTGAGCCAGGGTACTGTACCCTATTTCATGAGCAGGCCCACTCTGCTGATGATCCATTTCTGTCTGTAATTCTTCCTCCTCTTCCTCTTTGTCTTCAGGTATTAGACGATCTGTCTGATAAGGCTCATACACACTCTCTTTAGTGTCACTTAGCTCGTAGTAATCACTGCCTTGTTTCAGAGCATCTGCTTTGAAGCCTTCCTCTTTCAGAGCAGAGGTTTCAAAATACTTTGACATTCCCGATCGATCTTCCTCTTCTTTCATTTGATGAGGAGCTGAAACACTTGTCTTATCCTCCTTGGTTACATCTTTCTCTTGAGAACGTTCTAGAGTAGGAGTCTTGTCAGTGGTTAAACTTGGTGCCTCAGGGGCTTTCTCTGTTATTCTGGATAACTGAGTGGTATCAGGGTGCTCTACTGTTTTCTCAAGGGTCAGTTCATGGCTTAACTTGGCTGGGGGTACCTGTGTGCTTGGCTGGACCTCCTTTTTCATGTCTACTGTTGCTGGGAGTCCACTTTGGTCCACTTCTTTTTCTGCTTTGAGGATATCAGATGACTGTTTAGCTTCGTCATCCTTTTGAAAGTCTGCTTTGTCTAGGGAAAGTGTCTTAACTTCAGGTTTTGTGGTAAATTTACCATCATCTAATATTTGAGCCTCTCCTTTATCATAGAAGTCATACCTTTCCTCTTCATCACTCTCATCCTTGGTCATGTCCTTTTCTTCCCCCCACGCAGGTATTTTCTGGGTGCTTGGCGTTTTCAGGCCATCTACAGTTACTGCTGAGACCTCTTGCAGAGCTAGTGTCCTGTCTCTGTAGATCTGTTCATCTTTAGTGAGATCTTTGGCAAACAGTTGGTCAGTGGGTTCCTGTTTAGTTTTGGTACTGTCTTTGAGTGGAAGCTCCTGGGGGACAGCAGGACATGGGCCTGAGGGAAGTTCACTTTTGGCTGCTTCTGCCTTGGGTTCTGATAGCAACAGAGAACTTTCACCGTGGCTGATGGCAAGATCTTGGACATCTTTAAGGTCATCTTTAAATTTCACAGACATAACTTGGTTGGATAATGAGGGCACATCTGCAGTCCTTTCTTCTGTTTTGCTCCCTTTAGGCAGTTCAGAGGACAAGTCCTTTTGTTCTGGAGAAGTGGGAGGCTTGACAGCAGATTCTGCAAAACTGGCTTCCCCTTTCTTTTGTGAATCAGTTTCTAAGATCTGTTCTGATAGAGATGAAGGTATTTTTTCTTTGTCTTTGCTCTGTGAATCCTTTTTATCTATAGCCTCTGTTTTTGCTGGCTGTGGAACTAAGGCATCATGTTTAGGTTGCTCACCAGTCTTACTCTCTTTCCCAGATTCATGTTCCTTTGTGTCTAATGGTTCTGCTGTGAAAGGGCGTGCGCCCTCCTGGACACGGAATTCCATCTTCGTGGCTGCAAGTAAATCTGAAGCAGTTTGTTTTGGTTTTATAACAAAATTATTTAAAGCACTTACAGGCAGGCAGTCATGTGGCTTACAATGACATCTTGGTATGAATGATGGAAAGGAAAGGGAGAAAGATGCAAACATGCAGCAAAGCCATCCACCTAGAAATCTGCTTTAAAGTGTTAAACCCTAGTTTCCTTTCAATAGATGAGGTTTTTATAGTGAGAATGTTAGTTGTACACATATAAATAGGTGACCACTGAAATGAGATGATTTAATGAGAATTCTTAATGGTTTGTATACAACAGTAAAACCACAAGTAATCCTCACTTCATTGGTATGCTTTGCTGGACTGTAACTTGTATTAGTTTTGAGTTAGTAAAGTCTGCAAGATTAAGTCCAATCAGAAGTATATTTGTGTATTGCTGACATTTAAAACATAGTTATACATTTCTACCTCTATTTTACATTTTTCTTCTACATACAGCCTAAACTAAAGAAATAATGCACATAAAATGTTTTGCAAGTGTTAGAAGAGGCTTGTTTTTTAATTTTACCAACTTTTGACATTTACTCTTTGGCAAATGACAAAAATCTCACTGCTGTCACGGAAGCGGTATGTGTAAATCAGCAACAGAGCTACTAATAGTTCCAGATCTGGAAGGTCTGGTCTTCAAAATGGCCAGCCATCTTCAGCTGTAACTGAAGTCAAAGAATACTTGGCATGCTTCAATGACTGTAGATCAGGCTCTAATGAAGTTAATTTAAAACTAAAAATGCTACTCTCACAGTCTGCCACTATCTTTTTAGGGAGTAATACCTAGTTAAGGGTTTTTATACATTAATCATTAATAACTTGTTCTTTTTTAATATCCTATGGAAAATGATGATTCCTATCATGGAAAATATGAAGCGAGATACTGCAGAATGTGGCAGAACTTTCTGCAGTCATCTGTAAAAAAGACGTTTTATAAGTTTTTTCTAAAACTTGTTACAACAAGCATTGGGCCAACTCTGAATCTCCTCATCTCTGATTTAAAGTCCATGGAGCCATCTCCTTCCTCTGATGAATCTGAATGTTTTAGAGCAATTACCATATCAAAGTATTGGTCATTCTTTAAATATTTGTATATGTTAACGTTTAGTTGAAAAAGCAACTGCCATTCTGAACTCTACTGGTAGAAAAATGAGAGGTCTACAACTACAGTAATTTTGCTCCTTTATGTTTTTACATTGGTGACTTACTTGCAAACTACAAAGTATAAAACCATGGCTATGGAGCTGATGTCATCCTTGTAGTAGCTAGATACTGACTTTCTTTATCCTACTGTTCCTCTTACTGTAGTGCAAATGAACAACACCAATGGCATCAAAATATATTCTGACTGCCAAAGGAATTTAATATTCTTTAGCTGGGCCAGCCAGAACACCAGCCTCCCAAATGCAGCATTTCTTAGCCAGGTAGTGAATGGGTACATCACTACTCCATACAACGTGTCTTTACACTTTGTTGTGCTGGCTGAAGAGACATACTATTGAAAGGAAAATATTGAAGCCTAGTTCTTACATAGTGAAAGACAATTGACTGCAGTAAATACTTCGTTTAGTAAGCAGACCAGAACTTCACCCTACATACCCAAACCTAAACTTCACTACAAAGGCAAACATCCCAGTGGAAGTGATGGAGGTTTTGCCTGACCAAGGTGCTCCAACAAAGTTCAAAATTTGTAATAAGCTAAGACACACAAAAAACCAGAGTTCTGGCAATGATTGAGGAGTGGAGAGGTGGACTGCAATGAATGGCAAGGATATGACATAAAAAGCGATAGCTTTAGGGAAGCTAAACCAGAATGCACTGAAGCACACACACACAAAAAAAAACACCAAACAAAAAAACCACACACTGCAAATGAAACATTTCTACAGTTTAAGCCTCTTTATGTCATAGTCAAAGTCAAAAGATCTACTTTTTGAAAGAAAAGCAGATGAATCTCTGCACCAAAAAGAAAAAATATACATAGATTAGCAATGTGACTGGCAAACACATCTGAGATGAGGGAAAAAGGCTTACGCAGAGGAATCAGCGTAGCTGCAAAGCATATTTTATCATGGCAAAGTAAAAAATCAGGAATCAGCCGCAGTGGTGGGAAACCATGTTGTCATACAGCACCTATGCAATCATATTATCTGCTACACACTCTTCAAGCATAATAACAAGAGCAGTCATACTAATAAATGGGAAGAACAGGAAATGAAGCAGCCGTGGAAAGCACTGGAGAAAGCTGGAGAAGGATTCATCGGCAGCAAACACATGCAAACGTAAGGAGGACACACCTTCCTCAGCCAAGGAAGGGAATGTGTCTTTCAGGGGCGTTTCCGGTACAACGGTTACACTCTCCCTGCTGGATGCCACGCTTGGCACTTTGTCTTCATGACACACTTTGGCCTCCAAACCCAAATCCAACTGACCCTCACAGAGGCCCTTTGCTTGGTCCGAAGGCTCACTGGGCCCGTGCTCTTTCCCCAGTTGCTTCCCAGGAAGAGCAGCAGGTTTCGCTTCCACAGCCATAGGACTCTCTACTGGTTCTTCTTGGGGATGGAAAAAGGAGGCGACGTGAACACCAACAGTAAACACCAAGCACACAGTTCAACAGGACTGCTTTTGCATAACACTTTCAGCTCTGAACATTTTAGATTTAAGTGTGCCAAAGGACTGCTAGTGTCCAGCCCACTTTAGTCACTGTGGAACTGAATTTCCTTAGGGGAAAAAACCAAATCCAAAACAAAAACCCTGTCTTTCCCAGAGCAGTATGCTTATGCTGTAAGATGAGAGCTGAAAGTGTTTCACAGGTGTACCTCTCCCAAAGATGACTGTGGGTCAAATATTCATTGCAAATGGAGATGGTATTGAATGATGGATGGACCTGACAACACCAATGCATCAATGAGCTCAAAGTACAAGGGCATTTTTCTGACAAATGTGCTGTTTAATCCAGTATAAGACATTCAATTGAGGTGGAGGAAGGTATGAGGCATTAATTTCTTTCCACTAACCTTGGCAATACTGACTGCTAAATGCCAGCAAGTCAATCTATCACATGGATCCTGGATTTGGCAAAATATTGAGCTACTTCCATAGTCTTAATAAGCCTCGTGCCTAGTTGATAACCAATGGTTTCGCAAGAATTCAGCTGAGATTCCTACATTGAGCAGGTTTATAAACAGTTTCTCCCTTAGGCTGCCTGACATCTGAATTCTGTATATGAAAATCACCGATTTAACAGAAGGACTTTTCATTTTCTTTTCTGTTTCCCCACTAGCTCCCAGGCTTCTCGTCACCAATTAAGTCAAAGAAACCAATAAGTGCAATATAACTATTTGTTCATCTGAATTTCTAAAATACTTCACTCAGCCTATAGGCTGTTAGGATCAGTATAGTAGTATTGAGAGCAGTCTTTACTCATGCCACGATAGAAGAATGATTAGCAAAGTTTCCATTCTGGACTGTACTCCTGCCATTGCTACTCAGACAGCATCTTACTGTGCTCTATGAGTATTCCTTCTGATAAGAAGTCGGGATTAAGTGTGAAACCTTTGATTCAGCAACATACTGCAGTCAACCCGATGACCCCCCTGGGCTTTAAAGTGTGTCTTACACTTAAGGAGTTTGCTGAATCAAACTCAGAACAAAGTGGTTTTGGATCTGGAAGTGGCTGTAACCAGCCTCTTGGTATTAAAGTAAAACCTCTTTACAGGAGCTTGATTCTTCTCCTGAGATTGGCCTGGTTAAAACCAGACAATCAACCATCCACTTCAGTTATGGCCTTTAAAAAGTAATTTAAGGAACACAAACACTATTTGAGGCTGAGAAAATACCACTATGTAAAGTACAACACATTATTAATAACATATAAAAATGTAATTAAGGTTGGATACTGTATCTTAAATGGACAGAAGCCAGAAGATTCAGAATCAGAACTGGACTGATGCCTGGGTGTTACAGGGATATTTACACATGGGCAGATTGTAAAAGCAGCCTGGCAGAACAGCAGGTGTCCAGCTGCAAGGGGTCCTGACTTGAATAACTTGCTTTACTTTTCTTTCTCCAATTTTATGTAGTTTTGGATGTGCATTCCTTTCCTTTATAAATTTTTAAGGAAAGCCTCTCATTTTACTCTGAGCAATTTCAGCTATACACCTCCATTTCCTGAGACACCTCACACAATGCCACTTGGTTAAAACTAATTACTTGCCAAAGTAGAAACTTTTCCCTGACTTAAGGAAGGAACCCTACAGATTCTCTTTGTGCAGCAGACTCTCTTATGCCAAACAGACTCCTTGCTTACAGGCAGCAAGTGAGGAGGGCTGTTTCATAATGCATATCTTTTCACTGATGATCCAGTTTATTTCCCTTTGTTTTTCCTCATAGACATAGTTTTGAGATCTTACACCTTCAGCAGAGATAGAGGCATATGACTGAAAAGGAAGCTGCCCATGAATTAACCAATCCAGGAGTGCTGTAACTACAGCTATAGGCACCCAGCCATAGCAAGGCTACTCCTGTGATTTTCTGTCTCCCCTAGCTTCAGGCAGACAATCTTCAATTATTAGCATTGACCTCTTTCTGGTGCTGTTGCAGTATTAGGCTATATTATCATGTTAATTCTGAACAACTCTGGTTTTCTTGAAATGATGCAGAGAGCAATTTCAAGTATACATCTCCAACTTCCTGAGACGCAAACCTTTAGAGGATTCAGTACTGTGTTTAACTTCAGCTCCTGTGTCCCAGGACTAAGTTAGTCAAATGCTGTGAGATTAAATGTGATCTTTTTTGCCTTGGAAGAGAAGTCAGCATTCCTGTTAGTCACTGAAATAGATTGTCCCTTGAGAATCAAAAGCCATTTCACTTTTATGTAACCCCCACTGATAAAATAATACTTGCTGATGTGCTCAGGCCATAGAAAAAAGGGGTACAGAAACACAGTAACAGTGAAGTTTTTTTTCCTCTTCTTGTTTGCAGTCAGCTGACACAATGCTAACTGGGTGTATCCACAAAACAACTGGAGATGAAACATGACCAGAAGTTACCTGTGTATGCTTGTTTCCTGTGCCTACAAGAGAATTAAAGACCTTCCACTGCTATCTTTGGTACAGACGTGGTTTTGTGTTAACAACTGGCTTACCTCCCGTAACAACCTTTTGGCCTATTTTGCACACTGTTCTTGGCAGTAGTTCTCTGGCACAAAGAACAAATTAGCTTACATTTCTTTTAACTAGCTGCTCCTTTTGCTTCTGCTATAAGCCAGGCCAGTAGACCAAGAGCCCTGACTTAAGCAGGGACCATGGTTTCACCGACCCAAGTTGCATTCGTTGCTTACACTGCAGCTTCGCTTTGAGATGAAGAGACTCTGGAGGGGTGTCACTTCCATGTGGGGAGAAAACACAACTAAGTTTCCCTCCCCAGAAAGCAGCAACCCCAGGCACATATATAATGGAATGGATGGCAGGTGGGTACAGGGGAAGAGGAGCAAAATGGGACCATGCTCAGTTCACCTTCATCATGGCCCAACAAGACCTCTGTGCTCTTCACTGTGGCACTGGGACGTGTACTAGAGCCAGTCCACTCTGAGCTGAACAAAGGGTGTTCATAGTACTCCTCATCCGAATTGTAGGGCTCATCATCGGGCACAGACACTGAAATGGAGGGGGCCAGGTGTTTACGCCACTCCCTGCTGGCAGCAGGCCCACAGCCTGGGCAGTGCTGTAGTGGTCCCACCTTATCCTCCGCCCCTTCATCTACAAATAGACACACACAGACAAAAACTGCAGGACAGACAGACAGACAAAGAAAAGACAAGACAGGATGGATGCATGCACTAGCAACACCAGCCACTATGTCATACTGAGGATGAAATCAGCCAGGCTACAGGTTAATGCAGGACGGAGGAATGAGGCAGCTGTGCATTTTAACACATGGGCCATGTATGTGGCATTTTCTACAGTGTTTATGAACATCAGAAACCAACCATCAGAATAAGTGCATTTCAAAACTATATACTTATTTTCAGGAACACATATTGACATATTGTACACAAACCACATCTCACAACTTGCACTGATACTCATATGTATTATACAGCTGACTATTAAAAACCTCTGAGGTATCCCAACACAGTTGTATCCTTTGTAGTCATCAGGTGAAGTCCTTGAAAGCGAAAATTTTAAAAAGTCATTTAATTAAAAAGCAAACCAGCTTACACTTTGGCCAACGGTGTTTTTATTTCTCCCTTGTTTCTGTTTCAAACTTCCTCACTTCCTTCCTTTCCCTATAAATAAGTAACATTTAAACAAAGAAGAAAAAACCCTTCCCCAAATTGCTAGCTACCTTTTTTCCTGATAAAAGGAAAAATGGCCACATAAAGCTGCCCAGAGCAACCTCTGTTAGTCCTATATTTTACGCTGTTGTGTCATGTTTCTGTGGGTGAACTAGCTCCTACCTCGGCATTTGCCAATACTTTGGAATGACAGCTTTATTCACCCGTCACTGTAGCGTCGCAGATAATGACATAATCATCTCAGGACTACACCAGCTACTGACAGCCACAGGGAGGGGCAGCTTGGCTTTGGTTTTGCAAGACAAAGAAAAATAACACAGCCCAATAAAAATGATTGGCCTACCATATGGTCCATACAAACCTAAAGGGGAGACTTGAGAGCTTGTGTAGTCTAAAGTTCCCTCTCACCATGAATAATGCTATGAAAAACTAAACATCTAGTACCAGAGAAAATAAGTTTAAGGCCATTCTCTGTGTATGATGACCAGCAGTTTGATAAACACTACTTCATGGGGTGCCTTCAGCAGCTGCAGCTATCCCACTGGATTTCCTATTAGCTTCAAGAACAAGTCCATGCCAGGTATCCCTGGCCTTTCCCCTGGCAATTACAACTTAAAGAGTTTCCCCAGAGCTTTCAAAACTTTCCTCTCAGATCCAAAACAATGAGTCAGGAAGCAAGGCTTTAACACAGGCAGTATAACAGATATTAACCATGTCTCTGTGTGTTACCTGAAAACAAGACAGCTCATGAATGCTTCTGTAAGTACCCGAGCCTTGGAAAGCAACTCTTCGAGGGCACAAAGAGTGTCTGAACCACTGATTGTTTAGTTGCTTTGCACTTATAGGGGAATCCAAACTCCAGATTCAGGGTTTATGCATGCTTAAAAGAGGTGGGTGTGGAAAGATAAGCCAGTAACCTGCCTCTGCCAAGCAGGAAGCTCTGCAGAGGACTGCAACAGGAAAAGGCAAACACACGGCTGAATCTGAGATTCCCATCCTTCCCTAGTACTTAAGAGCTGGCAGCAAGGTTGCAGGGAAGCATCTTGATCCACTTGCAATACAGAACCTGTGGATTTCTTCTCCACAGAAGCTTCTACAAAATTCAGCAACGGATTTGAGGGGGCTCACAGTTTGCAAAAGGCTAGTTACAGGGGGTGAGGACACGTCACAGTATGCAAGGGACCAGGAATTGACTCCCTCCTAAACCTGAGAAGATTCAAAACTACAACTCCTGCTTCTTTGCAGGGTGCCCTTGCTCTAGTCTATTTATTACTGTGGACAAGACTGGAAAGGGTTGATGCCGTTGCCATCTCATCTGCTGGAACTGAGATATTGTGGAGAAAGTGGAAGGTTGATATGGTCAGATGCAGAACACGGAGAAGGAGGCTGTGCAAAAGGGGAGGTTGTCCTGTCTTCTGTGGGTCATATTTATCCAGGGGCCCTTCAGATGTCAAATGCATCAACAAGAGTGAGGATGAAACCCCAGGACTTCTCCATACTGATGCAAACAAAGTTGAATATTCCTTCTTTATAGGCTCTGAATGGACTGTAGGCAAGAAAATAGGGGCCACGCCTCTGCTCCCACAGGAACTGACAACAGTAAAAATGCTTAATATCTATTATTGTGATGGTGCAAAATCATTGGGAGTGCAAAGTCTAGTATTGTTTGGGGCTGTTATGTCTGTAGCTATTACAGATTTACACTGTTTATTTATCAGTTTTAATAAAGATATTTTCAAAATTACTAGAGATAATTTCATTAACAGGATAATAATGTCTTTAAAGGAGAATATGCTTTTATTTCAGCAACATGAAAAAATCCTTTCTTTGTTACTTTAGTCCCTTCTAATATCTCTTTTCAATAGCTCAATCTCAAAGCGTGAGAAAAATCCCCAATGTATTCTAAAGCTCAAGATTAAAATCACTTTTCATAAAGGCTAATTCTGCTTTAGCTTCCAGGTGTCTTTTGAAAATGCCTTTCAAGAAGTAATTGTCACTGTAAATAGATCCATTTTTATAGGACACTTGGTTCCTCTTAGTTTGCAAAATACTCTTATTTGGTACATAAAGCTTAACCTGAAATGCCTATTTCAAAATGGAAGACAGTCCATCAAAGGCATCCTTCTATCTTGTAATACTTAGAAAATTTTTTACATGAAGACGTTGTTGACCACTGTCAAAAGGTGCAGAGTGCAAAAGAAATGCCAAGTTGGCAAGAGAATATCACATCTGCCCTGTGTGACCAGGTAAAACTGATAAAACGATTACGATGGTGCTAGTGAAAATTTCATTTCCTGAGGAAAATTATGTTACTATAGTTGAAATAAATGAAATAATTTCAGTAAAACAATTTAGTTCTCTTACCTTCTGCAGCAGTAAAAAGGGACAGGCTCATTTGAACGTTTTTCTGCAGCCAAATGAAAGAAAGAAACCTACATCCACTGACTCCTTTCTCTCGTGAAATACACTTGACCCACAAACCTCTGTCTTTTCTACCTTTTTTTTTAATTTGTGTTTGCTGCATGGCTGACCACATCCACCTTTGTCATGTCTACAACAGTGATTTCCTTCCTACTATGACTGAAGGAAGTCTCTTTTGGATTCAGAGCAAGGCAACACACACTGACAAGTGCATTAGGAAAATGTTCTAAGAGAAGGGGAAAAAAGGACGTCTGAGGTAGATACACCAGGTGCTCACCTTTTTTTGCTCAACAACTGTACAATTGGGTGAAATTCATAAATTGTATTCCACTGAGCAGAAAGACAGACAGACAATGTAAAGGTGGATGAGAGGTGCATGAGGATGGATAGCCAGATGGTATAGGAAACTGAAGTACAGTAAAAGTGGGTCAAACCCTACTGAGGCAAACTCTTCTGAATGGGAGCTTTGCCTGAACAAAAATGACAGGTCTGGCTCACTCAGGTCAGCAAAAGCTCAACTCACCCACAGGAAATAAGGACCACATCTTCTAACACAGAGCAGACACAAGATTTTTACTACCATTAACTACATTGAATTGACAACAGTGATATTTTGGGAAAAAGCAATATAACATACTTCTGGTAAATTTTTTTTCTAGAAGTTACTTCTGTTCATCAACCAACTCTACTGTGAGTTCCTGTTTCAGATCCGGACATAAACAAGAAGCTTCCAGCAGAGAGCATTAATGACTCAGCACACCATTTCTGTCCATACTTCCCTTACAAACCTATACTTTCAGGATCTGCTCTGAAAAATGAAGAGTTGAATGAAAATCTTGTCATGGAAAAAACTCTTTTGACTAAGGTTAAAGCAAATTATTTGAATGTTTTTTAAAAACTGTGGCATTGCGTAAATCATCAAAATGTCTCCCAAACACTGACCTTTCAGTCCTTGCAAATACCCCTGTGGGGTAGGTAAGTAAGTGCTATTATGTTAACTCAATTCTACATGCAAGGAAAGAGAAAAACAGTGATGTTAAGTGACTTGCTGAGTCATATGCACAGCTGGGAGCAGCACAGTCTGGTAGTTCATAATAACCTTGAGTTGTATAGTGTTTTGCCACCTTCTTGTGTTAATACAACTAGCAAAATGGTTTCCATTTGCTTAGGGCAATCTCTAAGCTCCCGTCAATTAATCAATATGAGTACTTTCTAAAATCCTAAAATACATGTAAATAACACTGCTGATAGAAACAGTATGCAAAGCTAATCCTCAGCTAAGGATGCATGATGTAAGAACCTTGACATTGGCCTGAAGCAAAAAACCAAGCCCTTTATTGTGATGTGAAAAATCAAAAAGCATATGCTGAACTAGACAAGTGAACTACATATTAAAAAATAGTGGTAAAACCCTGGTAAGAATTCTAAAAGCCTTTGCTAATGCCCTACTAGCTTCCTTTTCAGTGAGTAGTTTTGATTGCCATTACCTGTGGGTGACAAGTCCAGGAGCTGTGGTACTATTTTTTTAAACAAACAATGTGCCTATTATGTTATTTTAAAAAAATCCACAATAATCAATCAGATTTTTTTATATTGGTTACTAACTGCATCCAGTAGATATTTCCAGTACAGTAGACTGACAAATGTTGTTGTTAACACAGCCTGTAATTGCATTATCTCAAAAATGACCGCAAGATGGAACATGCCTAATTGCAATGTCCTGATAAACTGAGAGTCAGACTGCGTTAGCACATGAAACAGGAACCATCCACTTGCAAAATTAAGAGGGTCTGTGTTAAAATACCAACAAAGTTTGTTCAAGCAGATGATAAGAAATTATTTTCATGCACTTATTTAACAAAAAGAAAGAAAAAATGCTAAAAGAAAATCCAAGAAAGAAATAAATGGAGACATAAAACTGCTATTGACAGGGCAGAATACAACTGACAGTCTCCTGGAGATTCAGAACCCAAATTTCTCCCTCATAGTCACATAGTATGGCTCAGTTTTAACATATTGCTGTCTCCCTGTACTGACGGACTTGATGCAGCAGTCGTCTTCTGTTGAACAAAGCACCAATACACATGCTTACCATTGTGACAACTTCACTAGGATTTAGGCCTGTGCTTAAAATTAAGCCAACGATTAAGTTCTTTGCTGGAGGGGATTTTAGCAGGAGGAAAACATAGTGATCATGGGCTACTGAAATTGAACGTTCGTTGTGCAGAACAGAGTAGGAATTTGCTTTTTGAGACTGGAATTTGACTCCTGCACTGTGTGTACAGAACCCTCAATACACATAGGCATTGAAGCATGAATTACATGTCAAAGACCAAAGAAGTGATCCAACTCTGAATCTCCTTGCTTTCATGCATTTAAGATTCCAAAACCAAAGCTAATGGTAATTTAAAAAAAACAGCCAAACAAATCTGAAGAAAATAAAGATGACCCATACTGAACCATAGTTTTGGTAACCACATCGGGACAGCAGACATCTTGGCTCATATTGCATAAAACAGATAAAAAGGTGAGCATCACCATCTTTTTTTCTTTAACATGGATGTACTTATCATACGCTGTCAGTTACCTCTGTACGTATGTGTCTACCTCATCCATGCACTGCAGTTGGTTTGCAGATGGGGAGTTATTGCTGGGGAATGCCTTATCTTTTTCACATGAAGCTGCAGAAAGTGTCTCCATTTTCTGATTCCCTCATCCTTTAGATTCTCATGTCTCATCCCTCTGCTGACAGCTGTGCACTGCAACGTCCATGAGACCCTTACCTTCCTCCAGAGCTCCCGTCTGCTCAGAAGCTGGTGATGGAGGCGGGGAAGGAGGCAGGTTGGCTGACTCTTCGACTGCTAGGAATCGAACAGTGAAAATGAGATACAGCAATTAAATCCCAGGAGACTGATGCTTCATACAAGCTGCAGTTAGCCTGTTTCACCCAGGTGAGAGAATTATTCGATGAGGACTTATGCCTAGTGGGTTTTTAGATAGACCCTTTCAGAATGCATGGATTTTTAAAGTTATAATAAAAGGATTATTTTTTTTTCAGATGGTATGAATTATTTTAAAAATTCTGGTCATAAAGTACAATACAAAAATCAAGTACAAAATTATCTTTTAAACCAGTATTGCCACTTAGCAAACCTTCTGTCACCCAAGGCAACAACAATAAAGCATCTGAGCATGAGAGATTTTATAAATTCACACTGACTATCAGAAACTGGCATCCAATCTCTTCAATTTACCTCAACTGCATGAACAAAAAACATTCTGCACACTTTTTCTCTTTTTCCCCGCTGAGTTCAAAACTAATCACAGAATGGATGCAAATATTGCTTGTCTAAATACAAAAGACATCAGCATGGGGAACTTATGTCAGCCATGACTTCATAGTGATTCACCTGAGCAAGGCTCAGTGAAATCTTAGATGCAGTTAGACCAGGTTTTTAGATTCAGTCATGAGACTAGATGCTGAAACCAGATGATGTTCTTTCAATTATTTCATTTCAAGTATGATGAAACCCTAAACAGACTGCTTCTTAAATGAACTCAGCATAACCTCTGCATTTGATTTCATACCAATCACACTGAGAATATTTTTCTATACAGATCCACTACTGGGGTTTAACTGAAGTTTAAAAAAAAAAGAAAAAAGTAAGAAATCTGTTTTAACAGATCTGTCTTATAAACAGCACCTCTCAACAGGCAGATCTCAGTTTCTGATTCAGGGCTTCTTCCCAAGCACAGAAAGGCCACTTTCAAAGCCCGAGCAGAACTTGCCAGGCCTCCTCCTATTGATTTCTGTGTGGTTTGGAAGAGACCCTTGTGTGACTTGTCCTTAATATGTGCTGTCCGGGGACAGAGCATTTATATATTCATCACAGTGCAATTCTACCCACACTTATTTAACAGTCACTGACTACAGGAACTGTAACACCAACAGTTGCTAACTGAAGACATACTTCTCAAAATATTTTAAAAATGTCTTATCTGACTAGATGAAACCTATGCAGAGTCAGGAGCTGGACTCGATGATTCTTGTGGGTTCCTTCCAACTCAGGACATTCTACGATCCATTTTGCCTCGTCCAGGCCCCAGTGAAGCAATCTGTGCTTAAATATGTATGAAGTGTTTTGCAGAACTGGGGTCTTCCATGTAAAATTGATTCTCTATAAAGAAGGGAATTACCAAGCAACGCATCTCCCTGCTGCAGTTCAAAAGTAGTTCAATGAAGCAAAAGACCTTGGGAACCAAATTTTCAGCAAATATTCTAAATTACTCGTTGACTTTAATTCATTCCTAAGCAGGGTCCAGCCACTGTACCAAACAAAGCAGAGTGCCTGTGGGGAAAATACCACAAGGCACTATTTTGATTTGATCACAACATATGTGCACTCAGCAGAACTTATCCTGGGGCAGGCTTGCAAGACTTGCCCTGCCTCAGGACAGGACAGAGTATGGCCTTTCTCTGGCTTTTGGTGTACATGCTTTGGGCTACTGTGGAAGTTTTCTGGCAGGAAGGGAGCACTGTAAGTATGAATGACTGTATACATACTTTTATATACATGTATATAGAAACACACTTGCACTTCAGAGACACACTTCACAAAGGTGCCAGCAGGACGATGGGGCGACAGCATGGCCCAGTGGCAGTGGTACCATTCCCAGTTTGGAGCACTGGCATTTGCTTCTTCTACCACATGTAATTCCCTCTCCCACAACCTCCTCTCACGCTGCCCGGCTGCTAACCCCTCTCCCACCCTCACCCGGTGTGCCTCATTCCTCTCTGCTTCCTGTTGAGGTGCTCCTCCTTCACCTTTTTGTAGGTACCACCCAACCAGCAAAGCCCCACTTTCTTTTTGTATGCCTCTCCTCTAATCTTTGCCTCTTCAGACATTAATCTTTCTCTCTGACATTGTACATGGCTGAACACAAAGGGGCTCCAAGCCCTGCTGGGTCCCACCAAAAATGACAACAAAACCACTACCACCAATTACATTCACAGTTGCGCCACTCAGGGGTCAGAAACCAGGTGAAAAACTGCTGTTAGAGCAAACACAGAATGAGTCACAGGGCTGTGAAGAACTGGGGCAACAAGGATCCTGCTATTATTACGTGGTTCCAGCATTTATCCAGTGGTGCTGCAGTTTATCCATGACCATAACCTTTGTGAATACACAGCTGTAATTGTTTTTTGTAATATTACATACATAGAACATCTGCAGAAACAGGGATACTTTGCCTCATTTTACCTAAAGGTAGTGGTCCAGGCTGATCTTTGTGTTGGGCTTCTTTTTCCTGTTCACCTTTCAGGACTGCTACAGCTTCAGCTGTTACTACTTGCACTATCCTCGCAGACACTTCTTCTGTGGCATCAGCAAATTCAGAAAAAAAAAAAAAACAACAAAGAAAAGCATGCTAGTGAGATGGTGTTTTAAAATTACAAATATTAGCTTAAACAACAAAAAATGGAGGCTGACTTAATCCATTTTAAAAGGTAAACTTTTTTCCTGAAATATAAGCAAATCATTAAAACTAAAATAGAAGGACCAGATATTCCAAAGACCTCGGTGGAAAATGCTGAGTATTTACAAAACCAGGACCCCAGCCTTCACAGTAAGATGCACAAAGCATCATTATTAAATGTTCTTTCTGTTAGGGACAATGTGCAGAAACTGCAAAATTTTAAGATGATCGTTTATTAAATGTCTAGAAATTTTTTTTTGCAGGTACTGTTTTGCACACAGGGGTAGAACGGACAGCTGAGTAATGGGATTTCTTGACATTTAATATATGGAGTTAGCTGCATTCTTACATGCACTTTGGGTGATATTTCCTCCTCATCAGCACACAGTTAGTATGCATTAAAGACACTTCCCAGACAGACATCTATGCTGATGAGGGACTTGAAAAAGAAGGGCCAAATAACGTTTCTGTATGATTAAAAAGTATACTTTACCCTCCACACCCCTTTTAAGACTGCAACACAAAGCCTTATTAAAACAGTAGGTCTAAATATCATGCAGAGGGACTGCAGAGGATAACACTTGTTTGGTGGGATGGGCTCTCAGGCTCTGGTCTCGGACACAGGCTTGGCTCCCAGCCACTCGCTCTCGCTGTGCTCCGCGCAGGGAAGGAGGACTTGCATGGAGCTGGCTGAGGCACTGCATGCTTGACAGACCTGCGTGCCACAGGACCCTGCTTTGCTCTTCCCCACCGCCCTCAATGCGCGGCACGCACAAGAGGGGCTGAGGAACCGGGTGCTTTGCTGAGCGGAGGATGGCAGCGGGACCACTCAGGGAGTAAATACTTCCAAACTGAGAATGTGTCTCTCATCTGGACTCTAGACCCACTCAAAGGTGCAGAGAAATGTCATCAGGCATACAACTCCATGTGGAAGTAACCAGAGCAGTTTCCTGCCCTAAGGACAGTTCAGGCACCTTTGATCTAGCAAATCAAGGACTTAAGGTTGGTCCAGCAGAACCATCTATAAAGGAATTCAGAGAAAAAAGGGTTTCATTTTCTTATCTGTGTATTACTCCATTCTCCCTTGCTCAGCAATTAACATATTCCTCCCTCTCATAGTCAAATTCAATGGAAATAAACCCCTTCACCCTCCAGCTATTTCTGAGTGCTGGCTGAGAGTTGTTTCAAATGCAGGGTGCTGGGACCTGGCACAGAGCTGAGCCCTAGGGAAGGCAACAAGCTGCACGCTGTGGGCCCACCAGCTGCACACACCTGAAAATAGAGCACGAATTTCAGTGCTGCTCCACCCTTCCTGTGGAGACAGAGGTTTCCAATGGCAGATGGCAATACACCCTGCTCCTGCCAGGAGACACTTGCAGAGCCCTCATAAATCACCATCCTGAGTGCAGAAATAAAAGCTCTTTGCTCACCCATTACTGAGTCCTTCAGGCAAGGACCGGCTGGGAAGGAGAAGTATATTTAAATCAATGCCCTACATGTAACTTTACAGTAAACACCCTAACACGGGACACTGGCCATTAGATTAATAATGATGATTTCTTCTCACAGTTAGCACTCCTAGAGAATACGTTTGCACTTTTAACGTAAAGTTATTCCTCTTTGTTTGTCCTTTAGAAAAGCTGATTTTTTCTCCCAAAAAGCGTAGACGTGTGTTACTTGTCTTTCACAGTCATGTTTGTCTCAAAACAAAGTGCTACATTAATCTGCCTTTTGCACAAACTCTGTAATGAGATACCCACCCACTGGCAAAGAACTTTCATAATTGCTGGTATTTATATCTTACAATTAACTTCCTTCCTGACTGGTCGCCAGGAGGGCAGTGACTGCAATAGTATTACTGGCTGCAGCCAATAGCAAGAGTAGAGGGATGAATATGTCAGAACAACTATCAAGCAACAAAAAAATTAAACTGATTTAAAAACTGTTAGCCCAGGAATACATGAGTATAAACTTGCCAAGGATAAATTCGGACTAGATATCTGAAGATGCTGCTTTCCTATTGTCAGGGGTGTGAAGTTCTGTCCGTCTTCCACATAGCAGGAAACAATTCAATTGGTTTTGAGATGGAGCTCGATACATTTATGGAAGGGACTACATATGATATAAATTCCTGTATTCGCAGGATACTGTGAATGGCAGCTCTAGTTCTCTGTCCCTCTATTCAACACCATGCCCTTAGTATGAGATGAAACTCCATTGCTAAGTAGATCGAATCGAGCACCATAACCCCATAAATCAAGTCATGCATGTGGTTAGTCCTATGGACCAAAGAACAGGGATATTGATTTAAAGCCCATCAATCTTCCTAGCTGCCTTTCAGGGGTCTGCACATCATTTCAGGGCTTTTTGAGTTTCTCCTGCTTCCATGTCTGCTGGATGCTGGGGGTGTTTCTTGGCATCTCTTGGTTTCTTCCTCTTGTGAGAAACATGGAACAGATACCTCACAGATAGTCCCAGACTGTCACGTAGCGCTGCTGTTGCAGGGCAGTGGACCGGACACAAGTGGTCCCCTGGAATCATTACAGGTCCTGACAATTCCCGGTGTTGTGGGGCACACGCAGACTGTAAAGCACAAGCAACATCACAGAAAACTGGTAGAATGAACCTGTGGCTTGGCCCATCCTCTTCCTGCAGGCACGTGGTGCCCTCTCCCATGCCACGCCACGCCGCTGGCATGCTGCAGCATCTCGCATGGATGGGACATGTGGGTAGGAAACAAATCGCTCTTCCATGAAGTGTCCTTTTATACTTGGTATCAAATTCCTGTTCAGATTCTGCTCTTTCAGAACAGGAAAGAGTATCACGCTGACAGCTTTGGTGAGCATGGAGAATGGCACAGAGCTTCACAGAGTGCCACGGCTCCAGAAGACCCCATGCCAATTGCCACCACCACTTTATGCCTAGATGTTATGTGTGACCCTTCTCTCAAAATTTCCATGAACCTACTAATCACAACACTACTAACAAAAGTAACATCATCAAGCCTGTACTGTTAGCTCAGATAAACAAATCAAGACTCATTTAGAAAGACTGTTCAGAGAATCAATTTTTAAAACTAATTTTCACACTAAATTTTTAAGAAAAGGCTCCAATTAATTTTTCAGATATAGAATATGCAAATGTATGCCAGATTTAGTACCCTGGAGCATATCCAAAGGAAACCCACTCGGTCACCTGCTCTCCATCACCCAAGCTACTGCAAACCTCCTCCCAGCAAGGTAAGACAAATCCCTATTAAAAAGGGTCTCCTTTGTTACAGAATTTACATTTGTTCACATGCAGCCTGGTTCTGGGGTGCAAATGGGCTCTCCAAGGATGGAAGACAGTTCCTACCCTCTCAGCTCTCTTCCCAATCTAATTTGCTTGGGAAAAAGATTATGTTCCACAGGGAGGTATGGCTGGGGGTGAAAAGTTGCCTCCTGAAAAAATGGAAATTTCAATTTCAGGCTATGTAAAATAAGTAAATAAAAATACAAATGGCCTCTGGGGTTTTTTTCTTTTTGTTTGGCTGGTTTTTTTTAATCAAGAAAGGCTCACTTCTGAACACTCTGTTGATGGATATTTTGGGTGACACAGGAGGCACAGGCACTTCGCCAGAAGAGCAGTGCTTTTGCTATACATGACTGCTGCAAAAGGACAGACATTTTTGTACTAATGGACACTAAAAATAGCAGATCCAATGGGTAAGTCAAATCCTCACAGGGCAGCTATTGAGACTTTTCATAGTTTCCTTATGGTTCAGTTAAAGTTCAAGGAAGCCTAATGATAAAGAACAAAAAAAGGAAAAGGAGCGTTAGCCAGCCTGGATGCCAGGCAAATTCTTCAGAGCCTAAAAGCTCTGGATTCGTTAGGGAGAGTTTTGCTTGTAAAGATTTATTTTCCCTCTCTTTAAGCAGGTAGGCATTCTCTGACTCTATTTGGTGCCACAAAAATGGCACTAACAAATGATGAGTAACACCAAATATATGTTTCTTTAGGGCAACAAGGACCTTGGCTTCACATAAGACTCCAGCACAAGAAAGAACAGCAACATGGCTTTCCTTTGCATTTTGCAGGGAGTAAAATGCTGCTCCTTTTTGCCAAGATGCCACAGCTGCTCATGATCCAGGACACAGACTGTCTCCCAGTTTTATTTCAGGGAATGTGGTACCCAAAAGTACAGGTGGTCCTTGAATGTGGTGTCCATAACGGAGAGAAGACTTTGTGAAAGATCCTCAGCACGAGCTTTCAAAAACCCCATGACAACGAGCGGGCTGAGCCGAGAGGCCAGGGGCTAACACACAGGGACGGTGATTCTGCCACTCCATTAAAGGTTGTCACTTCGGTCTAAGCTCTGATGGGGCTGTTAGGTCAAGTCTGCCCAGTTGCTACTGGTGTCATGGCTGCTCGCTGGCAGGGACAGAGGACTCTACCCTGCTGAAAGGGCAGGCACCTGTCTTGGGCACTACTCTAATTTACACCAAAGTTAAAACTCAAATGAGTAAGCACTCTCTGCTCCTGGTTTTGGAAGTCAGCCCAATTCTTCCACAAACCCCAGCCCCCAGCATACCAAATCAGGACATCTGGAATCCCCCTGCCCCCCAGATAACTCAGGGACACAAACCCTTTCAGAGTACTGGAATGTACAGGGGATGCTGAACCAGCTGCTGATGGTATGGGGAGCCGCAGCCTTTCCTCTTGGTTGGGTTTAGAAGGCCCCGTGGCTCCAAAAGCTGCTGCCCTCCTTATAAGCACACCCAAGGGCACAACAGCTGCTCAATCCCCACCCCATCTTGCTCTGGCACCAATGTTTAAACTGCAGTAGCCATCATCCAGATACTCCCTCCAGACACCTGAAAGAGCCTCCCTTCACTGATAGAGACTCAACCAGGGGCCTTTAAGTGAGGTTACATGCCAAAGCATGGCTTCAGCGGTGCCAAATATCTGGGATCATATCCTGTACAAGGCCAAGATGCCATTTCAAAGCCCTCTTTCATTTCTTATTGATGCTGCTGTGGTTGTCAATCGACTGCAGATTTCTCCACTGGCACTAGAATCTATTACCTCCATGATTTTCATTTCCCAGGAAACCTTTCCAGTCCATTAAGTTTTCGACGGACAGGTTTACCAGCCCCAGAGACAAATGTACGGACAGTGGCAAGAGTCTTTAAAAAAGGTATCTGAGCTTTCACCAAATATTTCCAGAAAACTGTTAGAAATAATTGGCAACTAATGGCAAGAGCAAGAATTAGATCTGTGATGCATCTCCACAGTGATGTGTGGTGTCTGCTCCCTTTGTGCCCTTTTTAATGGTTTTCCTTCAGACTCAGGCACTTTTTCTCCTTCTCTTCCAATCTACTATAACCTCAGGCTCAACCTGCTGAGGAGCTGAGTTTGCTATGAACACCACTTCCTAGGTTAAACTGCTCAGGCTCTGATATTTGCCTCTGACAGCCCTCATGCAGCAGTATCCTTTATAATCTTCTTCTCTCCCTCCTGCTCCTCTGTGCAATGCTGTATTATTATTCCAAGGATTGTTTTTGACAGGTGAAACTTCCTATGGGCAGGGCTCACGGCATCTTCCTGCCTCGCAGGTACGTGCCCTGGCACTGCCACAGGGATCCTGCCAGCAGAGGAACCAGGGCTGGTACAGCTCTCCCCGGGGAACAGCCAGCTAGTCAGCTCACATAACAGTGTCAGTGATTTCTCAGGTCGGAGTTGCCCCAGTCAGACCAGAGTTTGTCTCCCCAGCTCTTCTCCTTCCCTGACTGTAGTCACCTGTGTTTCACTACTGCCATTCAGCCAGTTTGCTCAGCCCACCTATCTATTCCCTTCTTCCCACCTGAGCACCCATTTCACAGCAACAGGGACAGCTCCTCCTAAAAAGCATGTTACATCCCCACAACTTCACCGGGACACCCTTCCCAGACTGGAGCAGCATCACCCCCCAGCTCTTTCTAGCAACAACTCTATCTGATACCACTATGGTGGCAGCAGATCTTGAGTTTGCTGTAGCCATGGAAGATGCCATCTGGTCTCTGTAAAGCAGAACTCATTTAAGGCATAAACAAAGCTTAACATGCTGGAACTGCACGGCACAACAAATGCTCCAGGAGAAAACTGAAGGGATGATAGGAAGGAGGGACGGGGAGGAGGAGATTGAAAATTATGTCAAAACTTCACATGCATTCACAACGTCATCCCTCAGACACCTACCAAGAAAATTAACAGTGAGCTTGGTTAAAGCAAAGGGTAATTAACGCTCCTGGAGCACTGAGGCTAAAACAGGGATAAAGAAAGATGCAAACAGATGGAAAAGATAAAATAATATGTTTCGTTAATTTTGCTACATTTTAGGGAAGGAATACAGGCAGAGCACTGCAAAAGGATTAGCTACATGTGTGCTTGCAGGATTGGGAAAACAAAGCAATTTCAGTCAAAATGTGGCTGTCACGATCCCCAGTGGGGTGCAGAGCAGTTTCCAAGGTAACCAGCACTAATTGTTGGCACAGTGGAAACGAGTCAACAACAAAGGCACTGAGCAACCCCTGCTACTTACTGAGGCAAAATACCCCAAATATATTCCTGCAGAAAGGAAAGATACAAAGTGGCTATTTGCTATCTTTGACAATTTGAAAAGCAAACAGGACCTATGGATTTTTTGTCCCCCCGGGTCCCACAATTCTGAGTGCAGCAGGACTACAAACCAAATCGCTATTCGATTTGTTTAGAGGCATTAGCCAGTCCCCTAAGGACAGGTCCTGAATTCACGCTCAGCTCTCCTGGAAGCTGGTGGATGACTCTTGTTTCTGTCAAGACTGCTGAAACACTGGGGAAAAAAAGACCTGGGCTTCACCCAGTGACATTTATGATAGAAAAAACAAACATCTTGGACTCTGTCACTGAGATTGTGACAACTCTAAGTACTGCCTCCTGCACTCAGATTAAGAGAGAAATGCACAGCAGCAAAGCAGTATGAATAAGTTATATAAAACCCAAATAATACCAACAGATTAGCGCTTGCGACTGAAGAAAAAAGCAGTAACATAGCTTTACAGAATTCAAATATTTGCTCACAAATGGCTTTCGTGAGTGTAAATATTTTGCTCTAAGTAGGTCCTTGATCTGGATGTTGGCAATATCAACAGTAATTGGCAGGAGATATGAAGGCAAATAATGGAAACATCGGCTTTTAAATTAAATGAAACCACAACACAACTGACATGTATCATTTTCCCAATAAACTTGTTGACTTTAAGCTACTGTAGCATCAATAAGGACAGTGACAGATTAATTTAATCACCAGGATTTACCAGCTAACCAACTGAACAGGTCAGAAAAGGCTTGTATTTTGGGAAAGAAAGAGCTTTGATTGTTTAATGCATTGAACCCCAACAGTATGAACATTCAGACCACTGTGGGGGAAAGATGTATTGCAGTGAGTATGTGAGAAAAGCATGTACAGGGGAGCTACAACTGGATACCCAGCACAGCAGCTTCACACCCTGGTGAGCCCCACAGCAAATGGCTTACGCCTCCGTGTTTTGAGGTACCTCAGGCATTCAACAGCCCCTCCTACCTTCTCCATAAACTCCAGATTGTAAATCTGAATCACCGTTATCCAGCCCCTTACTGTATCTGCTTTATAGTAGTGTAAATCTGGTGCAAAACTGGTGTCTCATGTGCAGCTGAGCTGTGCCAGACTGGTGGTGCTCTGGTACAAAGAGGAGGCAGGAGGGTGGCTTTCCCGTGCAGCCCCAGCTACTCTGCAGTGTTTGGGAAAGCAGCGGCTCAGGGCTTGAGCTGCCTGTCCTGGGACTGCTTCCACACCTTCTATGTGTACTTCACCTCCACTGCCCTGACTGCATTTTTCCTGATCACCTGCTTCAGCGAGAGAGTTGGACAGATCATACAAATCTCAAGGCACACAAGTGGCAAAATTCAAAGCAACTCATGCTAGGAGCCAGGAGCAATTCAGAAGTCTGCAGCGAGCCCTCTCCTCTGGCTCCCCAGCACTCCCTGTGCACTGTTCTTTAGGCAGAGGCCTCTGCCATGCTGTCTAGCAGCTGTAAAACAAAATACCAAGGGATCAGTCTCCACACCCCCCCGCCCTGAAGTATGAAAGTCTATTAAAAAGGAGTCATACAATTGTCGGAACAATAAAGCAGTGCTTTAAAAATGAGCCCTCATTACTGCAAATACTTGTTCCCTGTGCATCCCCCTAAGTCCTATCTTCTTAAGTCTACTACTGCTTGGAACAAAATATTTACTACTGTCAGCATTTCCCAGACAAGTCAGAGGTGGGAAAAGCTAGTCGGTTCTGCTCTGTGTGATGTGTTGGTAACACAATTTACAACTAACATGCAATATTGAAGCAGACAACACCAGACCCTCAGCCAGGGCAATGCAGTGAGGTCCCGCTGCCTTTCCTTGGACTTGGTATCAGCTAAAAAAATCACTTGCACAATGAAGCAGCTGTATCTACCTTTTTTAAAACATGGACTCCCTAGGACTCACACAGAAGAAATCACTTTGGCTTCAAAACAAGGAACCGGATACTTAATCTTTTGAGTGTGAGTAAATACACGTAACAGGTAACTCACTTTTAAATCAATATTTGTTTTGAACTTCAGTACATGTTAAGATTTTAAATAAACAGACTTTTAAGAACTAACTCTCTTAATATAAATGGAAGAACGTCCCATAGAAGTCAATGGAGCTTCAGCCACCTACAGCAGGTGACACGTCCCTTGAAGTTCATTTTTAGCTCCTTTTGGGCTGAGTTTAAACACTTTCTACAGTGTCTCCTGTGATCTTTTTACAGAAGAGTTCAAAGTATGCTACATGAACTCTACTGAATTTAAGTTTAAAATTAACATTAACCTGTGCACATGTTGTGTGGGATTTCTACTTGTGCCTGGTCAGAAGGACTGAAAATCATTCTGTCATTGAAACAGAATTTTAGTTCATCCTGTCAGGGGATATGGTGACACATGAAATGCAGCAATACTGTGCCCCATTCACCCTAAGGCTCACATGCTACCAGCCCAACCCTGCTTAACCAGCTAGCTCTGCAATGCAGCAACAGCTGCACAGCTGAGCTCCCAGCTCTGCTTCCCAGCCTCGCCCCGCACCTCTACCAAGCCAGATGTCTTTCTCCTGCCGACTGTGAGGAACCGTGTTGTGCATTTAAAAATGAGCATGTAAGTGTTCCCACAGACCGGCAGAGCAGAACAGGTCCCGTGTCACACACAGATTAGCCAAGTCCTGCAGAGGTCATGATGTGGGTGGATTTTCAGAGCAGTTCTCAGCCCTGCTCAGCAGTTCTGCCATCTCTCCCCCTCTGCTCTGGCACCGGCCCGGAGGAAGTGAGTCTTGTCTCTGCCAGGTCACTGCCATGGACCAGGACTCATCCCTGACCACTCACACGGCCTGCTCCCATCCACTGCCTCCCTACCCTTGGAGACTACTGGCCCACACCCCTAAGCATGCCAAGTGATTAGGAAAGAGAAATGTGCATCTACTCTTGCAGAAGGGAGACATGAGAGATGCACATAAAAGCCCTCCATCCACCTTCCGAACTACCTCTTGCACTTCTGACAGACCTGTATTCTCTGGGCATTTTAAACACCCACAAGCTTCTGCAGCCACGGTGAAGGGGATCATCTGGGTGCTGTGGGGAGAGCTGAGACCAGGGTTTGGGTTGCTGCAGTCACCGGGTGAGGTCTGCATCCAAAGGCTCTCAAGCGTACAGAAAATGAGGAGTGGCTGTGGAAATTCAAGGTCACAGAGGAGCTACTCTGGATGGCTGGGACAAAGCTGGGAGTACATAGAGAGAACAAGAAAGGAAAAAAAAAAAAAAACCAGAGGCAACATAAGTGACAAAAAAGGAAGAGCTGATAGAGCAATTGTTTAGAATGACAATATATTCTTAAATAGAGAGAAAGGATGACAGTGAAAGGAAAGAGAAAGCAACTCATGGACAGGAACAGCTAAGGATTAGCTCCCTTTACAGCTCACCAGCAACCTGTGCAGGCTGCATTACCCCGGATTTGGCACATACTCTGAATTTGGGGAAAAAAGCAATAGTCACAGCTGAAGCTTTTTCCTTCTCTCATGTGTGGGGCAATGCAATGGATCAAAACAGTTTGGGTATGTCAGCAAGACTGCCACATCTACTCAGCACTGGCAGCTGATACTTCTGCTCTTTTTTATTAATGTATCTGTTCACCAGATACACGGGCTGCATGGACGGAGGAGCAGACTCTAAATTAGTTTTATCATAAGTGCCATAGGCTACATGGGTGGCTGGGAGCTGTACCAAACTGATCACATATCACTATGAATTAGTCTCAAGGAAAGAAATAGGAACAAATAATTGAAATACCTGGGGTTTATTTTCCCCTCCCAAAGTATATAGTGCCTCCAAGTGAAACTGATTTCTGTGAAATATTCTACCTACTCAGTCCTGAGTGGAAAATGACTCTCTGGGAAGCAGCTAACAGGTTTTCCTGCTTTGGAGATAATGATATCTCACAGTTATTTTCCATATGCTGCATGCAACTAAAAGTATTAAAGTTTTGACCAGGTATTTTCCACATGCAGGAGAAGGGTTCACTCACATGATGTATGTCCACAGCTGGGGCGCCTTGAGTTTCTTGCACTTTTTGCATGTTATGACGAATGCCTCAGTAATAACAAAACCCCCCAAAACAACCAAGACCTCATTTTTAAACCATCACCTCAGAATGGGTTTTCCAAGCACCACTGACTCCGCTCTGCAGTCGGTCTGTGAAACATGTAAATGTTTTGCTCAGCATCTCCCAAGGAACAAATGACAGAGCCAAAACCAGCACGCACCCCTCTTGCTTTGAGTCTTGCCTTTGAATTTCCACATCAACCTTTTCACAGCTGGTGGAGACAGGCACTGAATCATCAGCGCTCATCTCCCAGCTAATGCCAGCCACTTTATGCTGATTTCCATCCCTTCAGCTGGCAAAGGCAAGCAAACCTGTATTAATGATTATTATAAGGATTTCATTTAAAGTGAGCAGTAAATCTACCAGTAGCAGCTCCACAAAATGGAAAGACCCAAACCAAAACCCCAGTACATGTTTGGTTTCACTCTCCTTATTCGGCATATGAATATAGCATGGGAAGAGATATCTCCTTCCCTATATTATAACCTCACAGACTAAAACAGCAAAGACGACAAAGACGGGGGTTTGTCCCTGGCTTCCTTCTAATCTTTCATTTGAGTTCCTTGCTCAAATTAAAACCCAGATTGCCTTTGCTTTCCAATTTTAATACAGAGTAGCTCATCAGGGTTAGTCGAACCAAGAAATTTGCATATAAATACGTACTGTAAATATGCCCCAAAGTAATATTTCCTTTTTATTTCCATGAAAGTCGTGCCTCTGTGAGGACAGCAGAGTGAGGTCCCCATTGCAAAGCGCTCCCAGTCTCTCTCCCCATCTACCCTGTCTCCCTTAACCTTGAGAAGCAAACACTAGAGGAAAAGGAAAAAAAAATATTAAATCTTCCTTTCCTTTGTCAGACTCAGAGCCTTTGGCTCAGAGCTGTTACAGAGAGGCTGTGCACTCCTGAATGCTAAATAAGCTCCCAGGCTACATACTTTCTCTCGGTGGAGCTTAAAAAGAGATCTCACTCCACGCAGGGACGTGTTGGCATGGCAACGCGGAAAAAAGAAATCAGCAACGCCTGGCACTCCTTGCAGGAGCACCAGACTGTTTGTGCGACTCTCATTTTTGTAAGTGATCTGATGGCACCTACCTCTGCTCTGCCCAAGGTTAAACCTGCGCCCAGCTGCGTGTGGAAGGGCAGACGTCCGGCCGGCACGCAGGGAGGACCTGCCTCCATCAGAAGCACCTGGGGGCAACGGGGAGCTGTGCCTTGCACTGCGCTAACCTGTGGTTAGTCAGGGCTGGAAAACACACCAAGCCACACGCATGAGCCTCCGTAATGGGGAAAAAGGAGGAAAGGATGTGCAAAGCGTGGGGGGTGAGCAGGTTAATGACCACAGCTCTGGGATCTTCTGTTCCACGGCATGTGAGACCCTGAGAGCTAATAATTGCCTGCACACAGGGCAAGGGGCCAGGAAATGAGGCAGGCGATGCCCACCAGCATGTCCCGGGCTGCCAGCTAAGAACCTTGCTGCTTCTCTTTCAAGGTGACTTTGGAGAAGAAGATGCCATTTTCAGCTCTGCCTGAAACAAAAGCAGCTGTGTGTCTGCAAAACAAGACTCTGTTGTTTTGGAAATGAACCTTCCTCCAAATCTTCAGGCCCTCAGATCAAAACTGGAATGAAAAATTATGTGCTGGCACAGTCCCCAGTGATACCGCCTTCCAGCTGCAATTGCAAAGACCACTGCCCACTGCCAAATATTGCCCAGTGCTCCTGCATGTCCTTCATGCTGCCATCCTGGGGATGGAGACCATGATGGCTCCCCTTCAGACATGACAGGGAGGAGTCGAATCGCTCCACCTTCACCTCTCTGCAAGGGGCAGAGCTGAGCCAAGCCCAGAGGCCGTGAGCCCACAGAGGAGCAGTGCACAGCCCTGTCCAGGGCCGTGCCACCTCCCCACGGTTCTGCCACAGCCCTTCTGCGTGACCTTGGGCAGCTCTTTTCATACCTGTCTCGCTCTTCTCCTGGCTTTTACAAGCCTTGTCTACTTTACGTAATTCATAAATGCACAAGCCGTCTCCTACAATACGCTGAAAAGGACTCTGGCACAATGAGCCACAATTTAGAACAAGGCCTCTGGACGCAACTGCCCCAGCAGTCACTCAGCTAACACCGGTGCTGGAGGGTCGAGATCCAGCCTATGGAAGCAGCAAAGTCAGGATTTACAGCCCCATCACAGCAGGCAGTCAAACATAGATGGTGGGGAGGAAGGGCAGGGGCAAACAGACAAAAGGCAAATTTTTGTCCACAAGAAAGGGATGCAAAAGCAAAAATTTAACTCCCAGGATGTGTTCTGTATTTGATGTGATATTCATCCTGCAGCAGCAATAGCCATCCTGCCTAAAGCAGCCCCCAAAGAACATCTGCAGACATTTTTAAAAGGCACCTTCAACAAACAGCTCTCGTGGCATATAGCCTGAATTACTGGTGTGGTAGGAACAACATGTTATGAAAGATATTTCCTCCGTATCCTGGCCTGGTTGCTCTGTGTTGCCTCTCCAAGGTTGTTATCGATTATGTTTTCTGGGAACACTGACAGCACCAAGAGAGCGCTGGTTGCCAGGCCAACACACTCATAGGCGTTTTGCTCTTACTCCTTACAGAAGCACAGATACTTATGCAATTCCCTCTTACGATGTTCACACCGTAATAAGAAAACACCAAAGTGAATCAAAATACCAACAGGGAGCCCAAAGGAAATGGCTGGTTGACGCCTTCTCTTGGCCAGATTCGACACTGGCATGGCACAAGGCAGCAGTTGACTCTGATGGCGTTACTGCACCTGGTTTAAGAAACAGTTTTCAGAAGTTAATCCGAACCACTCTTTTCAGTAGTGCTTTAGGGATAAAAGAGACTGATGACTAAACTTCTCCACGTGTCTGATTCCCAGCCATGGGAGTCAACGGCACCTGCACACCGGGTTATCTCGCCCCACTCCCTTTCAGGTAATAATTTTTGCATGCTTGCACTGCCCAAAACTGTGCCAGACTCTCCAGCTCCTACCAATACGTTTCAGTCACTGACTGACTGATTTCTGAAGTCCCAAGACTGTGAGGAGTGACCAAGAGGTGGGAGGGCAAAGCCAGCCCCTCAGAGAGGTTAGGGTTGGACAAAATGTGATGTCTTACTGGATTTAGTGACTGATAGTGCCAACCACAGAAAAACCTGCAGAGATTGCTCTCTGCAGCAATTAATGAATATTCAGAGTCAGGGGGAAGATGGCTGGGGGTGGGAGACGCTTGGGAAAAGACAGAGTTTCTCTGGCCTCATTCCTCCTCCTCTACAGAGGAACAGCTGAGGGGACCTCTACAGCAAGCTTAACAGAGAACGGTAAAAACTCCCATATTCCCAGCATTTCCTGAAATCCTACTACCAGAGCCTCAGGACAGTGGCTCTGTCCTAGTGTCAGTCAATGTTAAGGACAGTATATCCCATATTCCCAGCAGAACCCAAAGAGGTTCTGCTGCCTCCGTCTACGCTCTCTTCAGGCAACATAATTTGAACATGTCTAAAATATTCCAATATGTCCCAGAAAAATGACACTTGTATTTCTCTTAACATGGAGAAGAAAAGTTTCAACAGTCTGGTACACTTGCCTGTATCTAAATTGGCAAAGATGGTAGTGCACAATAATTGCTGTCACATCTCCTGGGCAAAAGGAGGGAGATCAAAATGCCTAATTAACAGCTTCTTTCCCATGAGAGCCATCAATGACACGGTAAGATGCACTCTTCAAGCTTTGTAAAATAAACAGCTGAAATGGGACAAACACAGCAATCATATTAATCTTTGAATGTCATTGATATTGCATCCTTCGGAGCAAATATCAATATTTTGTCTGTGTTGCTCAAGACATGCTGCTTGCTGAAAATGCACATCTGACACAAAGGCTGAGGCACCTTTGGGGAACAGGCATTCAAGGAGCTTGTGGGGGGCTCTGGAAACTCTAGGAGGACTTGGGCAGCAGCAGGATGTCCAGTGCAAACAGCCAAATGAAAAGAAAAGCTCTGACAAAGCAGTCCTGTTGGAAAGACAGACTAAAAAGGCCTCCATACAAAGAAGGCCTGTTTGTATGTTTATTGGTAGTGCCATCTGAGTACTATCACTTGTATGGCAAGAGAGAGAGAAAAAGACACACAAATGAAAAGAAGATTAAATGAGAAGTCACTAGAGGGGGAAAAAAACATTAACAAACCATGGGACCAAGCAATAACTCGGTGCAGTTTCAGCCTGGAAAAGCTGTCATGACCTCTTGCACAGAGCTGCAATCCTGGCCCCGCACAACACACCATTGCAGCTCCAGTCCTGCCCCTTGTGGGCTGAACACCCTGAGCCAGCAGAACTGAGCGTCATAGTGATTTTCTAGCAGCGCAGTAGTTGTGAGGGCCACGAACAAGATCCTCTTTACCTGGAGAATGGCTACTACAAGGCAAGGCTAGGAAAGACAGTGGGATACAGACTGTTTCCTTGACACACTGCCAGGTGGCTGAAACAAGCACTGTCACTATCTTCACCATGGCTTTTCTGCATAGCCAACCTAAAGGGACTCCCCACCCCTACTCAAGTATTTAGTGGCCATGACTGGGCAGCCTTTCAGGCTGACACTCCCTCACAGCTTTCATCTCACCGGCTCTTGGCCCTTCGTCTCTCCTCGCTCTCCCACTGCTGGGTCTGCTCCCCCACCCTTCCTCAGCCCCTCGCTCAACCCTGAACTCAATGCTGCCACTTCTTCATTCCTCTTCACAGGTCTAGGGGTCCCTCCTCTTTCTGTTCCACTTATAGACTAACGCGTACCAGTCTGCAGGTCCACCCAGCCACCAAAAAACCCGGACCCTCTCATTTATCTGTCCTGGGTTCCCGCCCACCCACCTTTCTTACCACTCAAGGGCTCTGAAAAACAAGGCAGGAGTGCTCAACCTGTGGTCAGTCTGCTGTGCTGTGCCAGGAAGTCTGCTACAATTTTCCAGCAGTCTCTGCATCCCACCTGGTTTGGGTACCTTGCCAATTAATGAAGGGCTCTGTTTGTCACTCTGGCAGGACGTGCTACTGTCCTTAACATTGACTGACACTAGGACAGAGCCACTGTCCTGAGGCTCTGGTAATAGGATTTCAGGAAATGCATTCCCTTCATCTGTCAAAAAAAATAATTCATCAAATAACTGTGTGGGTAATCCAAACGCCCTCTGATTATAAACTTGAATTTGACATATAATGAAGAAAGCGCTCAATCAGCTGAGTCACTGTACATAAAGACATATTGTAGAAGATGCTTCACAATGCATCTAACTACTTTTACCCCTAATTACATAAATTTGACAGGTTAGTCATATTACTGAAAAGAAAAATAAATGAATTTTAAGTGTAAAAAACCCAAACCTTTTCAGCTTGATGTTCCTTGCAAGTCAAATATGACGGATTGTGTTGAATTGCTGGTTCCCAGGGACACTGTAGTGCAACTGTACTGCTCCTCAGCGCTTCCTCCCAGTTGACCTCGACTTTTCAGTAAGCAAAGAAAAGGCTGCCACTCTCGTATTGCATTATAAGTCAAACACATCCTGTGCTCTACTATTGGGTCCAATCCAAAGCTTTCACATCAGCCCACTTCAGAAGCAGTTTCTGAAGATTACGCTATCACACCTCCTTTGCAGCACACATCTCACGTGATGTGAAAATGTTTGGCTTGACAAGAGCTACAGATGTCATCCTCCCCTCTTAGTACTTCCAAAATCCTCACCAAAGACGCTCTGTGTGTGTGCGTGTGGCTGAGAAAGGACATGGACAGGCATAGACAGGGGAGAGCACATCGAAACTCAGTGGATTTCAGGCTGTAGGGAGCTGAACTGCCCCAAAGGCAACTTATCTTCAGGAGTTCCTTGAGAACTGCATGGGGCTGTGGCTGGCAGAGGCATGGTGCTGAGGATGGAGCTGGGTTGAGCTGATGTGCCAGGGGCAGCCCAAGTATATATACAAATATATATACACACAAATACATATAAAAAGGAATAGCTGCTTTACTGCCCTTACTTACATTACGTTCATAACAGCTTCCTATGGGCTATGCCAAAAACCCCAGCCTACTCTCTCATGCGTATTTGCCTTTGCCGGATCAAGCCCTGAGGCTGCCCTGTCCACAGCGCTGTGCACTCTCCCACGTTCCCATCGGTCCATTTGAAAGGAGGGCATTGATGTGTCTCCATAATGCAGCCATTACCAATGTGATACCGAGACAGATCAATCAAAGGCAACACAACAGCCAGATTCAGAGGATTCCAAAATTGAAGTCAGACTCAGTAACTCTTAGAAGGACGCCAAGAGAAAGACACACACATATATACAGGAAGGCAAATTTTAACTGTGCAAACCTAAAAATGTCACTTGCAGTGATGGATGGGATGTGTTTTGGCAAGAACTGTTACTTCCTCCCCCATTACCACCCCTTGCCTCTGCATCAGTGTTGGCATAAGGTGCCTTTGTCCTGGTGGCCTGACTCTAACCTTCCCCTAACACACAGCCCTCAGATTTTACAGCACGAGCCCTGAAAATGGGTGCTCTGCTGCTTTGCTGTGCCCTGAAGGGATTATTGCACTGCTGCAGAAGACCTCTCCCTAGGAGAGGGCCATTTCATGACTAAATCCCATCTCCTGGGTCAGTCAGGTGCTGAAGAGCTTCCTCAGGCAAAATGCCTCAAAATGTAACTCAGCTTTCATCGGCAGGGATGGGGCGGTGGGTGGCTGCCTGGGAAATGCCCTGTTTATACTAGTGCTCCGCTGCAGTTGAGCTGGTTGTTGCAGTAGCTGGGGATTTATGGACTCCAACATGAAGGTTGAGAAGCCATAGATTTTCCTAGGTTATGGTGCTGGACTTGCACCAGGGAAAATAAAATCCCTGTAAATCCACCCAAACCCACAGTTTGGCTTAATTATCTTGGTTGACCTTGGCTTCCTGTGTATTTTCTCCTCAGCTGTTTAGAATCAGTGAGCTACTACAAATGATTAAATGATTTGTGTTATTGGTTATTATGTGTATCAGAGTGGCATTTAAAAACCCTACCTGATACTACACCCCACTGCAGTTAAAATTTTTAAGCACAGCAAAGATGACTGAATTTGATGGCGAATGGCAATCCTGATTTCAAGATCAAACTC
Organism: Phalacrocorax carbo; assembly: GCF_963921805.1. Taxonomy (NCBI): domain Eukaryota; kingdom Metazoa; phylum Chordata; class Aves; order Suliformes; family Phalacrocoracidae; genus Phalacrocorax; species Phalacrocorax carbo. The sequence continues at coordinate 38,535,762 of NC_087517.1, read as the reverse complement.
TGAATCAAACACCAAAAATCCACCTCTCAACTTCTTGCTTCACAATGCATTAAGCACATCCAGCTAGTAAATACTAGTGTAAAATGGCTACCCACGCCCCGGTCCCTTTCTATCACCACAATAAGTTGCCAACAGGTTTCTCCTTCAAAAAGAGAAAAATTATTAAAAATATATCTTAAGTACCTTAAGATGGTTTACATTGCATTAATTAAACATGGGTTTAGCCAGTGTGTGAGTGTGCAGTGCAAAAGTTTCCAGAGAGCTAGGAATTCATGCATGAAGGCAAGCAGTTTTAGGGACTTTTCTGGTGTTCAAGGACAAAGAAAGATGCCACGAGATAAGCTACATTAAGACTCCTAAACAAAAACTGTATGTATTGACAGTCAGCCCTCACCCCAGAGATCCTGCAATCTAAGCAGGCAGTGAGAAAAAAGCAGGGGAGAAGGAAATGAGCCCACAATGTGGTGACTGAAGCAAACTTCGCCCAGATCAAGAGCAGTCTTGTTGCCTTGGTAAGTGCATGTCCCCAGTCCCGCTGCCTCGTTTTCACTCGTTCTGCTGTTTAACCCCTTTCCTCAAAATCCAACATGTAAACACACTACTACAATGCTGGCTGATGGGCAGCAGTGGGTTGTGGGTTCCCACCTCCTCTCACCCATTAGCTGCAAACTTTTAAATTAAACATCCAGGTCTCTCTCAGACACTGACAACTGCTCAGAACCTCAGCTTGAAAAAGCCTGAGAAGAGCACTTCTCCCTTTCAAAGGAGAGGAAATTCCTCTTCATCCTCTAAAGTTATTCCCACTTCTCCAAGTGTATGGGTGGGACTTGCCCAAGACTGCATGAAAAATCTGTGGCAAAGAAGAGAAACGCACTCAGTCTTCCCACAGCCCACACCAACCCTTAAGAACTGCAGCATCTTACCTCTGTGATTCCTGTACATTGGCTTCTGCTTATTTGCTGGCTAAGCATAGCACGAAGTTGGGTTACAGCAAAGAGACAAGACCTTGTTATCATCCCCCCAAACAATCATCAACAGCGATTGCTTACACGGGATTTCTTTTACCTTTGGCTTTCAAGTTTTGGCTATCCACAAGAAGAGACTCTCAAAATCTAAACCCATTTACTTTTACCAGAGAGTATAATTTCCAGCACAATTGCTTATGAAATGACTGTAGGGTCCAAGAGCCGTAAAATTCTCCAGCTGCTGAGAAATTATGGATGGCATCTCCAAATGATGTCAACAGCTAACAAACATTGCTAGAAAGATCTCTTTAGCATGCATGGATGGATGCATCAAGGGCAGTTGTGTCTCTACAAGAGAAATTCCTCTTGCACTGTGCATTTGGGGTTTAAAGTGGGAACTCTGCATAGACAGAATTAGCATTTATTTCTAAAACAGGAAACTTGCTTTGCATATTTCATTTTGACACAGTCACACTTTTTTTCTTTCCCAAATAACAAGCTGAATCTTAAGATCCTAACATAGTCTACAAATAGACAAAGTCCCAGGGAGTATCCAGTGAAATATGCCTGGACAAGGGTGAATACATGCTGACGCTGAATTGTGGTATTCCCGGTCAGACTGAGTAACACATTTTTCTGCAAATAGTTGGTGGTTTCAAGGTGTTCTTACTTGTGAGCAATAACAGAAGAACCCATTTGTCATGCACACACAAACACATGCAAGACCAATATGAGCTATCTCTCCAAACAGATGAGGAAACAGCTGAGCAGTTTCCTATTCCCTTCCAGCCCAGAGAAGCTGAGTGGATGCTCTACACCAACCTATTCTCTCATCCCCAGAGAGTTGACCATGTCCCATCTACCAAGATGTACTAAGGCACTGTCACACCTTTCCTGAAGTCTTCTCAGAGCACTGCCCAGGATCCTGGGTAAGGACGCAAGCTGTGCACACCCAGACGAAGATGCAGCCCTTGCTGTGAAGAGCTAGTGCCCTTCCAAGGCACACGCTCCCTCATGTCAGCTCTCCCGTGCCCTAGGGCACGCTTGGCTCCAGCTAACGTTTCCCCTTGGAGAAACATCATCCAGTGGTCTGCAGAGCCCCGTGTTTCGTGGCGGGGCACTGAGGTGCATTACCTGCAGTCTCTCTGTCTCCCGCTGACAGCTCTCCATTGATCCCATTCTCTTTGGTCTGAGCGTATGTCCCCGGCTGCTCGTGGCCGCCCAGCCCTGGCTCCTCGTCCTCTCGGTAGGGAAATCCATTGGCACTTCTGACCAGTCCAGCACCTGCGCCACTCTGTTCCTTAATTTCAGGAGAATGTGGGTGTGAAGAAGCCTCTGTTAGCTGACCTGAAGTCCAGTGCGGTGCCTTGGCTTCGTCTTTCCTGTCCTCTGCCATGTTTCCTTGCCTTCAGCACTTGGCCTGTAACGACATTAGCAGGAGAGATCAGTTCCAAGCAGGTGATGGTGCCCCTCGCTGGCAGGCAGTGACTGGGCCCAGCACAGGCACATTACCAGCAACACTGCCAGGGAAACTCATGTCTGGCAGATGAGAGAGGGTTTAGATGCAGAAGTGTCTCTGCTTGTCTGTCCTGGGCATAAATAAACTGCTTTAAAACCAAAACAAACCACAAGTGGTAAGAATTATGGGTCAAGCCCTCCCTGACTCCCATATGCCTTGCAATTATTAGCAACAGTTTCTTGAGGGCTGCCCTTTTGTTAATCTGATTTTAACTCATTAATTGCAGGTAAATGTCGATGCACTTAATGAGAAGTGAATCGGTCATCATAACGCAACGACAGCTTCCCAGGGTGATAAAAGGAAGAATGCCACAACTGCTCAAAGAAGTGAAGCTTCTATTGCAATTTTCATTGCAGTTGCAAAAATCGGGTGCTCTTCAGGCACAGGACTGCAGGGCGATGCATCCTCTGCGGCACATGTAGTCTGATCTAGGCACGTTTGAGAACACTCACTGGGTTCCCACAGCATGTTCTATTTGACCGTGTTTATATCCCCTCTTACTCGCTGTTTTGTGAACATTCACACTCACTCCCTTTTGTCCTATTCAGCCTGTGGGGAACAGTTGTTTCCCACACAAGCATTTGCATTCTCTTATGACTATCACTATTTATACATAAACAAAACAAATCATTATTTGCTACTTCACACGTATTTTGCTCCTGTTAATTAGCTCTCATCTGTCCAAGTGAGGAAAGGAAGCCACTACACAAGCCATAGGCTTTGGCTGCTCCTCACAGAATGTAGTAGTAGCTCCTCAATATGTAAGTCTAGGAAGACAACATATTGTAATCTGTGTTTCCATGATAGGGTAACCTCTGAGGAGGAAAGAAAGGCTTGACCTGAGCTAGCTACTTTAAAGCGAAAACCATCAGGCCTTTTCCAAAAGCACTTGATACCTTTTTTTTCCTGGGAGAAGAAAAAACACCTAAAAGAAATCAGTTGAACATCACCAGCCACGTATCACAGAGGCTGAGCAGTGTAGAAAACAAGGGACAAAACTGGATGATGCATATATTCTGCAGATGTTTAACAAAAGCAACCAAACAAACCAGAAGAAAACCCTAGTTTCTACAGAGTCAGGTCAGTTTGGAAAAAACCTCTAAACATGAGAAAAAGCTATTGTTGTTTGTCAGATAATCATTCACAATTGATAACTCGACCCCTTTCTGACTGGATATTATTGTTTAATAATAATGGCTTTCAGAGCTACTTTAAATTAAAATATCATGGTGAATCATGAAAATTAGTTTTCATTCACAATAAATATGTGACTCAAATTGTGGTTCCACCCCAAAAAGGGCTAATAACTCTTTTGCCTCCTGGTGAAGCTGCTGTGTTTTGGGAAGTGCAGCTCTGTCTGCTCTCACCCTGACCCAGCACTCTTCCCTGCGGATAACGAATTGCATGAAGACTGCAGGAGCAGGTGAAACTTCAAGCCCAGTTGAGCTGTAATGAAAATGGTGGGCTGAGCTGTATCACAAAGCTTGGTGGCAATGAGACATGCCTCAATCAACCACAGAAATAGTAAACATGCTCCACATCCCTTTGGCTTCCCCTCCTCCTTTACCCTGATGGAAGATTCATCAGCGAGCCATTCTGCATATACAGCAAGAGCCTTAATGCAGCCATGTCAAATCATACCAGAAGAGATGATGGGGCAAGTACGGAGGAGAGAGCCTGAGCTGGGCAAAGATCATTCTCTATGAACCAAAGAAATAACCCTCTGCCTTTAGGTCTGTTTACTACATTACACTAGAAAACATTTTTTCATCAGAACCTTTCCAAAACACGAGGCGACAGGACAAACATCTCTCTTTGTGCAGGAGTGAGTAGCACATATCCAGAGCCACCAACATTTGGAGTCTGAGGACAGAACAGAGCCTGTTCTGGGAAAAAAGGAGACATTCTCATCTATGTCCTCTGAGGAAGCTCCAAAAAAACCAACGCAAATCCTAACTCAAGGCCTTCCCTACCAATCCAGTGTGCTTTGAACCTGACAGTGAGCCCCAGGAGCAGTATGAATCTGCCCATCAGCAGCTCAGCCCCTGGGTCACTCACGAGAGGAGCCCAGAGCCTCAGCAGGGAGACGGAGGGTTGTGCAAGACCTTAGCATGGGGAGCGTGGTTCCAAAAATCACTGGGATGAATGTAACAGTTATTATCCCACCACCGCAGTTTGGAGGCTATTATCCCTGAAGTGCCCTTCCCCATTCCAGGCAGACACTCCCTGCTTCACTTGAAGCTATTGAGGAAGGATATTCACATCCTTACAATGGACTGTGTCACAGAAGTCCTCTGTGAAAGTAACAGAAGTGCTTTTATCTTTAAAAATAAATACAGTGGGCAGGCTTCAATGAGAGCTGTGTGTATCTGGAGGCAGAATTTGGCTCAGTATTTATAATAGATGGTTACAGAGCGAAACATGGATGAATTCATTCTCAACTCTCTGTTATTCATCAAGTGCTCTCAGAGTTTATAATGGTAGTAGAAACACAGCGAGTCACACAATGCATCTTTGTACTCAGCAATTTAGCAATGACTATCTGCTATACGGCATGATTCATCCACAGCTCAGGTTCAAATCCAGAATACACAGATATGCTTTTTACCATCAGGTTAGTTGTTTTTCTGTCATTTCATTAGCATACCATGGAATTAAATTAATCAGGTAATTCAAATATTGACACAGAAATACCAAGAGTGGACAAATATTATGGCAGCATTAGGTATATAAAAAGAAGAAACCTGTAATAGTTTGCACAATCTAGGGAAACCCAGTACTTCAGGGAAGCAAAAAGTTCCTCTTTCTACTACAATTTATTCCTTCTTTGCATAAACTGCAATAAAGGCTTTCAAAAATATCAGAAAAGAAGGCACAGACAGTCCTCTAAAACGTCACGTTCCTTAGTTAAAAATCAATTTGGATATTAATGAGCCTTTTTTCCCTGCCCATTACAGCAAAACCTCAGTATCAGAGAATGTACAGCAGCAATCTTACTAGTACATTCTCACCAGTATGTTCTCACTGTTTTTCTTGTCCATCAGCCAAAGTTAGTGGCGGTGAGAGGGTGACGGAGCCAGGCACTGGACCACGGCAGCCCCAGGCGAGCAGGAGGCTGCGCGAAGGGTGTTGGAGCTCGCGGGCTGTACCAGGCTCAGCTGCACCAAAGCCCCGCCACTGCCCTTTGCTCCAAAGCCATCCTGGTGACAGCATGCCAATGTGCCAGGGGGCATGACTGTGAACCTCAGCACAGGCTGTGCCAGCTACATGCACGGGATTGTGGAAACACTCCTTCATTATGTTCCCCACCCTGAAGCCTGATCAAAGACAAGTGCGCAAACCAGGGTAAGGGAGTGGGTGTGGGAAATGCCCCCTCCTTCTAGAGGGATCAAGCAGGCTTAGTTTTGCACCACAGACCACATCAGTGATACTGACACACATCTCCTGTGGGCCATGCACAGCCCTCCCCCAAAAGGTTTTCCTTGCTCAGGCTGACATACAAGATGCTACTGAAAGCCTGGCCATTCCTGCCTGGAGAGATCATGTTCCACCAGCAGCCAACAGCAGCAGCAGCGAAGCAGCAGTGAAGAGACACTTCACAGACCTTAAATTCATGTCCTTGTAACTCAGGTAGTGCACTAAGGATGGCATTATGGATCCAAACTGGACATCCTGCCTTCTAAACTAAACTTGTAGCAGAAATGGTGGTAAAACAAATTCCCCCATCCTTCCCAGCCATTTGGGAAACTGTATAGAGACAAAAAATACTTAAATAACTTGGAATTAACACAGGGGGTCAAGCCTCATGGGGAACATGTGGTTCAACTTTGCAGTTACCTCCTCCTTTCACAGGCACAGTATAATTGTTTCTTAACCCATATGCTCTTTTATGTGATACCAGTTCCAGTTGCCGTGGCTGGGTTGAACCAAGCGTGAGTGCTCTGAACTCAACACACAACAAATTACCCACAGTAATAGAGCATGAGAGCATGATATGCAAAGCCCAAGACAATGCTGATTTAAACATCCTGTCATGCTAGCTGTCCTTCTATATATTGCGTGAGTACATCTTGCAGAATCATCTTAGCATTATATTAACATTGCCTTTGCATGTAAGCAGATTAATTTTCTATGAATTTCTCTTTTTAAGAGATCAGAATTAGGCCAATACTGGAGAGTTTTGCAAATACCCTGCCTTCCTGCTTCAAGCCATGTTTTTACCTACTCCTGTGTCTATAAGCCCATTCACAGTGAAATGAGGCTATTTCATTTCAGGGAAGCTAATTAATTGAGAGAAACAGCCACCTGGATACATGAAGAAAGAGCTACAATTCCAGTTCAGAGGGGAGAATAAGGAGAGCTTCCTAATAGGAGACACAACAGACTCCTCCAAAAAGAAAACAAAACTCTGGCAAGGGGCACGGCCAGGTCCTGAGCTCAGCGGGAGGGAGAGGGGAGGAGAGGGAAAGTGCCGCCTGTATGGCTCCAGGGCCAAATCCTGCTTCCCAGAGGGGTACTGAGCTCAGATGCACCACAGCAATGACTCAGCTACCCTGCTTTCCAAGGCCAGAGCGAGGAGAGGGTGGGGATCGCTCCATGCAGGTGGGCTGAGGCGCAAAGGCATGGCTAGCATGACCTCAGGTACCCAGGTCTTCCAAAATTCCTGAATGAGACTGCCTAAAAGAGAATTTGTTACAACATTTAAGAAATTCAGATAATTTCTTTCAGTGAAAATAAATTTATGAGGTGAAGCGTTCATAAATTTTTGAAGAAAAGAGGGCACCAAGAAGTAGAGAAGAATGAAGTTAAGATGTCTCTATAAGTAGTTACACACACACACAAAAAAAACCAAAACACCAAACCCACCACATTAAAAAAACCTCATCCTTCCTTACTGTAAAAACCCAAACCATATACATGAATAGGGTGTAATCTAACTCATACTGGTAAATAGCACAACCAAGAAAGCCTTTAATTCATGTCCATGTACCAACTGGCCAGCTTGGATGATGTGTCTGAATATTAAATATCAGGCACTGTGGTTAAAAGGTCCCCAGAGAATTTGCCAGTAAATTTAACTTACTGACAACTTATGTCTAGAAGAGCCAAGGAAAGTGGGTAAGTGTCGGGAGGCCAGAATAGAAACAAGAGGCTGAAGGTGGGAAATCTAGATGGACAAATTCCACTAACTTCCTGCCACCATCCAAAAGCTCAGCCTGTAGCATGTAGTACCCAATCCTGCTGGTGCTATTGTCTTCACAGGCTCTCTGCATATTTACAAAACATGAGGGCTAATTTTGCATTCCATGAATGCATGGAGAGCTTGACACCCAAATTTCACCCTTTCATTTGAGTTATTATGCATCTTCTCTCAAATTAATTTGATTATTCTGGGATGTGAGCAGTATGCCTCACACTGATCAAAAAGAATAACAGCAAACACCACTGACGGGGAAAAAGTCTCATGGTGTCTGACAGGGAACATGTTAACTTCCCTCTTGCTTAAATGCTCTGTCATGGCCCACAAACTGCTAGATGATTAGCAAAAGTTACCACTTGATCCTAAATATCTAAGTAGTAATTCTAGTAATACATTATATTATTAGGCAGAATTACACGTTCTCTCAATTGAAGCCACTCTACCTCTCAAGCCTAATAAAGGATGAACAGGTTTCTCTGCTCATTTATAACAAAGGTGATTTATTTCTTCCTTGTCCACCACTTGAGTTATTAGGTTGCAGCTGGATCCCTCTTTCTAGACAATACGAGCAAGACTGTCGTCTTAAATACTACCTTGCATTTGTTATAAATGCAGGCAGTGTTCATCTCCTTGCACTTGTATTAGCATTTGGTGGTTTTTAAAGGCTTTTCCATTTTCACACTGCAAACAGTCAATAGTCACATATTCTTTGTAGAAAATCCTTTTGATTGTAGCTTGGATTACAAAATGGATGAAAACTAATGGATAGCGCCTGGACCGGAGGCTGAACAAAGGAAGCTCACTATGGAAAGATCAAGAAAACTTACTGCAATCTGCATCCTTGCCAGAGCTGAGAATGAGGGATGGCTGCAGCCTCCGAAGCAGTCGATCAGACCTGCAGCACTGGCGCAGCAGAGAGCGAGCAGAGAGCCAGAGGGGCAGCCGCTCATGCTCCACGATCCTCTACTCTGTCCTGCGTGGTGTCCTGCCCTGTGGGCGCAGAGATTTAAACCCCTCTCGGAGTTTCCCACAGTTGGGGTGGCATCAGCAGAGGCAGGCAGGTGGGAAGGGTGGGTCACCCTGCTGCGGGAGCTGCACAGCTCTCACTTGGAGATATGTGAATCTGACAAAGCCCCCCTGCTCCGTACTGAGTGGCAAACCCCATGCAGCCAGGCAGTACACCCAGGTGGTGGTGTACAGGTGGGCCAAGATGCAGCACCATCTGCATTTCTGTTCATAGCAAACAGGTCCATCCTGCTGCAGAACATAGGAATAGGTAAACCTATAAGAATGAGTCTTTTAGCTGCCACTCCTGACTGACAGAGCTCTTCGTCCCTGGGGAGGGTATTCATTTCTCTGGGCTGCTGGAAAGCAGTGCACTTTTGACCTGACCTGCCATCAGATGCTCCCCTCCTGAGACACATGGCTGCCTGGCACACCGGGCTGCCCTCACTCCCACACCCAGGGACTGCATCATCTTGCTCAAACTCCAAAAACCTAAAACCAGGTGTCATCTCTTGCAATGGTGAAATCATGGTGCTAGCAGCTTCTGCCTGCAAAAAAACCCAATCTACCATACAGCTCACTTCTACCTAAAAAGCCAGAAGAATCCCTGCACACCCTTTCGTGCTCCGATACCACCCCATTTCAACAAAGTGTTTCTAGCCACAGTGCTGCATTTTCACACCATTTACTATTCAAACAGCCCTACACACACCCATCTATCCCTAATCGTAATTGCTTCCTGCAGGAGAGAGGAAAGGCATTTTAGCTGGTGAAGGAGATGGTAACCATAACAACAGCACCATGACAACTATAAGTGATATCTGAAACAAGAAATAAGGCAAAACTTATTACCAATAAATTTGGTCCATGGCAAAAACACTAAAGAAGCAATACCAGTGGGTAAAGGTGCCAACACAAAGAAACACAAGTCTCTTTGGATTAAATTTTACACGATCCTTTGGCAAATTTTAAGAAAAGGCACCATGACAGCCTTATCTTCTCCTGATCAGTAAACAGATAAGTCAGTCCCTGCTCAATCCTACCTGAGATCTCTCCTGTCTCGGGGAGCTGGATGGGCTGAAGGATGGAAGGAGTGCTGCTGGGAAGCTGGGATGTTTTCTGGCAGCCAGAAGACTCCCAAATTTCTCAGCAGAGTCTTTTGTTTCCAGAAGACTCACTGAAACGAGCCCTGAACAAGGACGCAATTGCTCCCAGGGGAGCACCTCAGAGTCAGACACACTGCATTGATTTTTCCACCAAGCACAATTTCAAATGGGCGTCGTGAGCCCTCTCCATGCACTTTAGAGACGGCATTGCAGTTGGCAAGCTTGTTTGAAACATGAGGCTCCGCAGCCCTTAGCCAGCAACCATCTAAATGACCCGTGCCAAGGCCCTGACTTGCAATCCTGACAGAGAAAAAGATTGACCAACACTTGTGGCTACACTGGCTTTTTCACCCTCAGTGCAGGAGGCACAGGAAAACCACCATAAATAAACAGCACTAGCTCCAAGGGCTGTGTGCAGATAAAGTTATTTGGGGTGTGATCAGACAGGGAAATATTCAAAGAAGCAGCTGCACTATGTGGCCCTTTCGGGCTATTCAGGGGGAATTCAGCTCACCAGTTTGCTACGCAGGATTGCTCAGGGTAGGCATACAGAAACGGTCTTTCCCTGCTGAAATCCTCTATAACCCTCTGCACAAGTTCCCTCTCCTAACCTCCTTGCTTTTCAAAGCACTGCAGTAATCTAACTGGAAATTAAGTCTTTCTACATGGTACGCTTTGGTTCTTCCACAATATGAGTAAATGGAGATTTTCAACTCTATATTTAAGACTTAATGAAATAAACGCTCAACAACTCTGGCCTTATTTATACTTTTACAATCTGTTTTTGGCTACCAAAGTAATTATAAAAGATTTGCCCTGCTTGTTACAAATACATTTTCAAAAAGCTAAGAACAACAGAGGAAACCTTTAGTTTAAGGAGATGGTTTTGAAGGGAAAAGGAGATTCAGAATGCATCCAGGAAACATGTCTCCAACAGAAGAAACATAATTTTTTTTTTCTTTTCGTATTTCCCTGTTACCACAGTGGTCGCTGCAAAACTCAGCAAGACAACAGTTGAAAATCTGTAACAACACAGCCGAGCTGGAGAACAGGCTAGACAAGGATGCTGAAAATACTACTTAAGGGGAAAAATTCATCAGTCAGGGCAGAACTTTACAGCTTGATATCATCATTGCAGGCTGGGCGGGGGGAAGTAGAACTGCTAGAATTGCTCACAAATACATCACGCTAAAGCAGCGTGGCTGCCAATGTTTCACAAGTTTGGCCAGCTGAAATCTTGTCAGAAACAAATACTGGCTGGTTAATAAAAATGAACATGGAATGCTTGGTTTCCCTCCCCACTGCTACTTTCATTATAATTTTCAGTGCTTACTAACAGCTGAAATAAAGCCATCTTCTGCTTATTTATTGCACCAGTACAAAAGGCAACAGCAGCACCCACTACCCAGTTTACAATCTTCTAATTCTTAGACTCATATTTTCATGCCTGTTGTTTGAAGGAGTGCCAGCCAAACTGTGTATTTGCCACGGCTACTGCAAACAGTCTACATAGCTATGTGCTTCCTTTGCTCTCAAGTCACACTAATCAATAGCTGTACTTGAATAGGGTCTGATAAAGGTAGCCCATGAAAAGGCTGGAGTTAAATTTTGCAGGATTTTTTCTTTCCCAACACTGACCTTGCTAAGACGCGTTGATTTGATGTTGCATCTTTTCTCCCAAGAGACTCCATGATGGATGACAGCTCAGATTCGGTAGTGAGGAATTAATTACTTTGCTAATAAGTTACTTGCATATCCTCCATGTAGGACAGGTCTATGCTCTTGCCAACTTCAGTGGAGCTACTCTGCATGCAGGTGAGGCATACCGGACCATTTAGCAGAGAGGTGCTACAAACTTAACTGCTAAGCAAAAACACACATAGCAAAATCTCACTTATTCTGGATAAGCGCTTTAACTACACTGGTGCACTGGTGTGTCTTTTCCTTCTCTGCATACATGAATTACTTTCATGACCCTTATTTCTTCCAGTTTCACCGAGATCTCATCAAGCATGACACATTTTCACATGATCTTAACTTCACCTGGTGAGCTTTTAATTAGAAAAAAAAATGCTGCCTCTACAAATGTGTCTGCATTTTTTGATTTTTCAAAGGTCTTACCTAACTTTTAAAACTAATTCCACCCCTGCTACAGTACAATCCTTGAAAATACCCAGATGCTATCTTTGGGAGCATCATCATGTCAGCTGCTACAAATGGTAAAAAGCATGTCCTGGGCTAATTTCTGGCAGATTCTTCCCTGTAAATACATGCAGGAGAACGAGCCTACAGCAGAAATCTGGAAGGCAGCATTTGTGCCACACTCCAGCTCTCTGCACCCTCTCCAGGGCCATGGAGCCCCCAAAAAAGGGGTAGTTCAGTAACTCCAGGGGTAGACTTCCTGATCCAGCTGCCATCCCAACTTAATTCTGTCCTTCCATATGCTGAAGTAAAGAAACACAGTCAATTAATCCACAACTGAACAAGCAACACATAGATGCTGATGTGAAAATGAAGTATGGAGGTGATAACAGGAAAGGATCTTCAAGACCATGAACTCCTCCAGTTTGTTTGGGTAAAAATTCTTGCTCATGAGAAAAAAGTTTTCTTCCCAAGTTAAGAGCAGCAGACTATTCCTTTGCTGAGAGTGCTTTTAGCTTCACTTTGTAATACTCAGACACACCGGGGAATCATGTCAGGCACACGGTGGAAGTGGAAGTGTCTTATTGTCTAACAGAGGCATTGTTTATTCATGCTGAAAAAGAGCACCAGACAGAAGAAAGCTTGTTCTGAGGTTCCTCCATCCAGACTCACTTAAGCATCTCTGACAGTCAGTTTCGAGGTCAGAAAAACTTAGAGGCAGAGGCCTAGAAACTCACTCCAGCCAACAGAAGCCAATGCTTTTAACTGCAGCACAAAACATCTAACTGTAAATAAATAAATAGAAATAAGGAGACAAGGGGTTGGAAAACTGATTGGGCAAAAGGTTATTTGCAAAGTCCAGTCACTTCTATATTTACAGCAAACTTGGCGTGGATTAGCTAGTGCTAGAATTTTCTTTCCTAGGGAATGTCTGAGCAGTGACTACTGTGCTGCAAAACCTCGGTCCTAAGAAGTGGTAGGATTTTTTCATCCCTTCATATTATTTTCTAACCAACAATGTTACAAATAAATGACATCTTTTAACTTAAATATACCCTTATGCTTGTGTGACTTAAAAACACCCTGTCCACCCACATTCAGCCGCCCACTTGTATGACCCATGACTGTACACCCAGGCAAACAAAACAATCTCTCCCTACCTGGAAATGAGAATACCCAGAAATCTTCTGTGCTCTTACATGCTCTAGACAGTAAAATCCCAATATTTGGGATATAATTTTATCACGTGGTAGCTCTTCCCTCCCAAATCTTTACTCAACCAACCCTATTGCCTACAAAAGAAAAGAAAGCAAACAGCCGCTCCTCCAGCCTGTTCAGGCACAGGGGCAGGAGGGCAGGGAGGACAGAGCCAATATTGAAGGAACCTGAAGCCACAGGAGTTGATTTTGCAGCCCTTGCTTTCAGAGGAAGTTTCTCCCTCAAAAGGGCTTCGCTTAAGACCTTGGGATATGCACTGAAACAGAAAAAGGAGTTTATGTGCCCCAGCTTGTATTTTAACTAGAGTGATTTTTTTTAAGTTTAGTTTTTAATTCCTTGGTTTTATGAGTTAAGAAAATTAAGGTATCTAATGTGTGAGGAGAAACCAACTCACTGAGTCATTCAGCCTTTCTGAAACCTTAATTGCAGGACTTGCTGTCACAACAAAGACCTATTTTGGAGACTCGTTTCCTCCCCAAGCTCCCATGGGCATATGCAATTACCTGATCCTTGCTACAGGTTGGGCTTAAACTTGTTCTGCTGCCACCCCTTTTCTTCCCACCCTATGCCAAGGGGCTGACGTATGTCCGTGAAGTCAGTAGCATTCTCCTGGGCTAAGATGAAGAATGAATGAGTTTTGTGGGAGGCGAGGAACAAGCCCAGGGCTGGGGAGTAGGGAAGGGTAAGAAAGTTGCATTGGATTAAGAAAGTGCATGTCAAGAGTGATAAGATGTGACTGATGAACAAATTCAGTAACTGAGGAAAAAGTCTGGAAAAAACCCAAGCCACAGGGCTGAATGTGTGCTGTTTTAATATAAAGAGACAGCCAGGGGGAAGGAGGAAAGCTAGGATTTGCCATCTCCAATCAAACTATCCAGTCTAGGCTCCTGCCACATGCAGTGGCCAGCACGAGCTGCTCCACATGAAGCGGGAAGAAGCTCCACAGAGCTTCAGTCTCACATCAGCATGTTCTCAATGCGCAAAATCTCCACACGGTGACACAGACCTGCTGATTTCCTTCAGAGCCAAGTGCGTACATGTCTGTGAGGTTCCAGACCATCATGCTCTTTCCAATACAAACAGTGCCTACAGAAGATACCCTCAAGGTAACTTTCTGGACATGGGAAATAACCTATCATTGTCCTTGCATGGAGTGCTGTCAGAGATTTCCATTAAAAGGGCAACAGGACATAAAAAGCACAGAGGGATATAGGACGTGCAGAGCATTGATGGACATAGAAAAGTCACACATGCATTTATGTGTTCAGGTGTTTCTGATATCTTTTCTGAGAGGTAACCAGGACCAAACGCATGATTCATCTTGAATTTCTCTGTATTTTTTTGTTTGCAAAGTATTTTTTCTTTTTCAGTAGCACTAATGCTGATGTTGGTTTAGGATGCCTGAAAGCATTAAGTATTAATCACATATGAAATAAAGTAGACCTGAAAAAGGTACAGATTACTCAGCAAGGATGATAAAAGATCTGCAGAAGCTTCTGTACAAGGAATGACCAGATAGGCTACGACTTTTTATCCTGGGAAAGAGAGGAATGGGACAGACTTTTATAAAAATACACGCAGCACAGAGAAGATAAGCAGAGAAGAGAAAACAAACAATCACTCTCTCCACAAAGAGCTATCGTGCATCAAAAAGAAAAAGCTGGTGGCAGGCTCCTTGCAAATGAATGGTGATTATTCCCACTGTAGGGAATTACACTGTACAGGAGGGTGGTGTATGATAAAAGTTTCCATAGGCTCAAAAGCCAGCTGCTGAATTTTTCTTCCATTAATTTGCCCATGGTTTCTCAATTTGAGACCCTTTTTTGGGAAAGGAATGTTTTTACCATGTAAATAATACCTAGATCTAATGTGGTTTAGAGGCTTTATTTGCCATTTTAATATTGACTCTAAATAATTGCGTGGTTTCCTGTCATTGATTTTTAAAGGCGAACCTTCCCCATCACGTGGGATGGAATGTCACAGCCCATTGCTGAGCATCACGATGTTTAATAAACTCTAAATGAAAATACACTGCATATGTCATAGACTGTATTGTGCTGTAAATAAAAAGCACCTGTTGCACAACCAGGCTCTAGCAAATGAACAGCTTTGTTGATCTGATAAGTTTCTAACTGAAACATGACATTACATCCCAGACACGTGCTCCTCCACATCCTTCTGCTGATGCAGCAAGAAGAGGCTCTGCAGACTAAGCCTTGCCACTTGCGTGGGTCTGGTTCATCAGATGAAGAAAGGGTGTGCTCATTTTCAACCTGTTCTGCAGAATAAACTTGACCACCTCATGCTAAAAATCTACAGACAGCACATGGTGACACTGAGCTAATGATTAGGACATCAACAGGAAGATCAGCTGAGAAAAGTGTTCTGAGGTAGGGGTGACGCTGAAGAGAAAAAGCAGATGAGCAGCTAGGAAGACAGATGGCCCTTCCAGAAGGACCTGGTTATGCATCCAGAGCTGCCACTTGTAAAAGGTCTCATGAGATCCTCTATGTAAATGTTTTATATATGAGATGCTCAAAGATGCAAGAGCATAAGCAAAGTCTTGTATGTTTTCTTTCTCATTTAGGGCAAGCAGTCTGAAACACATGCCCCACCACTGACCTCAACTCTGACCCAGAGGGGCTGTCTGGTTGAAAAGATGATTCATTCACACTGCTAGAAGGGCTGAATGAATAGGCAGTATTCAGACTGCGGAACGCTTATCACTTGGGATTCCCTCAAAATTTAGGTCTGACATGACTGGGTCAGTAACCACGCGCTTTTGTTCCTAGCTCTTCGAACAGAAATGTCTCTTTGCATCCTTCAGTGGTTCCCACAAATCAAGTTGATTTTTATGGCTTGCTAATTATTACTGCTAGACTTCTGCCGGGCTTCAGGATGAAAAGAAGTGTATTTCTGAAAGCTCAGGGCACAAAACTTGCAGAATAAATCACTGTCTATCTGGCAGCGACAAAATCCAGTCATGGCAGCCACTTAAATATACACATCCGGATAGTGCTCAACTTTGTTTAGGAATGGAAAGTTTTGTTCTGCTTTTGTTGACAGAGCATATTAAAGACTGCCAAAAATGCAAAAAGAGAAAAAGAAATAGCTGTAACACACTGGATTTTGTCTAGAGGTGCATCAACATATATCACACATACAAAGAGATCTGAAATGGCATTGAGGTTGCAAGGTTACACCTCAGTAGTTTGGCTGTGAAAGGAATGAGAGATGACTGCATAACTGTAACTGGGTCCCCTTCTGCATATGTACTAAGCTACTGTCTAGTTCTATAAACATATTGTATTCTTCTGTTTCACTCTGCCTAGATTATCCCATTCTCTAGTGCATCAGCTTCCCATTCCAGCCCAAGCATTGCCCCTGTGGGCTCCAGTCCCTCACCCAGGGCCTGTTCATGTTTGCTGTCCAGACTATAGCTGCAAACTTTGAAAGTTTTATCCTCCTCATACCAAGGTCCACTTTCAGATCCTCTCCTGCAGGTTTCATTCCAAGCAGCAGTTTCCTCATTCCCATTTTTCTACTAACTTCTAGTTTTCCTTCCTGGACTTTTCATCCTGTCCCTCTCTACAAATTGCCTCCATCTCATTGCTTACCCATCCTCACCTTTCCCCATGTATCCTTTATTAGAGCTCTCTTCTGCCCTTGACCCTCTGCTTCCACAATTCTTGGCCATGTTTTCTAACTTTGATTGCCTCTGCATTCGAAAGTGTGGACTTTCTCCTATCCTAGAGGCTATAAGCAAAGGAGAGGCAGCTTATTCTTTTATTTTGTTTACTCAGAGTGATATGATATGACATGACATGACATAAATTGGGCTGGTCAGGCTCAGGCTGGTTGGAAGAAGCAGAGGTTCTAGCAAGTCTCTCTTGACACTCAGCAAACTTTCAAAAGATATGTTGTCCCCTCCTCAACAATAAGAATGCTAAAGAACTTCACAGACACAATCTTGAGATAAAACAGCAAACCTGACTTCCTCAACCCAGACCGGGAAGGCAGACTTGCTCCAGGAAAGGGGAGCTTGGGCCAAAACACGTTCATAAGAGAGCAAGATGAGCCTTACTGCCAGGGAGAAAAAATTGCAACCTGAACCACAAAAAAGTTTGGCAAAGTGGTTATAGAAACAGGGTCTTAGAATGGAAAGTAGCGAGCCACCTTAGCTGGCAGCCTCATCTGTAACACTATGATCAGCAAATGGACCATGTGTGAAGGGATGGTATGTTACGCTCAGAGATGTACTAAGCAGATAAGATCGCCGTATCCATAGTGATGGTGAGTGATGCACTGGCAATTCCACAGGCCAGAGTCGGACGGTCTGATTTGAAGCATGGGGTGTAGAGAGACCTGGAAAGACTTTTCCAGACAGGCACACAACCCTTCTTTGTATCCTCTGAAAGAAAGCATAGGTTCAATCACAGGGAAATGTAAAAGCTCCCAGCAAAGGCATCTTAAAGGCTTTGCTATATCCTCTTCATCAGCAGAGAGCTGCCTGCCATTCAGATTTGGGTTCTATTCCTGCCGCTGCTGCAGTGGCTCTGGGGAAGGGCCAGCTTGGATGCTAGGACTGCAAAGGCAATGGCTTTAGACCCTCTGGGCCCCTCTTGCTGAGGGTAATGCAGTTCCTCGCAGCCCATGGGACAGACCACATGCAGAACAGCAGGGCACCTTGTTCTGAAGTCCAGACGACTCTCTACCTCCAAAAATATTCTGAAGAGATAGACAACAATTACTTTCTCTTCATTTAGACTTACACCTTGTGGAACAAATGAGCCCCCACATCAAATGCTGGGCACCCCTACAAAACTGCAAAGAATGTACCCGTGATGAAACAGGCACTAAATTCAGTAAGATACAAACAAACTGCCCCAGCACCAGGGTGTCCCTCTTCAGTCTCATTCCTCTCTTATCCCCTTCTCTGGGCACAGGAGAAGACATACCTCAGCGTATAGCCCATGCCAAGCCTCATGCCAATCTCTGAAACACCCCTATGGCCAGTGCTGAATCCTCACAGATGAAAACACTGACTCAGGCATTGAGATTTCCTGATCAATTTACAGATCATGAAAATATCCTCCCACCCCACACCTGATTTCTGCACTGTATTTGGCTGAGCCGGTATTTGGGGACATTTTTCCAGGGTACAGTATCGAGGTATTTTCCAGCATCACTGGGTACCCTACATACGCATTGTCAAGAACAAAGAAACGATGAAAACCACTTTTTTTGTTTTTAAGCACAGTACTTACATATTACAAAATGAGAACTCTGCTGCTGTCCTTTTGGCTGTTACTAGTGTGAAACGCTTTACATGAGTGAGGCTGCAGCACCAACTACAATAAAACCCTAAAGCTCCGTCTGCTGAAGCACTGCTAGGATCAAACCCTACTGTGCGCGTACCAATTGACAGAGATTTTCAGTGAGGATTTACTCTGGTGCTTTGTCAGTGTTTTCTGGAAATATTACAGAAGTCAGGAGATTTTTCTTGAAGCAAGTTTTCACTTGTCCTTCGAAGAAGCACCTTATTTGATACAGAAGGATTTGATGTGGGAGGATACCCCAAAACTGCAATCCTCAACACATTTAAATTTAATTTCTGTACATTTTAGAGGGGTTTTACTTGGTGAAGTAGGAATTGTTAACGTCAGGATAATAACAACTGCAATATCCACATCATTATATTTGACATAAAGCCTGTGATCAGGTGCAAAAATTTACCATTTAAAAGATACAGTTGATATTTCAAATATCAACCATTCAAATGATATGCTGCTTTGAAGAACATATTGTGCTTTATTTTGTTGTACTGCTTCCAAGGAGTATTGCTCACAACCATTTGCAGCTTCTAAAAAGAGGATGGTATTCTTCCTTTTTCCACAGCAAGAAATTACTATTGAGACAACATATTTTTAAATAGAAGTCATCTTTCTATCAATACTAAATGAACAGAAAGGTGACAGGAAGTTACTGTATAATCAGTTCTCTCTAAATAGCTAATATTTCTTTGCTCTCTTTGTTTCCTAGTTTAAAAACCAACGTGGCTCTATTTTCTTTGGCTCTTGATGTTTTACTCCTTTCTCTACTGGTTTACCTGTTCAGAATCCCAGGAGGTCTTAACATGGAAGATTTCCAAAATCAATGGGGAGATTTACAAATACTGTCCAATGTTCTCCTTGTCATGCCAGAACAATCTTCCGCAGCAAGAAAGGCACAGAAGGAGTTCATGTTTGGTAGGATCAAGTACAGCATTCCCAATCTTCTGCTCAAACTCCCAGACCAGTTCTCAGTCAGTGGTATGGAAAATGGTCAAGAAAAATACTCTGAAGACATGGCATTAAGACACTTCTCTCTCCAGCTCTTCTTCAAAATTCAGATATTAAAAGAAAATTAATCACAACTGAATTCCTAACATTAATTTTTTCCATTTCAGCAATTGCTGAATAAGGAAGTGACCAGATCACAGAAACGAGGGGCAGCAGCAAAGCCCAGTGCTATAGCCATGCTAGAAAACACATTAAAGTCCCTGGACTGCCCCATCTCTGCAAATCATTGTGAAGTGTTTATGCAAGGCCAAATTAGACAGGAAAGGGCACAACTTGAGTTTTATACACCAAAATGAATACCCAGTCCCTTTGCAGCAAAAAGTCTAAGCATCCAACATGTTCTTGAGGAGTAGGAAGAGCAGAGCAGTCCAGCCTTGCTGCAAAGCAGATCGATACTTTTGTGGAAGACCACGGAGACAAGGAGAGCTTTCTTCCCCATAGCTGAGATGTTTCTGTCCTTTCCCAACCCCTAACTACAGCATTCTGTCTTACTGGCAATCCTGGTATTTCTGAAAATCCTGCTTTCAACAATTTTTTGAAGGTGTGGGCTTGGTCTTACTGACAGAGCCAGACATGTCTATGTTGGGAGATCACCAATGTGCATTAACCATCCCTGACATATAACTCCTGTGACAAGGTTGTAGTTCTGCAGGTAAGCTAGGCAAGGATGTTTGGGGTGTTACAGTGTTAAATCCTACACTGTCAATTTCCTGTAGGCAGGCTGTAGTAAAAAAAACCAAAACAAACAAAACACAAACAAAAAAAATTACTGGAACTTCATTTCCATATGTATTTAAGAACAGGAAATACCCAATTCATTTTCTCATTGTAAATCAACTTCTTTCTCAGCAGCTGAGAGTGAGCTGTGTCTTACATTTTCTGACACCCCCACAGGATTACTGACTTGTATTCCCTTGATCATTGCATATCTGCAGGACTACAAATATATTACAGTATAAATTCGTTAATGGTATGTTGTGGTTTAACCCCAGCCAGCAATTAAGCACCACCCAGCCACTTGCTCACTTCGCCCCTGGTGGGATGGGGGAGAGAATCGGAAGGGTCAGAGTGATAAAACTCCTGGGTTGAGATAAAGACAGTTTAAAGCAAAAGCCACACACACGAGCAAAGCAAAGCAAGGAATTAATGCACTACTTCCCATGGGCAGGCAGGTTTCAGCCATCTCCAGGAAAGCAGGGCTCCGTCACACGTAACGGTTACTTGTGAAGACAAACAACATTACTCCGAACGTGCCCCCCTTCCTTCTTCCCCCAGCTTTATATGCTGAGCATGACGTCATATGGTGCGGGATATCCCTTGGGTCAGTTGGGGTCAGCTGTCCCGGATGTGCCCCCTCCCAACTCCTCGTGCGCCCCCAGCCCACTCGCTGGTGGGGTGGGGTGGAGTGAGAGGCAGAAAAGGCCCTTACTCTGCGTAAGCACAGCTCAGCGATAGCGAAAACATCCCTGTGTCATCAACACTGTTTTCAGGACAAATCCAAAACAGAGCCCCATACCAGCTACTATGAAGAAAATGAACTCTATCCCAGCCAAAACCAACACACTGTAACAGGAAAAAAAAAAAAACCAAACGTAAAACGCAATTGAACGTATTCACATTACACATGGGAAAACAGCAGACCATCTAGTGATCAGACACAACTGCCTAATTTCCATGAGTTAGCATGTTTTAGCCATGTGATGCTTTCAAGATAATTTCATTAACAGAAAGTGAAACATTCAGTTCAGATCCTCCCTGATTTCATTTTAACCCCTTCTTGCTGCTCCTTTCTGCATCTATTCATATGTACTGAAAGAAATTATAATGCCATACAGCATTCCCCAGTTTCTCATGCATTTACATGTGTGTTTTGATGGGGGCTAATGTTCGCAGTAGTGAATCAAAACACCTGTCAATAAAACTGCCTCTCTCAGGAATTACAAATGTGATATAACTACGATGCCAGAATACACATAAAAGAATGAAAAAGCAACATAAGGAGTAAATTACACATTACTTTCATTGCACCCTCTTTACAGAAAAGACAACAATAGAACCTGGTAAAAAGATGATGAAGATTTTCTGCATTCAGCAACACCTCCTTCCATTTTACCTCCCTTGTCATCTCTGCATCAGAAACACTGAAATAACCAGCAACACTGCAGTTGTAATGACTTAACACCCACCTCAAGCAAATACAGAAAAAAAGACTAATTTTGTAGGCTTCACTGCTTTTAAATTATGTTTGTTACCATGAGAACTTGATTAAAATGCCACCCACAAGCTTGCAGAAGGGGGGAAACAACAACAACAACAAAAAAATCTACTTTTAATCAGTGGTAGTACACTTGCTGCATTGCAGCATTTTCATAAGCTCCACAGCCTTCTGCAGTAAGAGGCAGTAGAGGAGCCCAGGCAGATGTATTTTGCTGAATACTTTATTCTGAAAAAAAATTAGCTGACAGAATGGTTGTCACCCAGTGCTATTACGCAATGCTCCATTTGAGGAAGCTAAAGCACACATACATGTCCTGCACCATGCTACAAGGCTTGATTTGAAAACT
This sequence comes from Phalacrocorax carbo, assembly GCF_963921805.1. Classification (NCBI taxonomy): domain Eukaryota; kingdom Metazoa; phylum Chordata; class Aves; order Suliformes; family Phalacrocoracidae; genus Phalacrocorax; species Phalacrocorax carbo. The sequence continues at coordinate 38,513,702 of NC_087517.1, read as the reverse complement.
AGACCATTATGTGTATGTGCAAGGTGGGGGCAATGCTGACAGCCACTCAGGACAAAAATTTATTTTTAGTCATATCTGGGATAAATCAAAGCTATGAAACACACTGGTTTCCCCTCCATCTTATCCATTTGCTAGCTGTATAAATTTAGGCTGATTTTTATGTATATATATTTTTTCAGAAATTCAAATGATAGCACTGTATCATCTAGGCTTCTTTTTTTTTTTTTTTTTATTTACAGTCCCATTATCTTTGGATTAATGGCTATGGACACTGCACTACCGCAGTTTGACTAGGAGCCAGAGTTTGCATAACAGGCACCCCAAGCCTGCAGCCACTTCAATGCAGATAATTAGCACTGTGGCTGAATCAAGAGCCAGTAATAAAGTAGCTTGTTCAGCAGTGTATGTGTTAAATGCAGGAGCTGATGCAGACTACAGGAACAGCATGTAGCCAGCAGTGGGCTAGGAAAGGGGAAGAGTTTCACACCTCTGGTGAGAATAACTTACTATCCACTTACTCAAGGAGTCATCTCACACAGCACTCTCAAAAAAGACATACCTACTCATCCACAGGAGGGAAACTACCACTACTGTAATTAAGAGTCTGGCCAGACTGCATGCCATTTAAGGTGAGAACTGAGTGAATTTCCTCATGAAAGATCAAACACCCTCTCGAGGATGCTGTCTGTGACAGAGCATTACGCATCCTTTAGGACTCAAACAAATCAGGTTTAAGAGGAAAACTCTATTGGCCAGAGAGAGATGGCATGTACTATGCTAGAAACCAGGGGTACCTTCTTCTCAACAGGGAAATGTGAAGTGAGTTCAAAGAAAGGGAAAAAAATAGACCTTTGATGTAACTTCAGTGGAGCAGGCAGGTCTCACAGTTCTTGCATCTTTATGAAACACTAGTAGTTGGTCTATCTATTTTGAATATTATGCATAATGTCTGTATTTGCAGCTGTACTTTGACCTCTCATGAGTTAAGCATTACCGATAATAAAGCGTTCTTCACCAGAGGACATAAATCCATGAAATGGCAGCAGGGACAACCTAAGAGATGGTGATGTCACAGAATCACAGCCTGGTAGGGGTTGGAAAGGGACCTCTGGAGATCATCTTGTCCAACCCCCCTGCTTGAGCAGGCACACCTAGAGCAGGGGGCACAGGAACGCATCCAGGCAGGATTTAAATGTCTCCAGCGAAGGAGACTCCACAGCCTCCCTGGGCAGCCTGTGCCACTGCTCTGGCACCCTCACAGGAAAGACCTTTTTTCTCATGTTTAGGTGGAACTTCCCGTGTTCCAACTTCTGCCCATTGCCCCTTGTCCTGTCATTGAGCACTACTGAAAAGAGTCTGGCCCCATCCTCTTGAAACCCACCCTTCAGATATTTACAGGTATTTATGAAATCCCCCCTCAGTCTTCTTTTCTCCAGGCTGAAAAAATGCAAGTTTCTCAGCCTTTCCTCACAAGGGAGATGCTCCAGTCGCCTGATCATCTTGGTAGCTCTCTGCTGGACTCGCTCAAGGAGTTCCACATCCTTCATAAACTGGGGGGCCCAAAACTGGACACAGTACTCCAGATGAGGTCTCACCAGGGCACAGTAGAGGGGGAGGATAACCTCCCTCGATATGCTGGCCACACTCCTTTTAATGCAGCCCAGGATACCGTTGGCCTTCTTGGCCACAAGGGCACAGTGCTGGCTCAGGGTCACCTTGCTGTCCACCAGCACTCCCAGGTCCTTCTCAACAGAGCCGCTTTCCAGTAGTTCAGCCCCCAACCTGTACTGGTACATGGGTCTGTTCCTCCCCAGGTGGAGGACCTTGCACTTGCTCTTGCTGAATTTCATGAGGTTCCCCCCGGCCCAGCTCTCCAGCCTGTCCAGGTCTTGTTGGATGGCAGCACAGCCTTCTGGTGTATCAGCCACTCCTCCCAGCTTGGTATTGTCAGCGAACTTGCTGAGGTTACACTCTGTCCCACCATCCAGGTCATTGATGAATATGTTGAACAGGACTGGACCCAACACAGACCCCTGGGGAACACCACTAGTTACAGACCCCCAACCAGACTCTGCCCCATTGATCACGACCCTCTGAGCTCTGTTGTTGAGCCAGTTCTCTGTCCACCTCATCCAACCCACACTTCCTAAGCTTGCCTGTGAGGATGATATGGGAGACAGTGTCAAATGCCTTACTGAAGTCAAGATAGACAACATCCACTGCTCTCCCTTCGTTGACCAAGCCAGTCACACCATTGTAGAAGGCTCTCAGGTTGGTCAAGCATTATCTCCCCTTGGTGAATCCATGTTGATGTCCCACCTGAATTGCTCAGGTTGCATAGGGAGATGATACTACTTAGGCTGGGGGAGGCACAAATGTCTTCCAGTGACACCAGAGGCTCTCAGCCATGCAGTAAAATACAAATGTCCTTGCTTGAACTTAGAAGGTCATGCTCCCTATTAGGCAAGATCTTAAAGGTTTTTTTTTAATCACTGTAAATCAATATTCCGGGGGAGAATTCTACGTGGCATCCATCACAAGTGATTTCAGTGAGATTAAGAGAACTACCCTGACTTACCCCAGCTCCAAATCTGGCACCCAATGGCTGCCTGAAGCTCACACCTCAACCCCTTCCTGCTCCCACACATGTACAGGACTGACTCCCACCAGCTTCCATGGGATATGCACCATGCAGGCAAAACATGAGCAAAGCTTGACCCTATATACACAGAAGCCAATGGACATATCATGCCTGAGGGTGGAACATGGTGCAAAGAGATTTGAAAGAAGAGGACTGAAGCGTGACACACAGAGCAACCAGAATTACAGTAGCCACGGTTGTGCTCTGTACAACCTGCTTTCACACCTAGGACACACAATGCTGTGGGTATGCCAGTTTAGGACAGCAGGACCCGCTCAGAAAATCCCTTGGCTCAAATACATCAATTTTCTCATTTTTCCCTTCTCTCTTTCTTTCTGCTAACTGCAGTGAATCTGGGATCGTGCTCCCACAGGGTTGCAAAGAAAGAACAAAGAATATTACAATCATTCAAACCTCCCAGTGATGAAAAACAAAACTTCTCTCCTTTCTGTTCAAGGAAAACCTTGGCTTATTCTTCATAGACATGGATTTTCCAGGAGATTAATAACATTAGCAATTATAAGGTACTTTAAAAAAAAGAGATTTCCCTTTTATTATTTATCTGCTGAGACTATGATTGTCTTACCTCTTCTCTGGATTGTTGTTAATTTATTATTTTCTGGCAATTTATGTTCTCCCATTAGGTATTAGCTGCACAGAATTTTCTAAAATTGCCCAAAGGATGAAGAAATCCATGGACCAGTTTAAGTGCCTTCAAGATTATCTCACTCAGATTGAGGTTTTCTTCCTCCTACCACTGTGGTATAATACAGATATTCCTATAATCATGAAGATCTTTCAATAGGCAGAACAATTTTATAGTTAAGGCACTGAGATGCAAGATCAGAGTTCAGTCCAGGGCTCTGCTGTTCACCTGCTCCATGACCTTGAACTTATGAATAAATAAGCCTGTGCCTCAGTTCTCCCAGCTGTAAAACATGGATTATAATGTTCACGCTGTCTGTAACTGGCCTATTTTTGCTGCAAACCTTCAGGGTAAGGGCTGTCTCTTCCCATATGTGTGAGGATGCTCTGGCTCCCAACCAAAGCCTTCGGATCCAGATTTCCGAAAGTTTTGCTGGAGAAAGGACATTTATCAGACACAGCATCTGCCTGGAGGCAGCACAACAAACTTGCAGCCACAAAAAGGAGACCTGAAAGGAGAGGACTGCAACACTGGCCACTGATGCCAGAGCCTGAGTTGCTTCTTGAGCATGCTGGGGAAGTGGAGGGATTCAGGACACCTGCTTGACAGCTCTGGGGACAGAGGCAGCCCTGAGCTTTGGCTGTCTAACACCTCTGGCCCCTGGTAGCCTAGATGCTCAAGCTCAGGTCCCCAGCGCTGCTGAAAGGGACCCTGATCTCTTAAAACTCTCTGTGATCAGCTGGGACTCCCAAGAATAGCCACAGTTTAAGATATGTATGTGAAGTCTCTGATGAAGGTTGCAGCCCACAAACTGATTCAAGGAGCCCTTACTGTTGATGGTAGCATGAAAACAAATGAAAATGCAGATTTTCTTATTTCAGCTCTGTAGGGCTGCTGGCCTGACCAACTGGGTTGACTCTAAAGGACTTAATTCTTTCACAGAATCTCTGTAATATTTCTCCCCTCTTTCCTCCAGGGATCTATATAAAGCTCTCTGCATTTCTTCTTCTGATGGATGCTCATTTCTAAAAATACTTTTACAAAGAACTGTCTTTGGTAGCAATTAAAAATGTGACACAATATAGTGCCAGAATCCATCTAAGAAAACATAAATCACACAGTATGCACCAGGACCCTTATACCAACCTGCCCCACAACTGTATAACGGGCCCTTAAAATTTCTCCCTGACATTAAACCAGTATTGTCAACCCCTGCTCGATTCTGCTGGTTAACTCAGCTGAAGATGTGTGAACTTACAAGCAATCCAAAAATACTTGCTCCCTAATTCTCTCATTATGTTTGTGCTTCAGTTTCCTGTCTCTGCCTCTCTGCTGTGTCTATCCACATCCATAATTGTGAATCACACCGGCCAATTTCTATCATGTTTGACAGAAGATACTAAGCTCCTACCTACCACCTTAGGAAATCCACAGATGGGTAGAGGAGAGAGAAGATATTAATGTCTCTGTGAAGGGAAATGTAAGGAGAAGAGCTCAGCCCTCGTTCCTTCTCTTTGGCAGTGTCCTAGCTGTCTAATTAGCAGATGTGGAGCTCACATGCAGCCACAGCATATGCTCTTCCTGGCCCAATTAACTGTCTAAGCAAAGACAGGTAGAGGATGAAACAGGTGCTGGGTAACCTACAGTGGGAAACCACTGCAGAGAGGACATAGACAGTTGCTGAGAAAATGCTACATGGAACTCAAATTAATTAAGTCAGAAGGTCCCAAGGGTCCAAGAAGTACAAGGAGGTAATTTGGTGAAGAAACAGAAAAAACACGGGGGAAGAGAGCTGGCGATGCAGGGAAGAACCAAGTGCATTGGGTCTGAAGGATCACATGAGATAGCATGACTCTCTCACAGGGAATCAAGGAAATGAGAAAACTAGTGGTACCTGGTACCACAGGAAGGGAATACAGGGGCTGTAGAGTTAGGGTAGACTGTAGGTCGTGTGGTGAAAAATGTCACAAGCTGTGAGTACAGAGCTGACGCTCGATACCACCCCACACTGACAAATAATACCAATTACTTCAATTTTCAAAATAGTTTAATTGGCAAAACCATTTCCAGCAGTAAGCTGAACTCAAACCAAGAATAAGACCTGATTTCAGGCATTTCAAAGTATACATTTGCTCTGAAAGATACGCGTACATTTCAGATTGTGAGAGAAGGCACTTTCATGACTTTACCAGATTCTCCTCACTTAGGCCAGAAAAAAGAAAAGCTTTTCTCATCTTAATTTTTTTTTTTTTTTATTGCTAGTTGAAGCCAGTTCTAAACATTCAGAACCTGGGAGCAAGGGGGAAAGAAGGGGGATCTAATTCTATTTTAAGGCCAACATTTAGATTAGTTTTTAATGAAGCTGAACTATTTTGTCCATTTCTGTTACTTGCTACACTGGCCACTATGCAGAAATACAGAGCTGCATTAGTAACTGGGCTTTTGCTGTATTAGAGAGAAAAATATTCCCAATGGAAAACATGCTAAAACAGCAGAGACAGACTAGAGATGAAGCTGGCCTCATGTATTTTACAACCCATAATACACTGGATTTTAAGTCAGAAAACCCAAGTAATTTAGGATTAGATCCCTTGTTAGCTGCATAATGTATGTGCTTTCATGCTGATATGTCCCAGGTGAACTGCATCACATGAATACAGTTTTCCATCTACAATTTCCCAGCATGAACTACCGAGTCTCTCGGCTACTAATTGCACTGACAAATATGGTCTCACCAGCGTGCACTCTGGCTGCTCACACCTCCACGCCTCTGCATAGATTTGACTGTAAGCTCTGTTTGGGGTCTGGATCAACTCTGTTGTTTGAGCACACAGCAGCTAACACAACAGTGATCTAATCCAGACTTGGACACCTAGTTACTAAAATTATGGTAGCTACAGCAGTGAATCATGAAGCATTAAAAAGAATCACAGCAAAAGCTATCGCACACAGTAGCTAGTTCCCAGGCATACCGCCATTAACCCTAGACTTGAGCCTGTTGTGTCTAATTCTGTTTTCATTACACCTATAAAACAGAAACATAATTCTTCAGTGTTCTTACAAATTTTAGCAGGAAAATTAATTCAAGAATAATTGTATAAGCAATCAAAATAATTTTTTTGCACAAAAGAAGTCATAACTAAAATAAGGATACCAGGTAGTTATTAATAAGACTGTGCTGCAGGGAAGTTTTATAGACATAGGTAGGGGTAATGTTTTGAATTAATTTTATGAAAGGACTTCTGATCAAAGTGGCTTGCAATCTACCCCAGACATCCCACACAGATATGGCAAAAGGCAGAACAACAGGCAAACTTATGATTTTATTACAAAAACATCCTGGAGCCTTCTGCTTTAGAATTTGAGGGTGATTTGGAAAACAATGAAGACAACAAGCTGTATCTGTAATGTCAGGGTCTCCCTTTTCACATGAAGACCCCACTTGTATGTGAATCGCACATCATATTATATCCCTCTCCCTGCATAATTATTGCAGCTGCCCAACATGTCATGGCCAGAGACTGGATTGAATTATAACTTCCTGCTTCAGAAGGGACTGAAGTCTCAGAGGTATTAAAAATGAGGGGAAAAAAATGACTCATCTTAAGGATGACAACTAGAAAGTTTTTTGGTCACGATTATAAAGAGTTTTCTTTCATCAACTGTGCTGGAAAGAACATTATGATTCAAACATCTGTTCTTCTCATAAGCTTCGCTCTTCAATACAAATGAATCTGTGCCTCTCAAACTCCTCTCTCGGAGAATGCTCACAGCACTCCCATTACTCCCACTCTCTCTTTCAAAAGCTTGTTTACTAACATAACTGCTTAAATACATGTAACTCAGGCTTAACTCTGAGCATCAGGTTTCCCGGCACTGAAGGTAACAGAGTTGGTAATGCTTTGGCATTCCGCGTCTTGCACTACAAAGCCATTTACAGCTATCAAGTGGGAATGGGATAATTTTTTCCACAAGTGCTTTGCAGGCAGTACTGACTTCCAGCCCCCTCTCAGTGCTGACAGGCAAAAGCACCTCCCCATGCGCTGTCTCCCAGCCCTGACGCCAGCCAGAACCAGATGCTTCATGAGAAAGTTCAGAACAAATTGGCAGTAGGATGCTATGGACAAAGGTGGTTTTAGACACCAGCAGGGTTTGCTGTGAAGATAAACAGGGGACATCTGGTAGGTCAGACCACTGTAGGAGGCAAGTGATACAAGACCTTTTTGAGCAGGTCATCAGCCCGGCTGCACCCTGCTAGATGGCATCATCTAATCATCACAGAGTTGCCCTCCAATTGCCATGAACAAAGGGCTGGCACACGCACTGCATGGCAAGGACTGTATACCTTTCAAAACTGAAACTATCATTTTTAGAAATGTGGACAATTCCTTTTCCATATATCCATAAAGCTATAATCCTTAGCAAGATATGTTTTTAAAAGAGTGTCCATGGCAAAAATTCAACTGCCTTCAGGAAAGCCAAGCTCCTGCTCCATGGTGTTGAGTTTGCTTTCCCTCCATGTGATTCAAGGAACAAAACTCACAGTTGTGAGAATTCAATATTAGCACACTGGACTGGTTCTTGAGCTATGGGAAGTATTATGCTGATTTTACTGTTGGAGATGCAAAGGAAAATATACTTCTCAACTGCAGTAAATCTTCACAAAACCAAAAATCAGCTCATCAACTCACCATCACCTTACTTAATTCTGCCCCTTTACAAAGTCACTGAAGTAAGGCATGGGAGTGGAAAATCTCAGTATTGGGGTCGGCTGTTGATCCTGACAAAAGCATCAAGCATGAGCTGCAACACACAGACGGTCCTGTTTCCTCTACTTACCGATCTCTTCTTCAAAATTAAGCTCCTTTGCTCATCACTACACAGGGGAAAGAAAGGATGACATTTCCCTCTTCCTCTCCCTTCCTCATCTCTAGCCCACCTCTTCCATCCAAGAAGTTGGGGAGATACTTATTAAAAAGCTACAGCAAGTCATATAACCTCTGCCTGTCAATTCTTGCCTGAACAATCTTGCCTCTGACTGTAAACAAGTCTTAAGTATATACTAGTGACTCCTGCTAAGTCAGATTATTACTACCACCACCACGATTTACTAGTGACAGGGGACGTTCTCCTTCCTTTCCATTGCTTAACAACCACTCCTGAATCCTTTCAAAATGTAGCAAATGCTACCTTTGATAGTTGATAAATATGAGCAACACTGTTCTGCCTCTACAGCTTATGTTCAAAACAGGTGTTTTCAAACAAAATAAGGTGTAGAAAATGGCTATTGAGATAAACAGAAGAAGGAAAGAGACAGGTTGATTATAAAATTGGTGACAGCCCTCCTTTCAAAGGAAGAAAGAGGTAGACTGATGATAAGGGATAAACACAAAAGAGGAAAAAGGCTACTTTGGTACAAGAACCCTGTGGCCATTGGTAAGTTTTAGCTGGAAGCTAAAGGTTTCTTGCAAGTGAGATTGCAGAACAGCCTACCAGTTGGCAGGAGACTATTTTTAAGAAGGAGGTTGATGAAGGAGGATTGGATGCCACAGTGACTGTGAGAGGAGGCATGGCATGAGCCTCCTTCAGCCCTGTGTCAGAACCACCCAGGTGGGGATGCCTCCATGCAACCCTCACAATGCCAACCAGGAGACACTCAAGATGGCTGCATAGAAAAAGAGAAGACAATGCCAGTAACACCCTTAAACTATATCTTGCATTCTGGCTACTTATAATCTTTCCCTAGTGCTACAAATATAATTGAGAAAAAAACCAAAACACCAAAGTAAGCAAAATGAAAAAATGAGAACATCTCTAGAGTTTTTGACTCTCCAGAAATCAAGACATTTCATCTGTAGCTACTACAAGAAATCCTTCTAGCGGGTATCAATTCACATCCCTTTTCCTAAAAACTGTTCTAACCATTGCTCACTGACATCTTTCCGTACAATGTTAACTTCCAACCAGCAGTGAGGGAAATTTCTAAGCCTGAAATACAAGCTACAGTGTATTTAAAGTGCAGTCACTTAAAGTGCACTTAGATCTCTACAGAATTCCTATAAGATGTGCCTGTATCTGAAGAGGTTACAACCTAATCAAACAAAATATTAATACACAAATGTTCTCCCTGAGTATACCGCAGGTTCACCTTGGCCTGATGCTGACCTCAAGCCTCTGCTCAGGATGGCTGCCACCAAGCACTTTCCCCATCTACGTGCCTTTCCTTCTGAGCATCAGTAGATTCATGGTAGAAAAAGAAGTGCAAGTAATCCTTATACTTAAAAGGCTACTCGAAATTATTAGGAATCTCCACATGACAGAGCCTTTGGAGGGTGTTAGAATTCCATCTCTGCTTAGAAACAGCCCAACACCAGGCCTAGGCAGAGCCCAGGTGAGCAAGTTGTCTTGGTACCTTCCTGTTGTGGAGTGCCTTCACAGAACAGCTCACATGCAGAGACAGCACAGTGAAAAGCTCGTGCCAGAAGGAGATGCTGAGTTTGTTCAATGCACGGGGAATCATGGGGCCCAGTGACCAGTGTGAAGAGTCACTGCAGCAGCCCCAGAAGCCTCAGAAGCAAAACCACCCTATCAGAGAATGCTGTAATGCTTCCAAAGGTGAGCCCGCAGCTCCAAATACTGCAAACCAGCTGTACCAACACAGCCCAGCTCAGAGGGATGTGAGCTTTATCACCCATCCCTGGCCCTCTGTGCCACCTAGCTGGTTCTGTTACTCCTGCTCCCTGTCAAACAGCCCAGTCCCGGGGATGCTTCTACACAGGAGGCAACATGACAGTTTCCTTTTCCTGAGTGCTTACCTCCTTTATCACAACCTTCCCCGTCACCCACCTGCAGCACATTATTTCCACTGCTAGTTTTCACTGTTAGTTTTAGTCACTACAGAGACAAAGGGACACAGGACAGACAGCAATGTTCACAAGACTTTATACCCTGTTTTTATCTCCTAACCACTGATGCAGTGACCCTGTATAGAAAATAATAGTTCTGATGGACAATTGTTTCCTGCTCTTTTCCTTTGAGACTTGCCCACTCCTTAAACTGTCTATGTCAACCCAGCAGTGCCAACAGGCTATGGGGCACTCCATGGATATAGTCTTTATTTCAAGAGCAATAATTTAGGCCTGTCAGTTAAAGATGGAACCTGCACAGACAATTTAAGCTTTGCAAAGTAGATGTCTGAGAATGTATTTTATCACCAGTGGAATATTATCAATGGAGAAATGGTAAATGCAATAAAACTGCCCGCTACTTTAAGTCTTACAGGCTAATTTAATCCTTCATTTAGTACTTGCACGCTGCTGCAAGGGTATTCTTGGGCCATGGGAAAATTCCTGAAGCGTGCAGGATCACTGTAAGCAGCCTTACGCTGCCCTCCACCCTCGCAGACGCTGGCAGGGAGCCAGCCCGCAGGCACGCTGGGCTGCTGTACGTGCTGGCTGCCCCTGGGGAGCCTGACGTGAGCGAGTGCCAGGGCTGGGATGGCTCCGGCCCTGCAGCAGTTTACCATCCAAAAAGCTGCTTCCCAAACTGCTGGGCTGCTTATGCCATGCTTTCCGAGAGGAGGAGTAGCACTGAAATTTAGTGCAACAACAAAAGACACCCTAAACCCCAGGCACACCAGCAGGGGACAGGAGAGGCTGACACACACAGCCTTCATTTGCCTCCTGCAGCCCATGGCAGGCCTGGGCTGCCATGGCGTGCAAGAGAGGAAAGTTCATGGATGAAAAGTGAACCACTTGGTACTTGTGTGTGTGCTTTATACAGCCTAAAAACTTAGAGGGCCAAATTTGATTCTTGATTTCCATTTCCTTCAAATTCACAGGGCCAGGAGAGACTGCATGCAGAAGTAAACTAGGGGGCTGGTCAGGAAATGGATAGATATATTGGCTTAAAAAAAGCTCAAGAAGTCCAAAACGAGCCTCGTGCCCAGTACATACACTTACACATGTAAGTACACGCATGCACGTACACACAGATCCTAGATCATACACTATTACAGATCTTTCATTCTATAGCTTGCCTTCTTTTAAAGCTGTGCTTGATCTTTCCATTTTTTCATCATTAAGCATCTTGGCAGCCTCAGAAGCGTGGCACAGAGTTTTTTTGGGGAATAGGGAATACTCATTTTGCCCACAAAAGAGCAGAAAAACCACAAAAGATTTAAAAATACTGCATAATCCCACAGTCAATTCTCTGTAAACTGGATCTTTACCACACTTTTCAGATGTGAAAAAAATGAAAGCTTGTGAAATTTCAGTAAAATAAGGTCCAGAAATGACTTCCCACTGACTGATTAATATTCCCAAATAATCACTCATTATTAGTTGCTTTTTCTACCCAATTAAGTATAATCTCACCTAAGAAACATCCTAAACTAGCATAATCCAGTGCCTTTTTATTAACAGCAGCAACACAGAGGAGGTAACTTTTACTAGCTGGATAAAACTTGTATGTGTGTGTTCATGCTACCCCTCAAAGGATGCAGAGCTTGAACCTTCTCTGGCTTGCTGAGCTGAGAGGAGAGCCTGGGCCAGCGACCACCAACCCAGTATGCCTTACATCTCACCCCTCCATAGGCTTCTACATTCATCTCCTGAGCTCACTGAAACCTCCTTGTTTAGGTTGTGTTGCAAGTCCAGGGCAAACACAACATGTCACCCCAGAAGAATGGCAGTATTTCATCCTGCCCTGCCCAAGTGAAGTTACAATAGCAGAGACTCGGGCACTTTGCCATCCTAATCACTCTGCCCTCCTGCATTTTTTTTTCTTCTGCTTCATATGAAGTCTTTCAATCAAAATCCATTCCCATTTCACAAAGTTCAATACCCTCTCTTAGCATTTCAAACTCACGCTTGTGAGAACAGAAACTATGTTCGCTTGTAAATCAATCTGAAATGAATACATGTGTATAAGAAAATATTGGCAAAACAAGTATCTGCTCATCCACATGACAGAGGCAGCACAGGTTCTCTCTGACATCTGTTTTCAGTCTTCTGAGGCGAGGTCTCTGGAAAGTGTAGTCTTTTTCAGAGAGGAGAAAAAGTGCATTTCTTTGATCCGACCCAATCATTTTCGATTCTGAAGATGAGGCAGTATTATGCTTGCCCCTACTCTGCCAAACCGTACTCATCCTTTTGGAGTGCAAATCACTGCAGCGGTAGGGCATGACAAACCAGAGCAGCGTGGAGCAACACCGACACCTCTCTCAGATGCTATGCCTTTGTATCAACACCATCTTACATCCTTTCTACCCAGAGGAACAGGTTTTTGCTAAGCCAAAAGCAAGACGACAGCCTCTTTGACAACAGGTAGAGTGGCTCCCATCAGACATAGGAGGCTTTTAAAATAAAAAAAAAACATGGAGGATGACAAAAGCAGGAACTAACCCTGGTGAAATAAAGTGTTCCAGAAGCTAGAGGAGTTTTCTTCTTGCTCTTTTCTCAAGCCTCCCTGGTCTGTTGAAGCAGCTTCCTTGTGAAACTATGCTAACATGTAAAAAGGTCATACCTGTTTAAGCAGATGATAGGATGCTGCGTCTGGTTGTTAAACAAGGTAAACTCTTTGTTCCTATAAAGAAATAGAAATACATACTCTATTTAGTCTCCACTCAGTGAATTTAGCATAAACTCAATAAGGACTATAAGATGCTGCATATTTGTACACTATGTCTGAGCCTTTTTCTCTTGGGTTTATTTCCCAAGGCTCACTTGAGAACTCATTAACTCAGATCCCCTGTTATGTCCACCCTGCTTTGGGACAACCAAGGAGCTGCTTAATCCCTAGGCCTGCCCTAAGAAAAGCTGGCAATGGCTGCAAAAAGCCACCACTTGGAGCACAGCACACTCCCAGCCAGACTCCCACCACTGGGAGATCTGGCACGGCTGCTGTACGCACCATCTCTGCTGCCAAAGGATCTCAAATACGAATGAGGAAAATGGTTGCAAAGATGCCTAGAAAGTAATGGAAGAAGAGCAGGAGCCCCCTACTGACTTCCCAGCAAGACACTTCAAGACACCAATGCAGGGAACAACTCCAATCTCTTCTTAAAAATGGGGGGTTTTTTGCCTCACTTGTATAGCAGATGGTCTTAAGTTTTCTCCAGTTTATCTGGAATAAATAGCAAAAGTTACCACAGAATTTACTACCCGTTTTGTGACCCTCTTTGCTCAGTGAGAAATGCTTGGACACCAAATGTGGTTAGCCTATTGAAATAACCTGCTGTGCATGTCCTGCTAAACACCCTCTCTCCGTATTGTAAGTCTTTGATGACAGCCCATTGGGGAAAACATTACAGATGCAAGCAGCAGAGAGACACTGAAATGGCTGCAATCAGGGCGAAAGGGGTCTTCTCGCTATATGCGTCTTGAGTATATCCTAAGTATCATAATGGGGACAGAAGATACTATCGTCTATATTTAAGGCTGCCCAGTTCCTCACCCCTCAGATACTTGTAACTTTGTTGATTTTTAATTGTTCAGAAATTAATTCTGACTCATGCTAATGCTTTGCTTCAGGAGTTGTTTGTTTTAAAGCTTCAGCAAGAATGGGCCAGGCATTTCCAGGGACTAGATTAGTGAGAAATATATGACTAAAGCCAAGTTAAAAGGAGGCTAGTATTAAGGTAATGATAAAAAATAGGACGTGAGTATGCAATTAGAGAGAATCATAATGCCTACGCACAAAGGGGACTAACGTTAAGCTGGAGAGCAGTTCAGGCTTTTCCTGTTTCCAAGCCTAGACTCTCATTCTTTGACACTGAGTTAGCCTCCTTGCCTGCACCATGTCACTGGCATGGGGCTGTGCTAGCTACAGCTTTCCACCAGTTTGCCCAGGTAACATCCAGTAAGAACTGAAAGATTTTGCTGCCTTGAAGGGGGGACTTTCAGACAGTTCTGACAGCAATAAATGGGAAGCGACTGCTCCACCTTACCGCAGAGGCTGTCGGCAAGCGTACCGTTCACTTACACGCAATAATTAGTTACACTAAATGAGCTATGTGGAAACGAGGCTCCAGCCAGCATCAATTCTACCCACCCGCAGGATGAAGAGGAATGTTAAAATAAGCTAATTAAATTTGCTCTGGCTCAGCAGAAAGATCAAGGTTCTCGACAGCTGAGCGTTCAGCACTCGGCGTCCCAACAGCCCTCTGATGTGTCACTGATTCAAAATAATGCCACATAGTCAGAACCAGAGGAGGTGGATGCACGCCTCTCGGGAGAGGTAAATGCAAAAGACAGAGGCATTCAACAGGACATTAACAGAAGGAGCGACACACCTACAACAAATCCCAGATGGCCTTAAGAAATCTTTAATGATTTTTTTAAAAATAAAAATTGGCTTTGTACTTTCACGTTGTCTACTCTACCAGCACTGGGCATGCACTCTAATAGCCTGAACTGAAACTCAGTCACCTCTCTGCTAAAGGTCTACCACAATAAATGTGATTCTAGCCAGCAGCAGAATACCAAAAATACCAGACAATCAAAATACAAGATGCCAGAAGTGGGAGGCAGTTTTGCTACCCCAGGAATTTGCTGGGGACAGGCTGTAATCAGCATTTCCACCTCTTGCTGACCGGGAAGATAATGTGATGTTTCAAAGATTCTTCCCCTAGAAAACAGGAGAGAGTCCCACACAGAGGAACCAACAGCTCCACATTCAGGGCAGTTATCTAGAAAGCAAGAAGTTAAATTTTAAGTGCCTGGTCAGTATCTGGCACCACAGATATGAACAGGGTTTTCCACTTCCTATAAGCATATTCTAATAATCACGGAACAGACAGTGTAAGGAAGGGTTTCTTTTTGTTTGTTTTCCTCCCTAGCCCTCTTGCTTCGGACAGAAATCCCTGAAAAACTTGTCCCAATATGGAATTCATTTAAATTAGCACAGTCTTTAGAAAAGCTTTGTGCTTTGATGAAGGGACATGCTGGCTTGTTGGTGCTTTGGCGCCGGGACCGCAGGGCACGGCACTTTGGCTGCTCTGAGAATCACCCTGTCCAGGGAAGAGGGCACAAAACAGATGAGCTGTTTTTCACTCCTAATGGGAAGCTGCTATTCAGAGACCCTTCAACCTTGGACATGAAAATCTTTGCCAGATCACACAAGTTTATCACAATTAATAAACCTGCTGAAGTCCTGTTCACAAATACAGACCGATAAGTGCATTTAGCATACCTTTATTTCCACTTAAGTACATTGTAAAGTTTTTCTGTTGATGCAGACTAACACAGGTCTAGACAGCTGTAGGCTGGATGCACTGCAACCTAGCATAAAATGGATAAGGGTACCTGTTCATTCTGGCTCTGCCATTCACCTCTGGGTAGAGCACGCCACCACCTGCATCCTACTTCCCCTGTTGTATATATTAGGGATTGCACCCCTTTCTTTTTGTTAAACACTTTAACAACTACCTATAAAAATTGACAGAAAAAACCCAACGTGCATAAACATACGCACGCACAAGCGAGGACTGACCTCTTTTATGCACGAGCTATTTACAACTATTCTTCACTAATGTGCACCTACTCGGGCTTCTCCTCTTAAACTTTCAATAACAACTGGCATGACATATTTATACATTTTATTCAATAGAAAAAAAGTTTCTGTATTTCACAGGAGCTGTTTCTCTTCCTTTCAATTTTGGGGGGCTTTTCAAAGACTCTTATCAAGCAACGCACCTGTTCAGTTATTCATGATGAAAATTATAAGGACTAAGCGCATACTTTTCCTAAGCTGTTCCACTTCTCCCCCTCAGAAAGGAGCTGTGCTGTTGTCCTGAGGGGTCAGCCCATCCTCCCAAGGCCCTGACCCTGCTTTGCAGAGATCTATTAGCTTCACTGAGCTGCCTGCAGAATTGTACATTTAAGAGTATAAACTCCTCAGTCTGGGAGCTTGTCTTTTGCTATGTATTCCCCCAGAGCAGCATGCAAGCAATGATAAAAACCTAAATTGCCACAAATTACTTTTAAGCATTTAGTGTTTTGCCCAACAATGCATTATACACATCAGTCTGCAAACACTAAAGCTGCAAATGGATCCAATCCATTAGCACCAAAGCTTCCCCCATAGCTTTTTCCTTTTAGAGTACACTCTCCTCCTCCTTCCCACTTCCCACCCCCCTCATGCTTTCCCCTCGGCAGCACAGTCTTAAAGTAACGTAACAAACATTTTTCAAAATAAAATAATCTGATATCTGGAGGGCAGGACTCACTACACATTTATTGTTCAGTTTCTAAAGTGGTAGGGAATGAAGGTCAAATATATCCAAATTTCAGCTGCTGGTGATGTGGACAGCAAATGGCTTTAATGCACTGCAGCTAAATCCAGAGGCCAGTTATGCTGGTGTAAATTGCTGACAATCAGCAGAAGCCAGCAGCTTACCCTGGCTGCAGATGTAGCCCAGAAATTCAGAAAGGACTATAGTAAGATGGTGCCTCAACTGGAGAATCAAGAATCCAGAGCCATCCTGACTGAGAAAGACCCCTACAGAAATTTTCACCATCACTTTGAATGGGCTTTAAGCAGCACATAGCTCAGTACTCCTCCTGCTCCTAGGACACATCTACCTCTGAAAGCTGGCTTAGCAGTACAGTTAGGAAATGTTCCCTTTTGACTCAGCAGATCTAGAAAAAGCTTTAATGCTGCAAAAACAAGCAACACTGATCTTCCCATCACAAATTTATTTATTCTAAACACTATTAAATTGCTTCTGTTACAAATTACTGGATTACTCTCAACGCTTTTTAATTCCCACTGCTTGTCCAGTGACTACAGAAATTGCCTTTGCACTGTAAAATCCACATCAAATTTTTCAGTAGGTTAAAAGAAATTTTAAAAACCCTACAAGCTGAGGAAAGTTTATTTATGGGGAAAAGAATCTTGGGACTGCTACTGCTAGTCTGAGCAGCTCACAGCTGCGAAGGTAGAGGAGACTTGTCAGGCTTGTCAGATTGTGAGGAAGAGATGGGGAAGATGAAAAGCACTCTCAGCATCGAAGAGTCTTTGGTAACTGGAGCCTGAAATATGCTGCAGACAGGAGACACTGTTCAATCATTTATGGAAATCAAGGTTAGCACTGTCAGCATAGTTGGCTTGGGAGGAAACAGTTTCCTCATCCTTTTGGCACAGAATTAACTTGGCTACATTAGTGGCTACCAATAAGCAAGGAATAAAGAAAGGAAACAGAGAAGGACAAGAAAAGCAAAGGATAAAATGAATACATCAATATTTTCACAGCTTGCATACAGCAGCCCAGCTAGTACCCCAAGGGGGTTTATGTTTCAGGAACCTCAGAGACAGAGACAATTGCTACATTTGATGAAAATATGTGGTGTCTGGGTTTTACAAACTGTCTCTCTAATAGTGTATCTGATTTTATAACAAGGAAGAAAAGAAATTGTTCTGATGACAATTACTGCTGAGGTGTTTGAGGCATTTTGCCACGTTTACTGGCATAGACCTGTCATTAACACTCCATTTCTCTTAACTACAACTTACTTCCTTTGTAGTTGCTCAGTAAAGATAGGTCTGGGGGCTGTTTTCCTGGTCTTGTCAAGATGAATTTTAAGGCATGCTTGAAAGATGTGCCACCTGCTATTTTATATCTATAATTTATTGTATAATGAGTTCCTATAAATTCTTATGATAGCTTAAGAGACTTGTAAAATGAATTGCTGGCCTATTTTTTTCTCAGTTCGTCAGCAAAGCAAAAAGAGCTCAGGTCACTTTGAGTTCCTCCAGACGCTCCCTTTGGTCGCAGCTCTGGCCAGCTTCCTCCACAGAAGAATCTGGCCTCCAGGAGAAGGGCCATTATGAGACTTTCACTGCTAACTGAGAGATGCTGGCATAGCAACATACCACAGTTTTTGCCATTTGCTTTATGAAGTCTCGGCTATTTCAGATATCCATTAAACTGTTGTATGGACACAAGCTAAGTCTTTACAGGCTGGAGAGGAAAAGCTCACCAGAGACTCCTTTCTGGACAAGGACAGTCTGTTACAGTCATTTAGTGAAACAGAAACCAGAAACCCTGCAAGTTGGCAGGCAAGAGAAAGTATTTATTTAAGACCTGGGACTGAGAAATCTTTCACCTATTTGGGGCACACTATTCTCACCTCAATATCACATACCAGATTACATGTTTCCACACTTGGGTCTAGCACCACACACACAGAAGTCCCATCAGAGGCTGACGACTTTTCCATTTGGGACATAACAGTCCCCTACCTCTTAGGGCCAAGACCTTGCCTACTAATAAGTTTGTAGGAAGTGATTGTGATTTCTTCCTCTTATTTTTCCTTAATAAACAGCAAAAAAACCCCACCCCCGAACCTACTTCAGAATAAGGGTACTGTACCACATGCATCTTATTAAATCCTGCATTTAATCTGTCTTTGGACTAACAGCACTTTTCAAAACAAGCCATAGCCTTCAGTAAGCTCATGGATGCAAAACCAAAAGTGTGTGTTGAAGTGAGACTGTTCCCAAGCAGAGCTCTCACAGCGAATAAAGCCAGGATGTGCCAAGATTGCAGAGGGCTTTCTGTCTCAGTCATGAATGACAAGCACCATCAACAGAGAAAATCAGCCATTGCCTTTCATCTCCTTACAAAAGCCTTGACAGCCAAGCTGTTGTAAACGAACAGTATAGGAGTCTTTCCCTCAGACACCACAGTAATTTGGTGGGAGGAAAAGGGGAGAGAGGACAGGAAGGAAGAAGAGGGTCTGAGGAGCTGGGACAAAGCGCTGCAATGAGACTGACAGCTGGGAAGAGCCACTGCCAGCTTTGCTAAGCATGGACTTAGGGAAGCTGAAGATGTGCTGCCCAGAGCACCCAGAGCACGCAGGGCCCTGTGCATCTGGACAAGCCTGGCGCGAGCACAGACCACAGACTGGCCACAGATCTGTGCTGCCTACACTGCTAACTCCAGGGACATGCTTCAACCCAGCAGCAAGGAGCACATTTTCTCAGTTGCTGGTGTTCAGTCCTGTCCTACCACAGTGGTAGAAAATTCACCCCAGGGGGAAAGCAGCAGTACATTACTCCATGCTAAGCTCTATATGCTCCTCTAGTTTCTAGGCTTTCTTGTCCAAAGTTAAAGGTGGGTTTCCTTTCCCTACAGCACCCAGGACTGTAATACATATATAGCCCACACGTGGGGGTGTAGGTTAACAGACAAGGCAGCTGCAACAACTGCCATCCAAAGGACAGCACAGAAGTCTTTCATCATTACTGAAGGTCTTAAGGGGCAGAAAGGGGGCTTTCTGCAGCTGAGAGATGAAGGAGGACAAAAAAGAGGGGGTTAGAAAGCCAGACCTGCTGTGCTGGCTTGGCTCCATCCTCTTGCTTGAGGATCCTTTTCTAACACACCTGTTCTGTTCATCCTGCGGATTTTCCTGTGATATACCAGGCAGACAGAAAATTTCCTCAGTACATCCTACACCCAAGAGTCAACAGTATTTCAGAGGTGTGATAGAAATGCAAAGTAAGACACAAGTAAAATATGTCACTTTTTTTTGGCTTGGGTTGGGTTTCCTTTTCTTGTCAGCATGATATTATACATTGCAAGGGTGTCAATTAAACTTCAAAAGATGATTCTGATGAAGAAGTAATAAAATTCCATCTTACAGGTTTGTAGACTGAGCTACTTCCTGTGGGTAACAGAGTGGGTTTCTGCCTGAGACCAGGAGAAAACCAAGGTCTCTCAGCTCCTGCCTCTAATAATAAGGTTGAACATACATTCCCAGCATTGCCCCTGATGTAACACGGTGTGTAACTCCACACTCCTGGGTGACCAAGTGCAGCCTTTTCCCAGCGTGCCTGTTAACACAAACTACATGATGCCAGAAGAGCAACAGTTCAAGATTCAGGGCTGCTCTGGGGCTGTATGAGGAAGCCACATTAGCCTATGGTTAGTGCACAGGTTCCTGTAATTAGCTGGCTGTATGTTATCTCTAATTTTAAATGCTCCGAAGTTAACTTTGAGGAGTGGAGAGCAGACTGTGCAAATTGTGCAGTACCCATGGTAACTGAGTTCAAGCTGTGGTTTTACACTGAGATGGATATATTTGAAACAATATGGCCCAAAGCACCAGATTAAATAAGGAAGGGACACAGAAAACATTGGCTAAAATGCATTCTTAAAGGCATGGCTCCAACAATGTGGTCCAACATTGTGCCACTAGAGATGCCCAAGATAAATACAAATGGCATAAAAACATTGCCTGAAGACCTCCACCTGGCAGCAAATGTGACAGTACATCTTAGCAGGCATTCCCAGCCTTTTATTTTTTTGCAGAAATTATAGTACCATACTTTGGATTTCTGCTTCTTCCTTCTCTCCAGTTTAGAGCATTCCAGCCAAGCAGTGATGTGGCAGTACCGACTACACCCCATGGCACACTATGGAAGTTTTACTGGCACTATTTTGGAACTAACCATATTGGTTTGCTCATGATCATATCGACAGTCCCATTTCACATGCATCCCAGTAGTACACGCGCTTCCCATGCACCATACAACTGCAGAGCGAAAGCTCCCAGAGGCTTTAAATCTTTTATCTTCTAAATCACCCCTAAACTGCTTATCTCCATTAGCAATCTGGAATGCACAAGTCACCTGTCACAGGGTGAAGGGGAATTAAGTGAAGCAAAGTCTTTCAGTATTTGAGAACTGGAAGCTTTTTGCATGCTTTGCTGGGGATTTTCTGGACATCCCCTGCTGTCATTTTCTCCAGGCCTGCCTGGAGGTCTGCACCTCCAGAGTACCAAGAAATGACCACTGCCATCCCCTGCACATCCCAGCCAGGCACCCCAGGGGTAGCGTCTATAAACTGTTATCACCCTAATTAGGCCACGTTACATCAGCTCAGGAACCATTTGCTGGGCTGTCCCGCTTCACAACTTCCTCATTCAGCTTCAGAGGTTTTGGGGAAGCCCCCAAAGTGCCAGATGCTTTCACAAAAAGATATCCACAGACTGGACTTCAACCCTGGTGAGTGCCAGCCTCCCTTCTGTGCCAGGGTAGAGCTCACCAGAGGAACCTGAGACCATGACAGAGACTTCACTGGGGTCTGCAGCGAGAACACAGTGAGAGGTGACTTAGGAGAGGACAGGGGATGACAGCAGCCCTTGAGGACAGAATCACCATCTCCCTGCTCTGGATAGACAGTCTAACCAAGGCATCTGTCAAGGTTAAGTCACAGTTGTCCTAGGCCAACTGCTGACTCTGCTGCAGGAGGTGCCCTGCCTGGTAGCCAAAGGGTCGGAGAAAATAGCTACATGTGCCTTGGCTGTTTGACTTCGTCATTCCTCTTGAATGGTTAGGTTATGTCAACCTAACATGCTGAGTTGTGACCCAAGTCACCTGGAACCCAGCAACATGGTCTATCTTGCTGCCCCTCCAGCATGGGAGACCACCATGGATAGGCGGGTGGAGCAGACATGGTGCGTGAGGAACATCTGAAGTTGTGACAGTGAATGCTGCTGGGTACTGTCTGTCAGTCAGGATGGCTGCGTGTGGGAGACCCACTGCACAGACATCCAATCACCACCACTAGGGACTGCACACTCCATGGAAGGAGACAGAGACTTGCATGTATGCATGACTTCCTATAACTCAGTAAGAAGCACAAAAGTTTTTCCATAAGTAGTAATAATTTTTGAAAAAATTTGGCTACTTTTCACTCAAACAACATCTATCCCCAAATTTGGAATATAGCATCACTTCATTTTCTGCTTGACCAACATCAATGCTCATAAAGGTGGACTGTCTCTACTATGCCAGGGCCTGCTGAAGTAACCACACCTGCCGTAAAATTCCTCTTAGCATGCATGGTTCCTGTTTTGTGGAAAAACTAGTAACCTGCTGATGACTGAAGTAAATGAGCAATGCTCCATGCCAGAGAGAATATGATACCAGGACCAGCCAGCAAGAGGTGTTTCCACTGTGAAACTGGACTCACCAGCAGTTGTATATTCAGTCCCAGAACACAGGGTGGTTGGGACCCACATGTCCACATCCAGCCTTGCCTTCTTCTCCTGTTTACCCCTCATTCCACTGTCCACCTGCCTTTTCCCTCCTCCTTGCTAAACTCTTCAAAACCACAAACTCAAATAATATTTGCCTAGCATCAGGCATTTCATAAAAAATGCCAACTTCATTAGAAGATCAGTGATGCTTATGGGACATGGGTCCCACAAGTGCCACCATCACATGGTCCCCAGTGGTGCGACAGTAAGAAAATTATCCAAAGAGACTGAAGAACGATAGTCCCTAAGAGCCTCAGTCCCTGAATTCCCTAAAAACAAAAGCTCTTACTTTTGTATCTAATAAAGAAATTAAGAAAATATTGGCAAAATCTCTTCTCCCGCTCTCACATTTATGTAAAAGCCCTTGCCTGTTTGCAGTAGAGTACAGGTGGGTCCAGCTGACAAGAATTCAGACACAGCTGTCTCGCTGTATGCAGGTAAGAAATCTGTAAATATACTGATGGGCTTGGGCAGAGTGCTGTCATAAAACAGAATTTTGAGATGGGGTGGAGGCTCCAGAACAGGCTGTGGGTGCTTCCTGAGAGGCTGTCAAGGCTCAGCTTCACATCTTCTCTCCAAAGCAGATGTGTAAACAAATTCTAGTCACAGACTTTAGACCATTATACTCAGCAAGTGTGTCACCCTCCATTATACAACTAGTAAAAACTCTGGAGCCCAGCTCACAGCGGAAACCTGACTCCTCCATTCCCCTGGGGCCCACATGACCCCACTCCCCAGCTCCACAGGCTCTGGGGGACGAAGTCCCACACAGCCTCCTGCCAACTGCCCAAGTCCCCAGCCAGGCTCAATGTTAACTAGCATCAGCATTACCATCTCTACAGCAAGTGGGCACACAAAGGGCCAGCTTCACAGCTGGGAGCAACGATCGCATTTCCCAGCTGTGTTTGGGGTTTGTGGGGACTTGGAAGTGCATCCTGTTATTAATCCACTCTGCCTATCAGCTCTTGCAAGAAATCCCACTTCATTTGCAGGGCTCTTTCTGCTCAGGATGAAGGCAGCAGGGCTGGAACAAAACACTGCCCATAAATAAAGCTAATGTCACAAGTTTTGCTGCTACCCACTTGACTAATAACTTTTTTCTGCTTTTTTAATTTTTATTTTTATTTGCTGATTCTTTTGCTTCCAAAGAAGCTGTGGACTGGCCTTCTCCACATGCTGGTAAATGGGCAGCTATTGGAGTGGTCCCCTCATGCTATGGGGACCCTCTCAGCTCCAGCAGCAGCAGAAGCCTGGGCTGAGCCAGCACCCCACACCCTGAGCCAATGAGCCTTGCTAAACACGAAGATTTTCAGCTGGGCTGAGGTGCCAGGCAAAGCAGTCACACTACTTTTGAAACCTGAGTTAGTGTTTCCTTACTGGGCTGCACTGAACCAGGTGGGAATTCCCCAGGTAGATAGCACTGCTTGGCATGGCGCTGTACTGCTCGCCAATGCCCAGAGCTGGCAGGGATGGCCTTGCCAGGTCCCACAAGGTTTCTGACGTTTTCTTGATCCAAGTGCGAGATATCAGGAAAAAACCCATTACTGTATATTTCAGACTAGGTCAATTGAAATGTTTCAACTGTGTTTTACTTGGTTTTTCTTTGATCTGCGTTTTCCTTCAGAAATTTGAGATTTTCCAAGCTAAATTACTTTTTTCTCCCATTTTCAAGATGTCTAAAAAAGGCATTTTAAAATCAGAAAAAGGGGGAGGAATTTTTCAGGAATCAGAAGTTTATTGAAACTAAACCTTTCCCAAGAACAGTTTTCATTTTCTGAATTATTTTTTTCTATTTAAAAAAAAAGTTTAATTAGAAAGCTCCATTTAGCTCAATTTCCTAGCTTCAACATCAACTCCAAACCTAACTCTGGGAAACGAGTCCTTCATTACTTCCCCGAAGACAGAAAAAACTGACCTACTTTCATTTGGGAGAAGAGTTTGATATTCTCTCCTGCTCTTCTGTATGTATTCCAACCTCTTGTTTATTTGAAAATTATGTAGTTCTGTGAAACCAAGTGTTCTGTATTTAATAGCTTAAGCTATAGGTTACAAAAGCCAAATTCAGCAGACTATGTGTTATTAGGAAATAGGGATCCAGATGGCTAGCTGAGGTCAAGCTGAGGCCAACATACCCATAAAGAATACACACTTCTATGTCCTTAATTAAAGTTTAGGGATTTAGTAAAAACAGGAGTGTTTGCCTTTTAGAGCAGTCATTTCAGATAGTTTTGTTTACTTTAATAAAATACCCTACATTTTTCACAAAGTTTAAAATAACTAGAAGCTGCTAGAAGTGGGACATCACTATATTGTGGTTTCGTGAGGAACTGTTGTACCTTTTTTTCACATAATTAAAAAATAATGCTAACTTCTAACTACTTTTGTTGGAAGCCAGAAGCTGTGTCTAGGTTCCTGCATTTTGGGAAGACTTCCTGTGGCTTGGGGGTCTAGAAATCCTACAGAAATCACTACCGCCTCCTCTTTTACGGCCATCTGCTCAGCTAAGATGGGCCGGTGACAGCGACTGCCTCTACCTGCAGCAGATTTGTCATCATTTACTGCTTCACAAAGCTCAGGTGGTCCATACTGGGTGCGAAGTCTGTGCTTCCCAGCCACTGGGGGTAACACAGAGGAATCACCAAAAGTAGTCATCATCACTGCCTGATACTGCCCACCATCTCACCACTAACCTAACACGGGACTTGGCTTTTAAGACCAGGAATCTGGACATTCAAAGGCAACTTTTTGCAAATGATGGAGGTTTTGAGCATCAGCTGTGATCAGGGTAACATGAAAGGCCTCAGTTCCAGCAATAAGTTTGAAATGGACTGGTGAGCACTGATCTGTTGAGGCTTCACCACTTCCAGGGTGAAGCCCTGCACCTCACCACGGGCTTTGCCTGTAGCCGCCTCAGGGCAGGCAGGGGTCTCTGCCACATGGATTCAGCAAGACCTGCCTCAGATCCTCTTTGATATTGACACTGCCCAACCATGAACTAATTAACAGCTGACAACATTGTGACATGAGACCAGTGCAAGATGAAGAAGTGAAATGGAAACAAAAGGAAGTTCTGAGGGTTCTGGTGCTCTCTTAAATCCCCATGGTATATCCCCTTCCCTCTCAAAATCCTGGTGCCGGTGACTGGATGAAATCAGACAAACTCACCATGACCATCAATAGCCAGCACTGCAGGAGGCACCGACCCTACTGCTGGCCAAAACGCTCACAGTTCCTCCTCACAATTTGCTATCACCCTTTCTCTGATAATTCCCTTTATTTATGAGCAGTTCAAACGCATGTTCCATTATTATACTGCAATTGGCTTATGATTAAGCAAGCAGGCAGTGCTAAGGAGATGAGAAATCATGCTGCAGCAGAGTAGAAAGCATGAGATGCCTTATTTCCTCCCTCAAAAAGAACTGTATGGTGCATCTGAAAACACTTAGCAAGTGGCAAGCCAACAACAAAAGCAGGGCAAATCCAGATTTCTACCCTCTTGAAACTAAACCCCTGTAAAGAAAATTATTGTTCTCAGCCCCACATGCTTCTGATTGTATCAAAATGCATTAAAATAACAATGCTTTTTCCTAAGCTGACCAATCTCAGGAAATGATTTACAGGCTGAAAGCTGCACTTCACTTGCTGGAGACTACATAAGTACCAGGCTGCTCCGGTTATTCACAGCGCCACGCTTTCTCCAACAAAAGACAACACTGATTGCAATTACTTTCATGAAAACAGAATGAGTCAAAAATAGTGGTTTGACCTTAAGATTACAGACTTTATGGGTCACAGCAAAGCCATTAACACCAAACACCTGTTGGAACATTTTTAAAAGCAAGTATTTTATTACCTAATTTACCTAGTGAACTTGCCTCTTTTTTAGAGCTAGCAGGTAAAACTTGGGGAACTTTCAAAGCAGAAGCTCATTACTCAAAAGTGCATAATAGCTTCGTTAAAACACTATGCTCTGTTACATAAATACCTTAATAAAGATTAAAGAAAGTGACTGAAAACCAAAGGTTACAGGCCCATTTGACCACAAGGGCTGCAGTTGTCTGTAACAGAGGACTTCAGACACTTCAGCACAACTTAGACCTCATGCCAAGTGAGTCACACGTAATATGGAAAGACCTAAAGAAAATTCAGTTATATAGAGACTAGAACTTCTGCCCACTTGGCAGGTACTTTTCTCTACATTCCTGATCCACTTTCAATTCACACATTCGAAAATGGATTCACAGATCTGGAGACAACATTACAGAGCAATAGAAAGTGCATTTTCTGTTTAAAAACACTCGTGTATAGCAACAAAAAACACAATAAGGAGAATCTCAATTTCTGCACTAATATATTTGCTCATAAAATTTTTACTTTCTATTTTGAGGATATTACAATTAAAAAAAAAAACACCCTACAGCTCAAAAACTATTTCCGTAAATGTAAGGAGATACTAGATCTCCTTAAAAGGAGAGGATGAACCATACTGCTTGGGGATACAACATGATGCTACAAGTAAAGGCCTTACTTTCACCTCCAGAATCATGTTCTGACCACCACATCACATGCAAGAGGACATGGCAACACTTGCAAGTCCACGGTCCAAAGTTCAGGGGTGGCTCCTGGTCAAGCGCATGTGAGGCAATGAGCTCTGCTGAGGGCAAACTTCTGTGCTAGAAAAGGATAAGCAAGGTGAGCAATATATCAAAACCTCCGTAGCCAAGGGGAGCAGCAAACTTCCATGGTTGTTGCACAGAGGCAGAAAGCCCTGGCGCTTGCTGCCAGAGCTGAAATATGTGTCTCTTTCTGTACACGTGGAAGTATCACCAGATTCCAGCAACATGATTAGCCAGACACCTCTCAGTGCTGCCAGATATTATAGGCACAGGTTCCCCTTGTTGGGAGCAGAGCCATAAACTGCTGGAGAGCAGCTGCTGGACTCAGTTCATACAACCCTATGCATCCTGAGGTCAGGATGAGCCCCGTCTCACTTACGGAGTCAGCCCTGCACTGCAGCTTACAGAGCTCCCCAGCATGGAACTAAAACAGCTCAAGCTTGTCTAGCTGTCTTCTCGCAGATCACGACCAGAGAGTAAGGGGCCTGAACTCAGAAAAAGATCTTCCTTTCAACCTTAGGACGTGAAAGACTTCATTTCTTCAGCAGGCTCCCATTGAGTTCTGTATCCCTCAGTTCCCCCAGCTCTAATAATCTGAGCAAGTACCAACAACCTTGTAGGATCCAATCCTTATTTCTTGTTTATACCAATGTGCTAAGTACATCCTTAACACACGCAGGCTTTGGCTGAGAGTGAGACAGTTACAGTAGGCAGCGCACACACTGAGAAAAGGCATTGGTCCTTGAAGAGTTTATAGCTCAGTATAGACAAACAGAAGGTAGAAAAGGAAACCCCAGTTATTACCATGTACCTGTACTTATGATGCAGAGGCTCCCTGTAATAAATAAACAATTTGTAATTAAGCATCAGCGCAGACGATGTTCATATATGTTATACAACTGGAAAGTCATCTGCCTTTGGTCTTCTATAACCTATCTCCTATTCCCCAGCTGTTGTGCTACTGCCTGCTCCCTGCCTCTGATTTTTGAGGATTATCTGTGGATTCATTTTCAAGGAAAATAGTTTTAAGAACTGTGTTGTACTGTGCCTTTTTTTTTTTTTTTAGATTATGAATTGAGGCCAAGGATGATAAAATGCCTTGCCTGAAAATATGCATGAGCTCTATAGCACATCAGGGAAGCATATGCAAGATGTTCTGAGTTTCAGTCTGAGCTCTAACAACAGAATCACTGCACCTGCTGAACTAAGGGCTGCAGTCTTTGTACGCAGTAAACAGATCATATGGGCTACATAGGCCTGAAGTTTATCATAAGCTTCTTTAAAAGCACCACTCATCATTCAAAGGAAAACGTGTGACCTTCTGTGACATCTCTCTGGAAGGAGCTTTGATGTCTGTTGCTCTGAGATGATTAGAAGACATGGTATTTTGAATCCAAACTAAGAAATCCCAGTGCTCTGCTGCTTCTTATTCTCAGGCATTAAGAAACAGATTTTTCTGGGTTTTGTAGGAATTGGGAAAATACGTGAAAACGTGAAATGAGCAATGGAGTAGCAGGGAGCTTTGTCTGGCCCCTCCTTCCTCTTGCTGGTGGAAGTCTCACCCTTCTCATGCTGAAGGACATCCTCCAGCCACATACTGATCAAAAAACGTTGCCTGGAGATGGCACAGCTAAACTGGAGGTCTGGAAGGGATGAAAGCATTGCTCAGTCAGCTATTACAAATGGACAGCCACTCACTCCTTATTCCAACCTGTCCCTCTGAACATGGATAGGACATTTTGCTGAATAAGAGCTGCTCCACCAAAAGGAAAGAACATCTACCTCTTCCAGAGAAAACATACCACATCATTGCCAGTCCAATGCGCACTGGATGGGGACCCAGCCAGGTACAGAGGGAGAATATCAGGTAACAGATACACAGCACATGCTCCCTCCCACATGCTCCCTCCTTCGGAGAGATAGTCTCCTCAGTTCTGAGTGTGCTTTGGGGGATGATGCCATAAGACGACGAGAACAGGACTGGGTTGGACCTGCCAATGAAAGGATGATACCTCATCTGCTAATGGCATCACCAGATGTCAGAAAGATAAAACTGTGCCTTATTACTACAATTGCACCTAACTTCATCACACTTGCAATTCTCTACACTTTCCTGGCCAGAACTGTATCTATGTCTAAAGAGGTATATCATCACCTGACCTGACTCAAAACAGCCACAGTGACCCACACGGCACAACTCTAGGTTGTGCCAGCTGAGGGTCTGAACTCAAAGCAGAAGCTAGTTTAGGTAGGACCTCAGAGTTTGATCACCAGTACAATACCTGGTCATGGCAGCAGAACTGTCAGTACTCCTGGAAACCAAATGGCATCTGAACTGAGCCCCCTTGAGGTTATTCAGGTATCAGCCTTTATTAAGGTTTCATTCTTTCAAGCCCCTTGTATTCACATTGTAGTGCCAATTTTCTGGTGACCTCTTATTACTGAGCTGGCCCATTTCCCAGAAAACATATGCCATGTGAAGTAGCTCACCCCAAATTACTCCAAACCAATTAAAACTGTTTTTGAAATGAATTGCCTCTTGGCTGAGCATATTTTTATGAAGCTGTATTTTGCTCTCCTTATTGACTGTTATGCTCTTTTATGCCCTTGCTATACCCCAAGTCATGGGGACAATTAGCCTGAAATTACTTGAGGGAAACTACAGTCTTCCCTCCTGTGGCCAAAAAGCCCAGAGAAGGAGAGTGCTGCAGGTTGTGCCACATCCCAGCTTAATAATGGGGATAGTGGGAGACAGGAATTAAGGCTGAGACAGAGTTCAAAACCCTCCTACCAACAACCTGTACGTCAGACTGAACTTACTAAGGCGGAACTACACCACAGTGCTCTTCACTCAGGAAAAGCAAAGGCATAAAAAGAGGAGAAGATGCCACCAAAATAACACTACCAAAAACTTGCGTCTGAATTCTGTAGTGACATATGGTGTCCCAATAAAAGGCTCCACCAGAAATAAATAGGGACACAACTCATCCTGAACACATGTGACAGAGGGGCCATAAAGTCTGGAAAACAGAAGACACAATGAATCTCCTGAAACCCAGTACATGTGCTCCGTGTCACAAGATAAATAATCAATTTGCCTTAATTAGGCTACATCTTCCTGCTGCCACGCAACCTCTACTTGGCAACTACACAGCTAGGTGAAACCAACCGCTTATGTATCAGTAATTACTGGACAAAAGTTTTAATTTTGCTGTGTTCTAGTATCTCAGTGGCTCACTCTGCAAAATTAGCCACGGTATTTTCAATTCAGATGGATATAAGAGATAGCACACCTTAGTCACAGCTTCACAAGTAACAGCTTGAACAGGTGAAGAGAATTTAACCAACCAGCACACAAGGAAACAGACACAAAGAAATGCTGAAATGAAGACTGAGCACATGCTTTGCATGAAAGTAACCATGTAACGCGAGAAAATACTACTACAGAACAAGTTCCTATATTTATGTGTGTACTCATAATAAATTTGTTTCAGCTATTTTCAGTTGTTGATTAACATTCAGTGAAGAAACAAGTCTCACTAACACTACTCCATGTGGCTGTTTTAATGCTAAGAAACTAAAGGGTGCTATATGCCTGAAGAGGTTGGAAAAGGGGACTTACTCTTTTGGATAAATTACATGTCGTGAATTACTTGTTCCAAGTTTATTATTCCTAAGAAAAGTAAGGTACCTGGTTAAGAGAAACAATCAATCTACCCTAATCTTGTCATCTACAGAAAAAAATCTTGCAAAAGGTATTTTATCATCAGAACTAACAATTGTACTATGCTGCACATGAGGCAATGCCTTGCATAGTGAGGGCTGTTGTGTATCTTGGCTTCCAGAGATACACTAAGGGCCACAAGGGCACAAAAGGCTTCCTTCCTATTGCAGCATACACGCGCACAAGAGGGTAGCTGCCTTGGCATTAGGGCAAAGAAGGCCACCCAGGACCCCTCTGAGATTGAGACTTGCCTCCCTACACCTGTGTATCAGAGGCTAGCTAAGTTCCAACTCCCCTCCTGCTATCCACAGGTGAAAGCACAGCAGCAGAAAGATGCATCTCTCCACGTACCTCCCAAGCTGCCCGCAGCCATCCCAGCTGTTACCATGGGACAGTCCTGCTGAGGACAATGTGCCAATTACCTTTTCACCCATCCAACACTGTCACATCAGTTGCAAAGGAAAGAGCTTATTGATTATAACTGAGCCAAAAAGATCCCCTGCTAAAGCTGCTTCCATAATGTTACTTTTTACTACTGATTATTAATAGAACCTACTGATGGAAAATAATTTCCAGAAGTGAGATAGACGGTTTAGCAGGAAACGAGCATCAGCTGGCAACAGTGAAAGGAACTCACAAGGGAGTGGAAGGGGGTTTATTCACTGTGGCCTCTCCTTCGAATGCCCGGAGTTCAAAGCTTGCATCCAACTTCCAGCATCCTCCAAGAGCTGAGAAGGTGCCCAAATGGAAATTAACAATTTCTAACATATTCTGAAATCCTGAAACACATACAAGAAAGCTAAAAGCCATCTCAAAGATCTGCACCATTTTCACACTGTTAATGAGCCCCATTCTGTATAAAACACACATCCTTGGTGGGTCTATGGAGAACATATGTAGGTACTTCTGTCACCGGGATTTCCGTAGATGGAAAGGATAAATAACACGCAGAAAGGAACTACACTGTAGGAAACAGTGCCCTAATTTTGATGGCATGTGCTTTAGTGTACTATTTTCAACCAGTCAATAAAACTACACAAATCTGTTTGAATACGGAAATGAAATCGTTTCAACGTGAGTTTAATTTTTAAGGTTGAGCCCACACAGCCACATGTGTTGCTATTAAACAACTCAGAAGAAATATAATTTATTTGAAACAGCCTTTTTGGTATTTCCCCCCACCATTCTTACCTTTAAGCATTCAGCTAAGTCCATCACAATTACTGCCTACATATTCATTATAATTATCTAGATATGTGAATTTAAAAAAATCTTCATTTGTATAATCGTAGCATATACCTAAACACCTCCACATTCACACCACAACTACACCTTAACCTGCAATGTGTCAGATGTCCTTATACCAATTTACTCTACTAAAGGTGATCAACCAAGAAATAGACAGCACCAGCAAAATGCAGATGTTTAGAGCTTTTTAGACATAAGGGTTGTTTTACAAGTGTATCCGTAGCAGCCATGAGCATTTTGGAGGAAATGGCAATTTGGGAACTAAAGGAAGCCAAACCTCTACCAGTAGTTAATACTAAACAATAAATTCTCCCATTCTGCCAACATCATTACCATCACTTTCCAGCATAATGACAGCCTCTGGCAAAAGACTATGGTGACAATTCCAATTAAGTTTCCTCATCTTTATATCACAGGTCACCTGTTAAAAAATGCATGTTTGCTCCGTCTTCTCTCAGAACAAGACTGACTGCAGTGGAAGTGAAGTGTTCTTCTAAGTCAAGTAGGTCACGCCGTTTCAGCTCCACTTTGTACAAGTCACTCTGTATGTTGCGCGAGCTGTCATTTGACATGCCTTCCTTCCCGGCTTCTGGGCTGAGCTGCCTTATGCCCTGCAGACAGGCTGCCTCTCCTTTCCTTAGCAGTGGAAGGGAGGCCAAAAAGCCATTGTCTTTACCTGCAGACCTCAGCAAAAAAAGCCCCCTCGAGCAAGAAAATCCTTTCTCAAGCCAGTATCTAAATTAGCCCAGTGTGCTCGCTTCACTGATCAAAGCAGCTCCTTAGGGGCCCAATCGAAAACCCACTGCAGCTGATAAAAGTTTTTATTTTGGTTTCAGTAGGCTTTGGATCAAATTCTGTTGATACCATCATACAATTCCTATAAGATACACAAGGGGAAGAGGGGGAAAACCTGTTTTAATATAATCCTGTGTTCCTCTGACCTTAAGGAAAGAGCGGTCATTCTGTTATACCAACAGTGCCTAGGACTAAGCAATGACTTCAGGAACCCATCACAAGCTGATTTCACAGCTGTGGTGCAAGGTGCAATGACAGCCACCAGCTGAAGAGACCTGGTGGGAATATGGGGGTATATCCTCAGGGTGAGTCTGATTCCCTCTTAGGATGCAGTTGTGCACAGAGGCTGTTTCTAGGACCTAAGTTATTTGTCCCTGTAGATGTCACCCCCAGTCCCTAATCCCCCTCCCAGGGAGAGGGTTCTCTCTACCAAAAGGGAACTTATATGTCACGGCTGAGACCACACAGACTATCATATCAACTCATATGACACCAAACAAGAGAACCCACATAACATCAAAATCTCTACAGATCTAAGAGCCAGACTGTCTGAAGAGAAGAGGAACATGGTCCCAGAATGAAGTAAACTTCAGAGTTTCTTAGACCATATAACAAAGAAAATGCAGGTTTGCCTAATTATCCATAGCCCCTTAATGCATGTATGGGTCAAATGGTACAGCTTTTGCATGCAGATAAGCCTACAAGACACACACACACAAATTCACCCCATGCCATGGCAAGGTTAGATGATTCGAGGACAAACAGCAGGAAGGTGAAGCTGTATATTAAAGTGCTAAGATCAGTTGTTAGATCTCAACTCTTTGAGGGAGGGCAGAAAACAGTAGTATGGAGTTCATTGCCTTGAGTCCAGGAGCTTCTCTCTTTTTGCTTCAGTATCAACAACTTTATTAGGCTAGGAAACAACTAAACCCAGGCCTTTTGTCAGCTCTGCCTTGATACAGTCAAATAGGGTTCACCATTGAAGTGGCTTTCCTGGCAGTTTCAAGACCTGAGGTACCCACAGAAGTTTCATATAACAGAGGCTGTGCAATAAACCTATGGCCTTAATACCAAGTTTAACACAGGGTGATTTTTAGGCAGTTAAAACATTTTCTTCCTGTATCTTAAATATCACAGCAAAAGTATTTGCCATTCCTGCTTATACAAGCACTTCCTTGGCTAGCGCCCTCCCATGCTGCAGACTGCAGTGTTTTGTTTGCTCCAAAAAACAAAGCACTGTCACTTAGCTCTTTGCACTTACCCCATCAATGGCACATCCTCACAGCAAAGCCTTCAACCTGCGAATCTCTTGGGAGGACTGCAATCCTTTTGCAAGGTCTGGGCCCAATCTTGGCAAGTGACTGACCTAGTCATTCTAGTTTCAAGCCGATATAGGGCATGTACAGGCTTTAGATAACTATATAAATGCATATATTTTATGTATCTACCTCATAGCCTCAAATACATGAAGGTTCTGTGGTTTTCCATACATTTTCTAGGAACAAAAGCTGAGTAATACAGTCAGGTGTGAAGGCAGGAATTAAATGACTCAACCCAAGTTACAGAGCAATCAGTGAAAGATCTAGGAGGAAACTGCTTCCATGCAAGGAATTTTGTGTAACAACATCTATAGAACTCTTACAGTAAGCACTACTTAAAGTTTGTGGATTGCTCCTTCATCTCCATCCTCCTCCTCTCCCCTTCCCAGAAACTGCAACGGATACCACCTAAGCAGGATGAAATCACTGGGGCTTGCAAGGATCACCAGTTGCATGACTAGAGTCTAAAAAGACAAAAAACGGACCTGAAACACTAAAGGCAAGATGACCCCAGCAATAGTCAGCAAACATGCAATTGCTGCTGGACAAACTCCAAGCACCCATTTCTGCAGGCACCCAGAAGATGTGGTGACAAGCTCCCACAGCAATACTGTGATCATTGTGCTGCAAGCCCTGGGAACACCTACCTTCCCAAACAGTATATATTACATATACAGTACAACGTGCTGGAGAGTCGAAAAAAGTAGCCTTTTACCTGAAAGTGTTTATTTTCTTTAATCCATTTTTGTTACCCTCTAAGGGTAGCAATTGTTCCATTGCTTTGAACTTAAAAATCACAGCCAGTAAAGTGTATTTAGTAACTAAGAATATATTTTCATCCTTGCAATCGTGTTGTGTCTCAGTGACC
Source organism: Phalacrocorax carbo (assembly GCF_963921805.1). Lineage (NCBI taxonomy): Eukaryota > Metazoa > Chordata > Aves > Suliformes > Phalacrocoracidae > Phalacrocorax > Phalacrocorax carbo. The sequence goes on along the minus strand of NC_087517.1, from coordinate 38,478,799 downwards.
CCACACCAGTTTCTCAACTCTCAAACTGTTTTATTCAGTGTGCCTAACCATCTACAATTACTCACATTTTCTTTTACAATGGTCTGACTGCTTTGTAGTTGCTCCTTAGTTTTGCTTAAGACTGCAGCAGTCCCACAGCCCTCCCTCCTTCTGTCCTGAATGCAAATGATGCTCAGCGTTGTTAGTGCAGGAGGGATGAAGGTTCATTTTCTACAAATGGTTACTCACTGCAGCAGAACACCACCAAAGCCACATTAATGGCCAGTCTCAGCAGTAACTCAAAACAGAAAAGGATCTTTTTCTTCCCCTCCCTCCTCCACCACCTTTCTTTTTGGTTGGTTGGTTTTATTCAGGATGCTCCCTCCTGCTTAAGCTTTGCAGATAGATGCTGCCCCTCGAGCAGCCACCCCCAGGCAAGAGACCCCTGACATGCAATACCTGTGACCAGCAGCACCAAAAGGAAATACTTTCTTGGTCACATTGTACAGCTTGCTGATATGCTGATTACCACCACCACGGACTCAACAGCCCAGGCACAGAACTCCGTAACAACATGTCCTTTAGACTATATTAAGAATGGATTTATGCAGTGCTTATTAGGACACTTCAAACCTTTCGTGGCAGCTCAATGGGTATTTATGGGACACAGACTGGAAACCAGCAAAAAGAGACCAACACATAACGGCAAAGACCTCAAAATTCAATTGTTTATTAAGCCGCTCATGCACCAACCACCTCCCGACTTTCGCCTCCAGTGAAAGAAGCAAGGTCCTGGGAGCGTTGCCCATTTCACATGCTGGAGGACTCACCCCTTCCCATAAGCCTGTCAGCACAGAAAGCTGTACAGGATTTTGCTACAGTGTGAGCTAATACACCATTCAATTTTTAATTCACAGACATGCACTGACAAGCAACAGGCTGTGTTAAGCACCCAAGGACAATTCAACAGTGTCTGGTCTCTGTAAAACCACAGGGCTACCCTGCAGCATTCACGAGCACAACAGTGCTCCAAGATGCCTCCAACAGCAGCGGGGGGACTCTAATCTCACATGGGCTTAACCTCTGTCAGGATGACAAAGACATTCAGAAATCTTCCAGAATATTCTTGCTTTCTTGCACTTATTAAAATTCTCATGACTTGGGCAGTTTGTCAAAAAGAAAAATTTCACTTGGGCATTTCAGTGTTTGTAGCCCTTCAGAAGTCTTTATTGCTGATGGTGAGAACACCTGGATAGAAAAGATCAATAAAACATGAACTGCAGACAAACTCCTACTCCCACTCGCAGGCAGCACTGCAGACCTTCTGCAGCTGCTGCATGTAACTGGCTTTGGACTTGGTCCAGAGATGCAAAGACCTTCAGTCTGCTCAACACTGCCACGCAGACAGCAGAACCAGCCACTGGCTTATGAATCAGTACCATCTCCTGACAGCAGGTAAGCTGACTGACTTGGATATGAATTGGCACAATGAGCAGTGTCTACAATATGTTACACATTTGCCATTACATTTTTATTACCGTTAGCCCAATTTAAGACTCCTTCAAACCTCTCAACTCTAGCTAACAAAATTTTTACACAGTTCCCTGAAGCATCTTCCATGTCCAACACTTGTTCTTCTCCAAACCTTGCATTTATTTCCCTCCTAATATATTTAATAATAAAATATATTTTGGCTTTCAATGCTTAATGTTCCAGCTATTGTTTATATGGCTAACGCCTTCTGTTTAAAGCAAAGCACCCTACTAAAGTGCAGCGATTAATCAGGATGATAAATGCAGTGGTAAGGCCCCTGCTACCAATCACATTTCTTGCGCAGAAGGGCACTCAAGCCGAAAGGGGCGGGGGGGAAGGCTCATTTACCACTATTGTAGTACGATTATTTTCTGTTAGGAAAAGTGACAGCTCCTTTATCCAACAATGAATGCAGACTGACCAGCAGTTTAAGAGACCTAGTAAGATATGGTCAAAGATAATAATAAAACAAAGTTAGTCCGTGTGAAAGAGGACAGATGGCAGCCACACAATAGCCATCAAGTCTACTTAAACAGATCAGTAGTCTTCCTGTGCCCACCCGAGCTCTAGACATGTGCTGATTCAAAGACCGGCTCTCATCACATGGAGCCCTCTAACCTGAAACAGGTGCAGGGGTCATGCTCTCATTTACAAATTTGCCCATTCTCTCCATCAAGCGCAAAATAAGCAAAGCCTGTGACAGATGCTCCTGCACAGCAGCGATAAGATACGCCTCTGTGCCTTGCAAAAATATGCACCAGACCCTGGGACAAAGCAGCGCAGCTCTGGGAAAGGCAGAGGAGCACTGCATCGGAAACACTGCAACCAGCCTGGAAAGTCCAGCGTTTTATCTGATTTCTAAGCCTCGGCAGAGACAAGCTGTCATGGATGGCAGAGGGCTGCACAGGGGATGCCCACTTCACTTCAGAGATGCAGGCTGTCACCAGGCAGACCTTCTGTACAAAGAAAAATCAGTGAGTGATACAGGGGAAAAAGGAACAGAAAACCACCAGTAGTAGCTGGGGTAGCCAGAGCGGGCAGGCTGCAGCAAATTTTGAATGACATGGATCGGTGAAAGAACTAACACCAAGAAGCCAAGGGCCTCAGGTCCAAGGCCAGTTTCTGCTATGGGGAGCATTTTGCCAAAAGCAAAAGGTGCTGATGAGCCTGAGAAAAAAGGAGCCAGAGACAAGCAGAAAAGCTGGAGGGGAGGCATCAGGGTGTTGGTGAGAGAGACCATCTCACCAAGTTTCTGTGAAGTCTGATGGGCCCTTCCCCCCAAGCCACTGCAAGACCAGGGCTTTTAATACTGCAAGGATTACTCCAGTCCATGGGTTTAACCTTCCTGCAACGAACCTACACAGAGATGGAGTGCCGCTGTCTGTCAGCCGCAGCCTGGCAAGTCAGCATTCCAGGCATGGCCAGCAGCCACGGCTTCCTGCAGGGGCTGAGTGCCCCTGCTCCCCACCTGACTGACAACCCGCACCACTTCATCTTTATATACATCCGCCTTGTGACGATCTCTGCAAGCAGCATTGCTGGGAAATGAAAATACTCTGGGTTCAGTTCTCATAAACATGGCTGTAAATCCTCAAAAGCCTTTCTAAGCTCTGTCATAATATACTACTTTCTTTCCCATGGCATAGTTCATTATGCAACTATTCCTCTCCCGTTTTAAGAGGAAAGCGGATATAACTGCAAGGAAGTGTATTAGCACTATAACATGAACTAAATCCAGAGGTGATGACATATTTTTGGCAGAATGTGTATGAGCAGTTTAGGCCCCTCATTACATTTAATAAACTATACAAACAGAAGTACAGGTGGAAAGGAGATGCTCACATCTGTGACTACCCTTCACTAGAAGCCTAGCCTACGGCTTTTCAAGTCAACTCCACTCCATAGATAGTGGATTAGGCTCAGTAAGAGGTTTGTGGGTTTTTAAAATGTTTTTTATCAATTTTGCTTCAGTAACAGTATTTCAGAAGACAAAAATAATCTTTTTTACCCTAAGGAGATAGAAGCAAATGTCTCATCTTTGACATATGTAGAAAGCTCAAAAAAACTATGGCCCAAACACTGGGTTTATATAAACTGGATGAAATTCTGGGTGAGTGAAAGAAGGTACACTCCTTTTTTTCCCTAGCATTATAGATTTGAAATCTACTTTTCTGTATTACATATGATTATACACACACATATACAGAGGCCAAATTCATATTTGGTTACTGAAAGATTAGCTCCAGGAATTAGTTTGTCCACACTACTTTATTGCAACAGACCTCATAAAAATAATCCTAACTCCAGTCCTCCTCCACTGATATTTGGAAGAAGAGTTTGTGCTGGTATTTCTCCTGCCCTTTCGGATACTGTAGAAAGGCATTTTATGGGTCAAGACAGTGTTATTACAAGGGCTCCTCCTAATAAAGAGAGCTCTGGAAATGTTAATGCAAACACTAACAAAATAGAAGTGCATACATGGACACAAATACAATGCTTTGACTATACCTCCTTCCCTGTGTCCCACTGCTTTCCTCCATTTTCAATTGTAGGTTTGGTATTTTGAGGGGGAATCACAAATCTTTTGCAAAGCTGACACCATAGCCGAATACTCAAGTTTGCCCTGCTGGGCAGAGATTAACACCATTAACATATAAAGAACAAAAAAATAAGTTTTGGGTTGCACAGCCAAGAAGTGTTTTGTTGTGCAGTCATGACAGTATTGAACTGCAATCCAAAAGGTAACTGAGGTGGCTCCAGTGCTCGAGATGCCTCTGGAACAGAACCACATCCGCCAAGTTGCCTGTAAAGGATACTGCAATAGCCCCGAGCCTCCACGAGCCTTGGTCTAAACATAATAAGCAGAAGGTGAAGGGATTTTTTTTCCCCCACAGATCACCTTAAAACTGGGAGAGGAAAAAAAAAAATAAAGGAAAAAAGGTCAAGACAGACAGTCTTATTGCTGCAGCTCTCAAACTGGTGTCAGGCGAAGAGATCCCTGAGCCCAGGTCTTGCTCAGGAGTGCTGCACCATCTTTGGCAAAAGGCATAATTGATTGCTTCATTTCTCCCTGTGCCAGACCAGAGGGCTGGTGTCCCAGCCTTGGGGTGATATAGCTGGCAGCAGCAACGGTGGCCTTCATACACACGGTGAAGAACAACTTCATCAGCACGGAGAGGGCAGAATCGGGAGGCACCTCTCAGCCATGTGCAGACCCCGTACCCAAAGGCATCCGTGTATACAACTGTGCGTAGTCAAACTGCAGCAATACAACTGTGCAGAGCCTTCTGCCTGGAGGATCTTGACCTGCACCTGGGCTGCCTGGCTGCCAGGCACAAAATCCCACGAGCAGGAGCTGTTACACTTAATACGTCCTTCTGCTGTTGCTCCCCTGCATTCAATATGCTAAATAAAATTAAACACATGCAAAAAATATATGAATGAGGAATGACAACACACAAAAAAGGCAGGGCCTAAGCATTGGTGGATCTGTAAATACCACTCTGAGGGTGAAACCGTTACAGGACAAGAAGATTTAAATTAACAGGATTCCACCATAAAAATATGCTCGCTCAAAAACTCTCAAGAATCCTTCCTAGCCAGTTCCCCTGTACTCAGGGCTGTACAGCCACATCATGCCAAAAGGTCTACGAAGATCAAAATCTCTGACTACCCTGCTCTTCCACCCTCCTCCCTTGGCAAACATGACACTGAGGGCACACAGCAGACTGAGGGGGGACCAGGGAGACACGCAACAGTTCTGAATGACACTCTCTTTGTCTCCTTTTGTCTGTGATACAGCCACTTTTGTTTTTTTTAATTCAAATGTTCTTTAGTGACTTATTTCAGGGAGTTTTCCTTGGTTTGTATACTGTTTGTGAGCCATGTGGATCTGTTACTTGTACCACAGACCATGGTTTCCATCCCTTCTGTTCTATAATTAATGACTGAAGTGCTCAGGTTTCCTGCTTGTGAGTAACGCATGCAACGGTATTTTGAGTTTTTACACACGCCGACTACAATTGTAAAACTACTTTTAGTAGTTGTATACATCAGTATCGAATTTACCTTTTCATAAGTACTTCCACAAGTGTTCGCTCAAAGACATTTTTTCTAATGGACACTATAAATACAACAAACCTATGAATAAGAACATTCATTTAAATTCTCAAAGGCATTTTGAGTGTTTTGCAGGAAAGATCGCTGCAGTAAGCAATCCCATCCGTGCCTCATGGCTGCCATTACAAATATTGCTGCTGTTATCATTCATTATGTAACACCATAGTTACAAATAGTATCGCCAATTCATATTTTAATGATTATTAATAGGCTTAGTTGTATTGCAGCAGTACCTTGTGGCAACTTTCCAAGGAAAAGGATTCAATTCTCCTAGGCACTGCACATACATCCAAGGAGAAACAAAGCTCTTGCTCAAGGGACATCAAGAGCAGCTCTGAGTTGTGGTTTAACCCAGCAGGCAGCTAAACACCATATAGCTGTTCGCTTGCTCCCCCACTGCAGTGGGATGGGGGAAGTAAAATTTGTGGGTTGAGATAAAAACAGTTTAATAGGACAGAAAGAGAAGGGAAAAATAATAATAAAAGTAATAATTACTATAAATGAACATACGGTACAGTGAGCCTGCGGCACCAGGCACTGAGAACACAAACCTCTGCAAATCCCAGTGGGTTTTAGAAAGAGATGGAGGCCCCTTTGGTATATGTATAGGACTATGGGGTGAAGGAGTCATCACAGAGTTTTATATCTCAGATTTCTATAATCTCTGAGGGCATTCAGCATATTACTGAGCATCCCAATTTGTTGCATTAACTTCTATCTTATCATGACTGTGAAAAGAAATATCAGTGCAATCTTGACTCATTCTTTGGCATCTAATATTCCTTTAATTTTATCATGTTGCTAAACCCAAGAAAAGATTACTCAACTGTTGTCTTGTCCTTTAGAGATTCAGAGCATACAGTGTAGGAGCTGCACGCTGGCTCCAGCAGAGCGTGTGTTCTGAGCGAGATGCTCACCACACAGCACATTCAGCTGCAGTTTGTTTCACTTAAAAACAAAGCATCCATGTTTCAGATTTCCTATAAACTTTAGAAAGTTACAAGATCAACTGTCAGACTACATTCAACTTTGCAGGGGAAGTCACCGGAGCAGTATGTCATCAGGGCAGGGAATCTGTCCTCACTGGGCAGCTGATCCTGAGAGTGGCTGAGCACCTCCGCAGCTGGCCAGGATTACACCCTGCTGTAGCACCAGAATGAGGCCTGGCAACACAGACTTGCTGGCATACACTTAAACTGCAGCAGTAACTAAGCCTGGATTTACCATCATGTTATCAATACAGATATCGGCCATCTTGAACCATTATAAACTTGGTTTATGCTGCCTTAAGTCAATACAGAGGGCCCTAACGCCAATCCTCAGCTGGGCCATCGCAATCACATTAAGAAGTGCTGAGAAGGGTTTTGGATTGATGCAAATAAACCCACCCTCCTTAACAGATTCCAGCTAAACTGCTATGACTACAGAAATCCTAAAGCAGATAGTTCTGTCCTAAATTATGAAATGTGACTGGGTTTGTCCCTTCTCTGACCCCTGTCAGAGACCAATTCAGGTGGACTGTGGCTGCAGACTGGGTTTTTACACCTTTGCTTTCAGACAGAAATAAAAGCAAGCTAGAGCTATCAGTGAGGTTGCTCCCTGTGTGCTCAGGGCTGGATACAAGGGAAGAACAGCGCAGCACTGCTGATTCCCAGACAGGGCAGCCTGGTTTCCAGGGCTGGAGTGTCCAAAGGCAGAACCTGATCAACCTCCAGGTCCTTCCAGCCCTATGTTTTCCACTTCTGCTGCCCTTTCTCCATGATGTCTCAAACATCTTTAAAAAAAAAAAAAAAGAAAAAAGAAAAAAAAGAGAATAGCAGGAGAATTCAGAAAATCCACACTGTCAAGAGCAGCTTCTAACCCTGTGAAACTCCCCATCTTGACAATTATCAGCACAGAAACGACAATAAACCACTAACAGCCTCCCCGATGCTCACAGAGGATGTAGAATGCAGTTGCAAGAGAGCAGCAGTCACTAGCCTGTGCATTGCTGCCACAAGTACATGTGGGGCCTGACAGCACACTGACTGATGCTACTGCCTCGCGGCATAACAATACACCGAGTAGGTGAACGGTGCTCCAACAGAGCAGAACCAGGTGCTTTCCACAGTGCAAAAAAATTAGACACCAGTTTAGCATGATTTCCTCTCTGCTGTATCACCTATGCAGTGGACCAAGCTGCCCTGTACATGAAGATGGCAGGGGTTTGTTGAGGAACTTTTCAGAGACATGTTATGGCTTTGATTCCACATCTCTAACTCAAAACACCTGAAATGGGGAAGGGGAAGATGTGCCGCACGTAAGTCCCCAGAGCTGCCACACATACCCTTCTCTCCCTGGCCAAACTCAGGGCTATGGATTCCATCATAAGATGAAGTTTTTCAGTATTAAATGCAATGATGCTGAGCAGGACAGTTCTCGGGTCCCTTTCGGCATGTGGATGGAAGCGATTTAGGAACCACAGAGACAGGCAACTGGATGATTCCAGGAGTTTTACACTGACATTTACATACGCACAGCTCTGTGATCTCTCCCCCGCGGGCTCTCTATTCCTGTCTCTAGCAGTCATGAACCTCTTCCCCTTGATGATGAAAAGGCTAAAGAAAGGCTCTTTCTTAAGTATGACTCATTTTCTTTTAGCCAATTAAGGCACACACTTGCATTTTTAAGAGCAAATATACACACAAGGTAAGAAAAAAAAAAGATGAGCCCAATTTACTAACCACACATACTGAAAAATCACCTTATCGCAAGAACCAGGATGACTCAGAAAACAAATGTAAATAGCTTCTGTGATTTAGCACCGACTGACACCCAATGCATTAAAATAAATTGCCCATAATTTCTCCCAAGCTCCATGCTAATGCACTCCATAAAATGTCAGGGAAAATGCAGCAGTGCGTAACTAGAGGCTTCACTTGTTGGCAAATAATACAATGAAATGTCCCTTGACCAGGACAGAGAAAGGAAGTTAATTTGCATCCCCAGCCTTTCAGGGAATGTTCCAGGTTTGTAAAGCATGAGTCAGCAGCATTGCTGCGATGGAGGTTTTTCTCCTAGCATGCTACTGGCAATACAGGCTCTTCTGGTTTTCCCAGCTTTGCTATGCCACCTTAAGCATCCATCAGGCAATAGCCACCTTTTGTATGAAATGGGATGGGTGAATTGACTGCCATTTATTCATTATGTTAGAAACCATCACCTGTGTGATCGCAATATAATTCTATACAGCAAAGAGCTCCCCAGGAAGAAAGAGTGAAGTTGATGGGTTAAGGCAAGAGAGAGGCAGTATTTTACTAAGTGTATTCGAACCTCTTCATTGGTACTGCTACTACAGTAATAGCATAATGCCCTTTGGTTACTGCAGCCAAGACAACAGCCACCATACTAAGTCTTATGATCAAACCTTGAACATATGCAGCTTCCTCTAACAAAGGTCCTCAATCGTTTTGAGAAGTTGATGAACACCCCTATTGAGGAATACATTGGCATTTCTTTGTCTATTTTACAATGAAAATAAGGAAGAAAAGGAGGACACAAGCTTTCAGAAGTGAACCTGGCAGCTTATAGACCTTCATAGATACTACAGTCCCACACCTAAGCACTTCTTCCTCCAGTTGAGGCCATGGGAACTGAGCTCCTGGTCCAGTTCATCCTCCATTGCATTTCTGTACTTTGATGGTTATTTTCTTGACAGGTTATACAGAATACTTCCTAAAGTTACTAAAGCAAACTTCTGCTAACTACCTAACTGTCCCTAACTCTTAATATTTAAACATAACTTGACAGAGAGTGAAGGACAGAAATGTATTTTCTTCCTAGAAATGAACAACAATGCAGAAACGAGTCCTCCCTTCCCCCAAATGAAGAAAACACTGACATAACCTCACCACTTGCTGCCTCTGATCTTCCAGCCAGACAGTACCTGCACACGATAGCCAGCCGGCACCCCGCAGCAGCTCTAGCGCACACTGTGTCCTGCCCAGCTGACAGCACAGGGCCACAGAGAAACTAGGGTACTCTGGTGCAAAGGTAAGGGAAGACGTGGTAGGAGAGGAGGGGTGCAAAAGATGTAAACCCATAGGAAAAAGCTTCAATCAGGACCATGATACATTAGCTCCAGTCTTACCCACAGAAAACCAGTTTCATGTGGACTACATTCTCCTCAGCTAATTATTTGTGAATCCATTGACCAATTTTAGCCTGCTTTGGTGCAGAAGCAGAGATAACCCTCTCTTCCTACAAGTCACGTGAAAACAGACATCCAAGTAGAATATACAGACCCTGCAAGTGACTCCCCACAATGTCCCAGCTGAAAGGAAAGCCATAACATAGGACTTTTCATTTGCCACTGAAAAATTTGTCTAGGAGAGAGTCTTCCTAATCAGCACAACAGCAGGAAAATCTTCACTGAGAATTCTTCATCAAGCAGAAGCATAAATCAGCAGTAAAGTCAGCACCATTAATTCTAATGCTCAAAAAAAATACTTGTTTCATGTAATCATATGACAAGACAATGTTAATACTGGTGATCTAACCCTAACTCTAGTAAACAAACCGAGGGTGTTGAGACCCAGCCTAGAACAACCCTAAAGCAAAACTCCTCCTTACCTCCATCGGACGTGCTAAGAGAGGGCTGTCTTGTTAGCGGTGTTAAAAAACAGATGACGATTTCCGGACAGAGGCAGACATGGGGGCCCAAGCTCACTCCTGATGCTGCTCCCTGCAAGGGAGCCCTGGGGATGAACTGCCACCAGGCATTGCTTCTGAACGCCTGTAGCGCATTTGGTCACCATGTCATTTGTTTAAATGAAGGCGAGTGCCAAACATCACATCATTCTGGGTGCGTGCCCTGGAGTCCACAGACTGTAATCCAACACACCTTGTTGCCACTGCATGCTCTGGCTTCTGTTGGCTTTCTGTATCATATAACAAAATGTTTTTCTTTTGATATGCCAAGCCATCTTATGCTAGCCCTGTGGCCATAGGATTTTAAAATCCTGTCAATTTAGAATTAATTCTCTCCTTACAGAGTAAGTGCCCCTTACCTCTACTTCAAGAAAATTACACTGTTTGAAATAATTTCCATTTCTGCCAGCATAATATCTCTTTTTCATCTTTGCAACCAGAAGGAATGATTTGCAATGTGAATCTTAAAAACCCAGATCAAAGGAGGAGGTTAAAATAACTGATACATCAGAGGTGTAAGAAATGTCTATGCATTGTTTATTTAAAAAAAAAAAAAAACACAAACCAAAAAAACCGACCAGAGTCTCCTCACCAACTCTGATTTATTAATTAATAGCTGACACCCTTTCTTTGTTTTTAGGAGGCTACAGAGGACTGATAAAATGCTGTGCACAGGAGATAAAGAGACATTTCCATAGGAGATGAAAACCATTCATCCAAGAGGATCACGTTGTCAACAAATTTGACTCATTATCCACAGATACTGTAATAACTAAGGAGTTCTACCCGTCTGCTAACAATGCCATCACTTTTATTTGTGAGAAATCCTTCCCTTCCCCTTCTCCAACACTGCAGCAAAACCTTGGGTTTTTGACATCAAGCCCAGCAAGCAGCATTAGTCCTTGAGACAGAGTTTGCAAAACATTAATGAAATCAGAATGAGACTGCAGTTTGGCTTGTTGCCCTTGGATAATGGAAGTGAAATTAAAAGTAGAGGGAAGAGAAGGGACTTGCTCATAGCTAAAAAACAGATTGCTGAATGCATTTTTTTTCCAAGAATGAAAGCATTTTATACACTATTTACTTCAGGTTTTTCTTTTTCAGTGAGTCTAGTGATAATTGATACCAGGTGGAAATAGTATTAAAAACAACTAAGAAAAACTAACAAGTAAAGCATTCCTTTGAAGAATTTTATTTGGCCAGGAAAACCTATTAGGGAAGAAGCCCTCTGCCAAAGATGGAAAAAAAATGAGGGCCAAGAGAACAGAAAGATGTGTAGAAGAGGAAAACGAGGAATAGAATTGTACATAAGAAAAACAGGAGAGACAATATCCTGAAAAATTCACCAGTGCCTTCCCCCAGAGAACAGCATCTGTCAATCAGCTGTAGCAATATATTGCAATGAAACTGATTATTCATCACATTTCAGAGGGATGCACTGCTGCTAGCAGTGGCCCACATCCTTGCCAGCACTGGCGTTCCGGCTTGAGGTTCCTGCCTGTCTGGGGACCCAAACTGGACATTTCAGCAGACCAGGTTTTCTCACAGAGTTATCATTATTCCTCATTTACTGAGGCTAGAAACATAACTGCCTTTCCTCAAGAATTTCTCACCTTTTTTATTCTGGTTTTCAAAAGCACCCTGAAACTTCAGGATAAAGACACATGCAGATTTTGGTTGATGCCCTGTAAACACACATATTCCCTCCATGTCTAAATGTAGAGCTAAGAAACACGATCAGCTGTATGACATCTGAGAACAACGTGATCAAGTCTGGTTTGGAATGTACTGGGTGAAAACAGGTGCCTGCGAAGTTAATGCGAGATGGATATACCTTTGCCTCTCTCCATCAAGGTGGAGAGAGCAGATTTTCAATCCTGCCTAGATTTCTTTTTTTAAAAAAAAAAATCCATGAGATCTGTATTCCTTAACCACTTGGCCCATCTGAAAGTTCAATACAAAGGAAGTTGCTTAACGTTTTTTACTCTGCGGGGTTTCATCTCACCATTTCCTTTACAGCATCAAGGGGTTAAAGCAACCAAAGCCAAAAGGTATCGGGCGAACAGGATAATAAACTACTACTCTTGGGAACTAGCAGTGACACTGTCAAAAAAACCCCAGTCTCTTTGCTTCATTTTGATACATACAAGTAATTTCTGAAGTGCCAGTGATATGTCAAAAAGCCATCAGACAGACACTCTTCCAGCACTGCCCCGTCCTGCCAGGCTACCAAAATGCTGTGCATAAAAACCCGGAGCCGAGACACATGCTGGTTTTGGCAGCAGTGAATGGGTTAAAAGAAGTTTCCCTTCTCCACGAAAGCGATACAGTATGAAACCACCACTATGCTTTCTACTGTGTGCTGTGATAGATTGTACCTGCCCTAAGCAGGCCAGTGAGTTTAACCCTGTTCTTGCTAAAATCAATATTAAGATGACCCCACACCTGATATGACTGGTGTCAGATATGACAGTTTCATGCCCTTGCTATAATAACCCAAGACAATAGACAAGCCCTCAGGTTTGCATCTCACCCTTTGGTAGCTGCAGCTGAAAGAACTAATTGAATAGCTAGAGCATATATGTACACATCCAAAATACAGTGCCTGCCAAAACAATTTGAAAATCTATGCAAAGCTACAATAAAACATATTTTGACAAAAATGAAGAATAAAAACAAGTTAAAACCCACAAACTCAAAAAAACTGAAAACAAAAAAAAAACCCTAAGAACAGCCCACACCCTGTATCACATTCATTCCCAAATTCTCAAAATCACATTCAAATACAGAGGTGTCCTACCTTTTCAATCTGTGAACAAGCAGATTCCAATCAGTGCGTCACGTCCAAGACTATACACTGGAAAATCTGTTAACATAAAACAAAGGTGGGGGGAAATAAAACCTGAAAACACTTATTTTTTTGCTGAAAAACAGTTTTCAGCTATGAGAAAAAGATTTTTTTTTCCCCCTATTATACAAAGACATAGATGCATAAACATATCCATACAAGTATGTGTGTATGAGGGGGTGTGTGCATATAATATACATTATGTATGCATCAAATATATTTATAAACAAAACCAAAGAAGTTTATTACCTATACATTTTAATTCATCCAGAGTGCACCACAACAGAATTTAATCTACAGCAGACTAAATCCAAAAAGCTACAGCATAAATGTATAACTCTTTCAAATCCTTAACAAGCAAACAAAGCTGACATTTTTAAAAGAAAATCATTACCAGCTCATATGCTGCCATACCACAAAAGCCTATCCTTAAATAACTGCTGCATAATCATTCTCCTGGAGTGTTGTTATCCATCGGCTCGCTGCCTATCTCCAGACAGATGCAGTCTGCAAGCCACCAGCTTGTATCTACCATGTGTACGTCAGGAAAAGGAAAACTGCAAATTAGAAGAAGTCCCCGCAGTGGTGAAAAGGAAAAGAGGGTGAGTGGGAGAGGAAGAGGGAGTTCACTGGCCACAGAAATTTCGAGAATGATGACAAACCAGCCGGCTCCGCCATCATCCACTTACAATAGGATGCTGCACCTCACGGCTGCTGAAGCAGTTTGTCAAGGGGTGGCTGGTATCAAATGCCTGACAGGCATTTTAATTACATCCAACCAAGTGTGTCCCCAGGAATCGGGCCTTTAATCCTATGAATATCATCAACTGGTTTCTTTTGTGCTGCTGCCAAACATACACAGGCACGCACTGCACACAGGCAGCAGCACACCCAGTTTCCACTGCGATGCCGATCCAAATCCTAAACAGGTTTTACGGATGGTACACGCTGAAAAGGAGGTCTTGAGGGATTTAGCATTTTCTGCATTACGGATTAGGAGGGCGATTCGCTCTCCCCCTTTATTTTTCTATGTAGTGCTTCTATTCACTTGTTGGAACCAGCTCGGCTACGCTGTTGTTTGCTTATTAACACCAATGGTAAATAAAACCGGGGAAAACGCAGAAGTGCTGCAGGACGGTAGGGACGAGTGGGGACCCTACCGGACCAATACAACAGAGGAACGGGGCTTACTGCACGGTTCAGCTCACAAACAAGTTGCTGTGAGGGGTCCAGTTTTAGTGCCACAATTCAGCCATCGTGCTCCTGCCTTGATCTCACCTCCCTGTTCCAAGGCTTTGTCCAGAACAATGTTAATCTGAGTAGGACAAGGAGCCTGTGAATTGGGAAATCACACAGCATTTTGGGAGGAGACAGCACAACTGGGTAGGGGCAGCAGAGAAGGGGCAGAAGAACATGAAGGAACTTTAAAAAAAAGACTGAGAAAAGTTGAAAGATGAACCGGTTTGTTTTCAAGCATTTTAAGTTTGTAATGAAACGGCATAAGCAGCAGAGGAGCAGCCAAGAGAAAACAGTGAGCCCAACTACAATCTTAAGGACTGAAGATGAGCTTAAATTTCCCTGCCATGAGGGCACACAAGCCAACTAGATCCACTTCCTGGTGTTTCTCAGTTCCTGTGACAGCAGAACTCTTGAGAGGAAAGGATGTCAACAGGAGACAGAAACATCTCCCTACCACAAAGTTTGGGAGAAGTCCAACCAACCCCCTTTACCTTTGAGAGGGACAAGCGGCTTGCAGGAAGGACTAACAAATCTCCCATGGATTCCCAGGGCTTCTCTCTCAAAACTTTGTGGGTAGAGGGCTGCAAAGGGAATAGATTCCCTTCTTCCTTCCCCCACAACCATGACAAGATGACTGTTCACACATCTAAACTTTGCCTCAACTAGAAGTTCCACCCTCATTACTATAAACAGATCCTAGTGCCTTAAAAGCATCTGTCCTGACCTGGCAGTTTTCCCCCACTCGCTAAATCACCACAGCAGCGAGGACAAGGAAATGGAGGAAGGTAGCCCTCAGAGACAGACTGTATGGGACAAGGGTGATGGCGGAGCAGGTACAGCATGGTGGCAAAAAGGCCTTCAGAAGTAACGGAAAAAACTAGCAAGAGAAGCACTAGCGCAATTCTTAGACCTTTCCTCTGAGAAAGCCTCCTGTGACTCATCGGAAGGGGTGCCTGCTGCTGCCAAACCTCCCACTGCAGAGCTCATCCTCTGCAGAAACCAAGGAAACTCTAATCCTATCCTTGTCTTCCTCAGCTCCACCATTTAACAGTTGATGCTTGTTCACAGCAGTGCTACCATCCCTTCCTTGCTTCTGCAGCTCCCCTCCACCAGCCACTTTTCCCCCAAAGCAACCAGAAACAACACCATGGAGTTGGGATGATGGAGGGGTAGCCAGTAGTCCTGAAAACTGTCCTGTAATTTTTCTCAGATGTTCCTGACAGGCCTCATGTGGTTCACAAGGGACTGATACATATTGCCAGGTGATGTCCTACATGCTGGAGCCCATGGCTGAATTTTCAACCAGCCATCCAAATCACCTTCACTCCCATGCAAGCATTTCCAGGCACTCAACCTGCCAAAACCACCCATGGCAAGTAAATGGTTTCATGATAAGATACAGCCAATAAAAGACAATCTTAATAATCAAGTTTGTTCTGGCTGCCCTGTGATATGTCTTTTCACATTCATATAAAAGCATTTCTGACAAGACAAAAGGCACAGGAGGAAACAGGGATGAATGGCCTAATCCAGGCAGATGCTGGAACATCAGTCCTGTCTGAGATTTAACCTCATGTTTTCCTGGCTCAGTCAGGAAAGCAGGATCAGTCACAGAAACTCATCACATAAAATTAATGCACCCCAATACAGTGAAACAGAAACACTTGTGAGCAAAAATAAAATGCAAACGTTAGTAAGTTGACAAATCAAGGTCCTGGAAATGTTTAAATTACGAACTCATGCTGCGTAGCATGCATTTTCAGCACTGTACATCTCAAAGAGAAATAAAGACATTTACAGTCTCAGCAAGGGAGGTGGTGAGACTGTGACTGAAGCCTAGTCTAAACTCTAAAAGATCTTGCATGTTCAGGTGGGTTTTTTCTCTTTAATTCTGACATTCATGCAAGACTGCACTCATTTGCATTACTGTACTGCAAGAGAGCTTAGAGAAATCCAGCTGCATACTGGGTCGCTCTATGCAAGGTGCTGGGCAAAACAGGAGGCAGCTTCTATTATAACAGGTCAGTTAGAAGAGCCAAAACAGAAAAGGGGGTAGTGGTAGCATTCTCCTCATTTTCAGGATAATGAAAAGAAGAATGATTAAGGGGCTTGGGCTTGCCCAAGGTCACCCACAACCTCTGTTGCCAAGCCAAGCTGGAAGACCCTCACAGAATCTCAGCCTAAGATCTTTCCACCCAAACCACTGCTGAAATCTTGCAACCAGTCTTTAACAAATGACTTGGGGTTTGGTTGATTCTTTTTTAGCAAAGACTGGGTGAACATTTTATGCGATGCCTAAAATAGCACCCGATATCGTCAGTGATGTAGATTAAGAGGAATAAGTCTACTGAACAGAAACCGCACCACTCTGGTAAAAATAGCCCTGGAACAGGGAATTTTCTTATTCACTATTGTCTTACCACTTATAACAGTGCTGGGGATGGCTGCCTGCTGGAGAGGTTGAGAAGAGACGGATGCTTCACCAGACTCTGTAAATACTGCCTGTTGTTCTACAGTAGTAATAAACATCAGACTATCTTATTTTACCAGCCATTTGAGGGACAACCTTGCTTTTGTTTTATTCCCTCCTTGAGGGGAGAAAAACCTGAATAGAAGGGCGTTAATTAATTCTGGAAAAACACATTCAGTATAGCACACTAGCTCTTTCACTAGGGCTACATGGTGAGGAAGGCTGAGGCTGGAGTCACCGTCTGTATCTCTATGGTTACTGATAACAGAGAGGATGAAGGGTGGGGAGGAGTTAGGAAAAGCCGCAGGCTGAGTTGGCAGCTTCTGTGGGTAACAAGGTGCAAAGGATTTCAAGGCAGGTTAGAAACTTTCAGGATGCAGGGGGGGAGCGGGTTTTGTTTTTAGTCTCCCTCCCAAAGAACAAGTGTGCAAGAAGCTGATCTACCTACCTCATGCAGCCAGCCCCTCCAGAGTCTTTTCAATTGCCCTACTTCCTTTATACCAGCAGTGCTCCCAGCTTTGTATCCGCAGCAGATTTCAACATCTTTCCAGGACTTACCTGTCCTTCCTCCCAGGCTACAAATAAAACCCTTCTCCAGCAGCCAGGCAATGGCATCCCTTCACACCAAATATCACAGCCAGCTCTCTTAACCCACCAGCTGACACAACATGCACAACCCAGGCAAATTATGTCCTCTCTTTCCCCTATCCCAGCTTATTCGTTTTAAACCTGTCAGACAGATATCCTCAGGCATAATCTCTCTTTTGTGAATCCAAGCTGATTCTACTCAACTAAATAATAGATATGAGGAATACCTAGAAATGGATCTCCTATTTCCATTTCGCTCTGTGCCAGCATGTCACTGAAATCAAGCTGGAAGATGTAGCATATTCAAATCCTGCTTTTCAGAACAACTAACTCTGCACAGAACCCTTTGAAGCTACCAGATAAAAGTATTCTTGGATTTTCTTCGGAAATCCTTGGTTTCTAGCTTAGAGACTAGTGAGAACAAAAGAATAAGAAAAGCAAAATTCATGGAAGGTGTTTGTTAGCCCCAAACCTTGCATGTATATGTGGTATAGTTACTCGTAACAGCTGCAACACAAGCTTTTGTATAGCCACCCCATAATAAACCATCACCTCTGCCCTGGGTACCACACGTGGAAGGGAACAGCCCAGTCTCACCTCTTGTTCAGCCCACTGCTTCTGGGGTGCCAGTGTCAGTGACAGCTGAGCACAACACCCCAAGCTCAAAATCCATCCACAAAGAAAAAGCAAAAAGTAAAAGAGATAAGTGAGTAGTCTCACCCAAATTTTGACATGGCAGAAGCAAACGTCCATCTCAGAGAACCACTGAAACGTCACTAAACTAAACTGATGTTTCCCCATCGGTACTGCCTGCAAGTGACTTGGCAGCAACACATTGGGACCAGTGATTTCCCCGCTGCCCCTGGAAGACAATTTCAATTTTCAGTTGGTTCCTTGAGCCTGCAAAATCAGAAATAATTGATAGCACCAACACTCCTGCAAAAACCAATGTCACTTGAGAGTGCCGTGACTTTCCACAAAACCAGACTGCTGAACTGCACACATCCATGAGCACAAGGTCTTCAGAGGCTGTGAGACAGACCCACGCAGTCAACACTGCATTATTAGGAGGCTCAAGGATTACACAAGCTAACACAAAGCTCCTCTCTGACAGTCCCGAGCCACTGGAGTGTCTACAATGGATTCATTACTGTTTCAAACACATAGGTGAAAGAGGTAGGCTTATTCTTCTTTTCCATTTTTATTTCATCTGTAATTCCACTTCCTGCAGGAAGATAAACTGCATAGAGTTTTGCAGTACCACATACAGTAGTAGCTGTAGTATTATAGCCACTACAAGCTAAGGGCATAACAGGAGGCAAGGTATTGGGAATATCCAACATCCATATCACCATCCCAGTTGGGGATATCCAATATCAGGGAACAGTATTTGCTCTTATCAGAGTGGTGCTGGTGCACACTGCAGTCAAAACACAAACTATAATTAATCCTCCGGTCTACCTAAAGGTACCAGTTTTCCTGCAAATCCTCCCTCACACGCCAACAAGCGACAGAGGCAACTCCCGCAGCCGCCACAAGCACCAAGTCACGTGAGGGGCTCGGGATTTGTGACTGCCCCTGACGTAAACAGGATGATGAGGTTTTGTCAGTCTCTCAGAAACTGAGTCTTTTCTGAACAAAAATTGAGAGTTAAGGGTGTCAGAAAAAGGCAAAGTTAGATCGATGTAGTTAAAAAATGCTTGTCATGTTGCCTTGGCTGTTACAAGGCAATCAACTGCTTTTTATAATTCCAGTTCTCAAAATCCCCCTTGCCACTACCTGGCTCTTTGCTCCAAAGCCTTCTCCCAGCTCTCTCCCAAATGATGCTTCATTCTCACTCCTCCTGCTCCATTTGTTTCCCACTCTTCCCCTTCTGCTTCCATCACTGCCCTCTCTTCTTCATACATCCTTCCATCACCACCCTCTTTCTGATAACCTCCCCCTAACAACCCTTGCCTCCCCCCAACTGGTAAAGGACATAGACAAGTCAGAAGCCTGAACAGCACGTGCTGTATGACATCTGCTGAGCATTGCGTTACTTGTTCTGCTTGCCTGCGTTAGTCCTTCCTCCACAGCTTTACCCTTTCTTTAGGGGCAGTTCTGCTCTTTGTGCTCTGCTTGCAGAGGAAAGGAAAGCAATTGCCCAACACAATCACATAAACTCCTGCTTCAGAGAGATGCTTAAACCAGACTCCTAAAGCTGTAGGACTCAAACCCACCAGTTAATGCTGAAAACCGTGGTCAACTTCCTCGCTACACCTCTGCACAGACTAAGAGACTCCTGAGAGCATGTAACAGTTAGTGCCATCCAGTTCAACCCCAGCCTTAACCTCAGCCTAGCCACAGGTGCTCTGGTAGCCCTTGAGCACACACAGCCCTTGGCCCAGTGGGTGTCCACATGAAAGCCTGTCACACCATGTGCACCTTAAAGACACATTGAGTGTTTCTCCGTCCTATCATCACATGGCTTATGACTAAGAAAATATTGCAGATACAAATCCTACCACTTATTTTCATGTCTTCTCTCTCCTGGCCTACTAGTGGGGTGACGAATCAAGATAAAAACTTGCTTACAGTAAAATATCACAGCTACTGTGAGAGAATTTATTCAAATGTCAGTTTGCACTTCACTTAACCATGTAACCTAATGTCTTTCAATTAACTGTCAGGTCATACCTCATCACAGAACCTTTAGTTATTGTTCTATATTAATTGTATGAATAAAATATTTCAAATTCATTAATCATTTGTTGAATCAGATTTTGCATGACCTGCAATTAAAATATAAACTCTGAGCCAGCATGCCCTTAAACATATATAAAGCAATAACTGCAATGTAAAATACACAAATTTACCTGTTTTGTCTAGTCATAGGTTTTGGGCAGTATTTCAGTT
Organism: Phalacrocorax carbo; assembly: GCF_963921805.1. Lineage (NCBI taxonomy): Eukaryota > Metazoa > Chordata > Aves > Suliformes > Phalacrocoracidae > Phalacrocorax > Phalacrocorax carbo. The sequence continues at coordinate 38,458,439 of NC_087517.1, read as the reverse complement.
TAAATCCCATTTCTATTTAGGACAACGTGTAAAGCTCTGTTTCAGTCAGTGGGACATTGGCAAGTAGTGAAATGCAGTATTGAGAACAGAAGTTTTCATTAAACGGGTCTGTATCTGTGATCCCTTTCAGAGGAAAGGTATTTGCTCCTTCATTGTCCTAAGTCAATTTAAAGATCAACCTGTTTTCAGAGGTGTCTTCCCTAGCAGCTAAGTACTGCCTTCCTAAAAGGTGACACCTAGTTGCTTTCTCCCATATCCACACTTTCCTTCAAGAAATTAAAGAAAAAAAAATTGGTTAGCCCTAATAACTCCCTGCTTTTCCACGACTGCAAAACCAACCAGGCAGGCAATAGAAATTGCAGTAACATGTAGTAACATGTAGCAGAATTGGTTTGAACAGCTTCTCACTTAGCAGTGCTTTATGTAACGAGGGCAGTCAGGCAGAAACCCCTGGGAGAGCTACCAGCAGCTGAGCCACGCAGAGGGGAAGCAACGCCGTCCTCGCGGCAAGGGAGAGGTGACAAAAGCTGCCTTATGAGAACGCTGCTGACTAGTCAGCCTGACCCACACAGGCACAGATGTGACACTGTGCCAGCATGATGCAACAGCTTATTCCCTCTTCACATGGGCATCCGTATCCTTTGCATGCAGATAAGCCTGTCCGATAGCTGTCTTGCCAGGTTGCAAGTTCCCAGTAAAACCAACCATAATTAATAGTCACTTTGACCTCTAAGACAAAGCTCAGCTAAAACCACCAGAAGCCCTTTCCTGATTTCAGTGCGCTTGGATCAGAACTTGTACTTCACAGACACTCTTGTAGTGCTTCAAATAAAGGCAAGGAGGGCTGGCAGTGCGTGTGCACTGTACGTTCAGACATCCTCTTTGCAAAGGACCCTGTTGCAAAGGGCTTCTTAATGGATTTTGACTGTTGCATTTACTATGAAATGAACATAGCAGATACTGCAGGCTAATTCATTAGCTACTTGTGATTGATTCTTGTTTTCATCACCATAAAAGCAGATTTCCTGTGGTTAACATAATGATCCTGATTCCCTTTTTGCTTACACACAGTTAAGTCAGCCACAGCTCTACTGAGTTCACAGCAGCTGCTACACCAAGGCTAAAATGGGTTTAATGACTGGAGACTTGGATTGGGTAACTTAAGCATAGGTTTCATTCACCCTGGTCTCACAGAGTTGTCCAAAATGATTTTTAAGCTCTTTCTACATGAGAATTACTTCCCTTATCTCTACCAGGTAGTTGCCTCAAGGGTGAGAAGCAGCCGCTGTTTAACAGTGCTCAGTTATACTGCCCGTGAGCTCAGGGTACGAGTGCCACATCCAATTGCCATCACCGGGGAGACTTTTGGGAGGTGTAACGTGATTACAGTCAAATGTGGTTTATCAGAATAGGATGGAAGACAAGAAAGTCATTAGGCAAAATGGAATTTCAGATAAATGGAGGACCATGGAACTTATCTGATATACCTCAAGGGACGTGACCTTCTTTTAGATGAAGTATCACCTTGATCAATGGCATTTTAGATGACAGACCTGAATGGCAGCACTGCCAGTAAGTCGGGGAACATCTCCTGCTGTTTCAACAACTGCCATGGGAATTCTTGCTACTGTAAGCCATCCGGACACTGGTTTACACTTTATTCAAAGGATGTTACCAGTCAGCAGAGCAGTGATCCCACAGCAACACTAGAGTACTGATGGAAATATGATCTGGAACTAAAAGGGGAGGAGGCTGAGGTGAGGACAGAGAGAAATTGCCAATCTCAGCTCCTCTACCATCCTACCATGCTTTATTTGGAAGATTTCCATTCAGATTGACAGGCAACAGAAGACAGCACAGACAGCTCAAAATACAAGGGATTTATGCTCTGTGCAAGGCTCCTGAGATGCACAGAACCACAAGGGAAAGACAGAAATAAGAGTTTAGCAACTTTAACAACAAACTCTACCAGTACAGAGGAAGAACAGTCAGAGACCAATACAACTACACGAAACTTTTTAGGAGCTTCAATATTCAAATAAAAATCATACAAAAGCCAGAAACAAACACCATGTAACTAAGGGCCAGCAAACGCACAGGAACACAGTCAGAAAAGCTAAGGAACAAAACAAATTACAATAACCAAAGAACATAAAAGGCAATGAAAAAAGATTCAATACGATGTGAAAAGCAGACAGGGCAAGCCACGGTTCAGCAGAGAGGCACAGCAAAGACGATGCACAGAAGGGTAGGATTCAACATATTCAACATTAGCCTCAATTCTCACAAGTAAGATCAACTGTGAGCAAATACTGCATGCAATTAATTTTTAAAAGAAGCAGAACCTTTGGTTGGAATAGGAAAAAGCAGCTTACGAAACACTCAGAACAAGATAGATGCAGCTCAAATTTTCTGAGTCCTTCCTGATTCAAGAAGAGCATTTAAGGTTTCAGAACAGATCCCAGATCAAACACTGCACGCTCTCTTGAAAGGAAACTGTGGGAAATTACAAACCAGTCAGTTTAACCTCATCCTTGCAAAGATTTTGGAACAAATAAGCAAGCAGGCAGTTTACAAGCACCTACAGGACAGGAGCATGACTGAAAAAAAATACTAGCAGCAATGAGTTTGTCAATTATGAATCCCAATAAATTCATCTCAGTTCCTCCTGATTTTGCACCTATAAAATTTGGGTTTGACCCCAAGCCAGGATGAGCTTTTCACACTTAGAAAAGCATTTTTAAAAACAAAGATCATTGCAGAATACTGCAGAGCATCTCTGAAATCTAAAAGCAGGAAATCAGGAAAGAAAGGACTGAGCAGCATATTGAGACATGAGGCCTCAAATACATAACTAGACAAATCAGGAGTAAGTAGCTAGGCAGTAGCTTGGCAGGAAAAGGCTTGCTGTGGGCAAAAAAGACAAATCAGTTTTATTTATCCTAATGGGGATGCTGTCCCTAAAACACTGGGATAATTATTCCATTTTCTTTGTTGGTGGTGATGTCTCAGCTGGAGAAGTGCCAAAATTCAGGGTTTGCACAGTAAGAAAGATATTGGTAAATTGGGGAGAGTCCAGATATAAGCAAAAGGAAGAGTTTGGGAAAAATATTCTTCTAATCTTTCCTTGTAAAAGCACATGTTTTCAGATAAGTTTCTCTAAAGTACAGAAAACCAAACAGTAATAAAAATCTTCCAGGGTATATAATTTGTGAATACAAAGCAATAAAGCAATTACATTCTAAATCAACACGGGGGAGGCAGATAAGAGAGGAATTCGCTGGGCTAATTGAAAGCAAAGCTGATTTGTTCGTGAGGTATTTAAGGAAAAAACCTGCTACTAAGGAAGCCAAACAATTTATTTATGTATTTATTTTTATAAAAAGAGCACCAAGGGCAGTGCCTAGACATGCTGGCATCCTCCTTGGAGTGAATGAGGATCCTGTTGTCCTATCCTACAGGCACCAGGTTTCTATAACTGTGCAACTGAGCATAGACTGGGCAACTGGTTCAGCCCCCAGATAATTCAGCCTGGCCACAGGACTGACTTATATTGCCTTCTCTCCATCCTTCAGCGGGCTTCCCAAGCCAAATCAGGATCGCTGGTGCAAAGCACAGCATCGCACCAACATTGCTCCCTCTACACCTTTCTAATCTGGGCCAGTGATGGTGCTGGAGACCTCAGCCTCAGCCCCAGTCTGCCATTAGGGTTAGGGTTGGGAGAGCCACAAAGCCTACAGCTCCAGGGACACTGGGGCTGGAAAAGGCGTGCCAAGGGGAGCACAGCATCACACCAACATTGCTCCCACTACATTAACATGGTCCCTCAGAGCACAAGGAAGGCGTGACAAGCCTGCAGCTCTTCTGTGTGAATCCCACCTACTGCTCCCGTCTTTGCTGCTGGATTACCTCAGTGGTAGGGGAGGGCACCACAGCCGGCCCTTGCCTCTCCACAGTGCCATTGAGATCATAAGTTAGGGTCTGGGAGCAAACAGTTTTACTGGGTCGGTGACCTATCATCACCCAGACTTCCAGTTGGTCCACAGAGTGGGACTGGTTCCAATGAAGTTGTTTGTCCACTTGTTAACATGAAAGTAGGGACTGAAGAACTCTAGCGTTTGCAAGAAGGCTCCCCACCTCTTTTTAAAAGGGTTCAGAATAAAAGTTAGTCTCTGGGGCACGACGGCTCTTACCTTTGAGCAAAAACGCCGAGCAATGATGCAGAACCTGCGAGTGAAAAACCAGGAGCACAACACTATTAAAAAAGATTGCTGAAGGAATGAAGAGGAGAGAATAAATGGAATAACTAATACACATTTGCTCCAAGGTTCTCTCTGCACCAATTGGCAAAAAGAATACAACTGAATCATTAATAATTGAAGGAACTTGAAGACAAAGGCATTTTCAGCCAACATGAGATAAAGGGATGAAAGAGGGCTGTAATGAGAATTCTGAGGGTGGTATTTGGGGGGTAGGGGATGGGAAGGAGGGTGTTATATTTAAAAGAAATTGTTCCTTTGTAAAATGAGAGCAAGCATTCTCATTACTAATGCAGACACATGCATCTGAAAGACCTTATTCAGCTGATGGTGTCACTGAACACCCCTTTGGACACAAGCTCTCCACTAACAATATTAAACAAGCATAGAAGGCTGCTGTAGCAAAATATAAAGTATCACTTTTTTATATATTTTAGCCTCATAAATCATTATGGGATGAATATTAACAAGCATCCAGCTTTCTGAGCTCTTTTACTATGATGATTCTCTGCACATAGTTGATGGGATATTTAAACTGGCTTAAGCTTTCATTGCTTTTAGAAGTCGGCCCTGCAGACCAAGTCAAAACCAACATTACTTGCAAAACACACTGGGAATCCCTTTTTAGGATCCAAATTTCGGATAGAGGAGTTTCCACCAATACCTTTAAAGGCCATCAGCTACAACTTCAAAAACAGCACAGAAAAGATCAGACTAGATAAATTTCCTAGGAGGAAGGAAGGGGATAAAAAACCATAAGCCCAATTCATAAGTCTGTATCATCTGCAGAAAGGACTAGTAGCAACTTGTCATGAACCAAAAGCTTACACTGTCAGGGTAACCAACTCCAAATTAACTATTTATATTTTCACCCAAAAAGCTATTCTTGCAAATCTTTGCAAGCCCCAGGAATATGGTAGTGCAAACCACAAAGGCATTTTCAGAATTACACTGTAACATCATCACTCATCACAGCTAAGTCAATGGGAAACAACCAATCCACTATTCTGCAAGAAGACAGAAAATGCAACAGAGCGCTGCAACGTAGCACAACCTGTCTGCAGCCCCACCCTGAACAAAAGCCATAAACAGGAGGAGGGTGCCCCTCCTGCAGCTGTTCACACCCAGAGGACTTCTTCCCAACCCCACATGAAGACTCCATTTTCTGGTCTCCTAGCTTTGCTCAAGTCACCTTCTGCTGTCCTCCAAATATCCCCACTACAATCAGCAGGACAACCGGAGCTGTAACAGTTAGTCGACCCAAGTAAACATGGCAGGACAGACCCTCCAGAGCCTGTTCTTGGCTGTACTCTGCAGGTACAAGCATAGAGTCACAGAAGCAGAATGGACAGAATCCAGTTTATTAGGACAGTGGGTTTTGGTGGGTTGGGGTTTGGTTTGGTTTGGTTTTTGCATTATCTTCTTTTAGCTGCTGGGGATCTCTAACATGTAGGCTCACCTTTCTAACGCCTGGCTGTTGGGTACTGTTATTTTCGTGAGTCTCCCTCAGATCATCTCTCTTTGCAGATCTTGCTGCAATCTTGGAAACACTTACCCTGCTGTGCCACAGCTCAGCAGCATTTCAGTGAGCAGAGAGGGAGATCCCGAAGCCATTCACCCCATCCACCTCAGCACAAGTCATCTCCACCGAAGACACACACTTACCTTCCACAACCAAGCTTTGACTTTAGCTCAGACTAGAACCTCAAGACAACGCAAGTACATTAAACTTGGGATTCATCTCACTTAATAGCAGCCCTTATTCATAGGACTTGCAAATTGCCTAATATTTTGTACTGCCCTCATTAGTCATTTTTAATTGCTTTCCAGTCAATGCAAACCAAAAACCTCAGAACTTGGACAACTGGCAACATCATCCTTCAACATTTCATTGCTTACACTCAGATATAAATCTTCTGCCTGACAGCTTTCACAGTAGAAGAGATTAGTGGAAAAGGAATGGGTTTTCATTATAGGTTTTATTCTCTATTCATTGCATGTGTGAGGTTTTTAAGGGAGAAAATCAGACTATGTGTTCCTTTGGAAACTACCAATCGTCTCTTCAACTTAAGTTCTTATTCTTTCTTATTCAGAGACTAAATTTTGAAGAACAGAAAAATAAATATTTAATGCACTTCTTAATAAAGGGAAACCATGAAAAGTCAGTAATAAATCATGAACAGCTTTACTAATAAAAAAATATAAGGCCATGCCAAAATAACCAGCTTTCACACATAAAGAACTAGCATGCAAACAAAACACAAGAAACCCACACCTGCTGCAGAGAGTTGCAGGTCAAGAGTCAGAAATTTCACATCTGGTAAGGCTGCCTGACCTTTGTTAACTTATGATATTTCTCCAGGATATTTTGATTCTTTGCTACAAGATGTCATCTGTTAAGGCCATCAAAGGACAGGGAGCTCTAGAAAAACTCAAACTAAGCATTTCTCAAACAGCACCAACTGGTTACACCTGGGTGCTGGAAAATATCTGAGCTTTAACCACTGCAATGCTGGGAAACACACTCTTCTTCCAGCCTTTTTTGTCCCCCCAGCAGATTGTATTTGCTGATGCTTCTTGCTGGATTCAGGCCTCTTCCAGTTGCTAACCCCTGTTAGTCCATCAGGCCCAAATGAAATCAGCTTTTTCTTCTTGCTGCTCTTCCCCGCTCTAACATTCACAGATCTCTTCTCTGTTCTCTTCTCCAGCTGTTTCTGAGGGCAGGGTTCAACATTACAGAGGCAAGTCACGTAAGGAGCATATGGCAAGGTTCAGTGAAAGACACTGGCAGGATGAAAGGGGTTTTTTTCCTTACACCTTTTGGAGAGACTTAGAGTGTCTTCTCAGTAAAAAGCCATGTCTACACATGCCCCATATACCGACTGTCAAACAGATCAGCTGATTCCTGTCTCCCACCATCGCAAATTCCAAAATACTCTGTTACTCTAGCGTTTAACAGGACCTATCAACCATTAAACACAGTTAAAAGCTGTGAATTCTTAGAAGTATTCAAACCTTTTAAAAACAAACAAATAAAAAAGCATGAGCTTATCTTATCCTCTGATTTCTGCTTCTTGAGTCACTACCCAGGGGTCACACCTGATGGTGGGGGAAAAAAAGAAACAAGAGCAGCTCTCCCCCTCCGAACCTCACAATGCTTTCAGGCTAAGAAAACATCATCATCATCTGCTGTAAGATTTAGGATAATTCTTAAATGTTTCTGTGTTATAAACATAGGAGCAAATGTAAATAAATCTAAAATTACACAAATGTGAAACTCACATTTACATTACTAGCACTTCATTTCTTCCATCTTTTTCCCTTGTTCTTCAACCTATTTCGTGTAATATTTAACAATTCTCTCTGATTCTTTGGCTTCCGTCCATCTCTTTCCCCTTTCTGCTGCTCCTTTGCATCTCTATATTCTCTTCCCCTCATTTTCCCATCTTTCTCCGCTATCTGTGTCCTCACAGCCTGCATCAGCTCTGCCATGGCACTTCACTCACTTCCGCTGCTGCGGGCTGTGCCTGCCCTCTGGCCAGGCCCCCATCAAAGGCCTGCAATCTCCCAGCCCTCCCAAGAACCAGGCTGCCACAGCCACACCACACTCACATGCTGCAGATCCTTGGGTACATGCTAAATGCATGTCCCCAGCCAGGTCATCCTGCACATGGCATAAATGCCCACTCCCCACCATGCCCCAAACACCCAGAGTCCCTGGTGCGTCCTTCACTGCACCCCTCCGCCTTCTGGCTCTCATTCCCCCTTGTCCCCTGCCCCACACTTCATCCTAAGCAGACCAAGTGCTGCTTAATCATCTCATAGCAGTGTCAGGAGGCCCAAATGATTACTGTTTTGTATTGCGTGTCTCAATCCTTAAGTGAAAGCTGTTCAGTACATGTATTCACCCCATTGTCAAACTACTTTCAAAAATTCACTAACCATGCCACCGGGGCATGCAAAATGGAGTAGTGTTTTCTCTCCACTTTCCTCACCTAGCCTTAAAGCCTTTTTCCTTGTCTCTTTCCATCCCTTGAACAAGGGAGAAACCAAGTGTAGGAGCCTTCTCCATAAAGATATATTTTATTAATAAGTATACACACAGGCATTGGTTCAGATTGACTCCAACATACAGCCAAGATAGAAATAACTGAGCACTATTTTATTTTGTTATGCCTTGGTAGAAATGATTTTACACTTCAGTAACTTGAAAAACGAGTCACTGTGACCAGCAAATGCCTTCTACCCTGCAACATGCAATCTGATGAGGAGAGGGCAGAGTGCAAAAGGCACTTGAAGATAAAAGTCTCCTGACAGCATGCCCCTAATATCCATGCATTGAGCAGGTGCTTGCCATCTGATGGAGAGCTCAGAGAACAAGATAAGCTAAAAAGCTTAAGGCTTTTTTTGCTATCTCATTTTATTTTTATTCAACTAACACTCCACATGTTGCTATTTAATTTCTGTGGCTCAAGGTTTTGCCCCTTTAAAAGACCAAAAGAGTCCCATGTCCCAAATTAATCTTTCATTCCTGAAAAGCACTGGACTGAATCTCCTTATTTCCCCCTGGGTACACCAAGGGCAGTGACAGCTGATCCCTGCCTGTGCTGTCCAGCCAATTATTATTATTTTCCTCCTGAAGCCCACAAAGACTCTTCAGGAGTGAAAGCACTCTCAGTGCAAGGGCACTGCACAAACACCTGCTAAGAAATGAATTCATGAGACAGGATATTGGGTGGGAGGAGAAAAGAGGCTGTAAGAGGCAAGGTATCTCACTGGCACCAGAGGCCAGAGCCCAGTCCAGCTCCTGCATCTCTTCCCTGACTTCCAGAAACTAGGTGAGAAAAGATTTCCTGCAACCCAGCTTTTTTCCCCACTGTTTGACCTTCCTTACCCACTAGCAGGGCAAAAGATTATTATACTGTTTACATTTTATCTACACTGCAGCAGCCTGGGGCCTCAGTCCCAAGCCAGCCCCAGAGTACTAGGTGCTGCATCTGCTTGCACCAAGCTTATCAGCTGCACAGCAAACAAACAACAATGTAGATACAGAGGGACAATGCCTGTCAGCTGCAGGATGAGGTAGCATCTCAGCTGGGACCTGCTGATGCATTTTCAGCTAGCACTGCATGACATGGGAACCCTCTGAGGACAGCACGGGGTTCGGCTTGCGACAAGCTGCTTTCTCACACCTCCCAGTCCACGTGGAGGGGAAGCAGGAAAGAAAGCAAAGAGTACATAGCTTGAAAATTGGCCGCAAGTGCTGTATGGACTGGGACTAGGACTAACACACACACAAAACCAAAAAACACACAAAAAACCCACCACCACATCTTTGTAAGCAAAAGCAGTCAGGTCCAAACCACTTACAGTTCATGCTGTCCTTGGCCAAACGTATCTAATGTCTCTAGCAGTCTCTCTAAGTGAAAGACAGCCAAACCCCTGATGTAGCCAGTTCCCTTCAAGCTCTTAAAAACTGAAGACTAGCCCATAGAATTCTTTAAGATAAGAAAACTAGAAAAGAAAAATAAAAAAAAATAATTCTGGCTTACCTGAAGATTCAGAGAAATTATGCTGCACTCAGTGAAGCCCAACCCTACACATCAATGCCCTGCTGAGAGCCTGGCTGCTCTCAGGGAAGAGCTGACCTGAGCAAAGCCTGACGTTAGGGACCAGAGTTTGGGAAGAGAGGGGAGGGGTCCCTGCAGGCAAAACTCTCCCCACTGAGCTCCCAGCAGGAGCAGAGGCTGCAACAGAAAGGCCCAGAATTCACCAAGAAGGGATAGATGGCGCAGAGCAAAACCCAAGCTGACAAACGGGCTTATTCATTTTCTCACTGTTTATTACGCATAAGCACGGCGCCATCTGCTTTACTATATCCTTTAAAAGGCTGTAGTAGCAAGGAGGAAGGCAGCCTGTTCGCCATCCTCCCGCTGTGGAGCGTAGGGCAAGGCAGGCTGCTCTGCACAGAGGCAAGGCTGCCCCTGCCCGAGGGCACCCGCGCAGGCGCTGCTGAAGGGCCAGGGTGCTGGGCGGGCAGGCAGGGACAGGGCTGGTGGGAAGTTGACTAGGAAATGGCTGAGAACAGCAGAGCACTCGCACCTCACACGGCCAGGTGACTTGGGGTCCCATCACAGGCTGAGCACCAGCACTGCCAGAGAGAGGGAGCGGGGAGACCGCAGGGCCAGGAGGGGAGCCGGATTGTGGCTGTGCTCAGGAGAACACCCATTACCCTGGTTGTAACCGGAGTGTTGCCCGAGCTGGACAGTGCTTACTGGCACGCAGTCCTCCGCAGTCTGGCTGCTCCGGCAGCCTTGGTGAGAGGAGGGAGCCTGCATTCCTGCAACTTCTTCAGGACACAAAGTTGCTGCTTCCAGGGCTAGTTCTCCTTCTGAAAGTGTCATTCCCCAAACAGAGGGAAACTACCTTGGTGTCAAAGCTCTAAGTAAGACTGAGGCCCAGGTCACTGAAGAAGTTTGTTTACCAATTTCAAAGCTGGGTGGCTTCAAATGAGGAAACATGACAACCTTAGAAAGGGTGCCTTGAGGTTGCCACCAAATGCAACAAAGCTGCAAGCTATGAGCCTGTTCAGTCAATATGTGCACATCTCACATGGTTTTGGGGATCCCAGTATTAGATCAATCACTCAACCCATCCCACCACTGATTACTGCCATCCTCTCCCCCGTACACGACCAGCCTGACTGGTTGGTAAAGCCTCAGTGCAGCCCTGTGGAATCAAATGCTAGAGAACTTTTTATATATATATATATATATATATATATATATATATGTATGTGTATATATACACACACCCCACATAACTGTGAAGCACCCCATCTGCTCACGTTACAACACTTTAAATGCATGCAATTAACTGAACTGAAATGGCATAAGGATCTGGATCAGTCAGTGTCTTTTTCCCCAACTCCCACTATTTCCACCTCTCTCACCCTAACATATGGAATGCCATATGAATTACTGAATGGATCATGCTAAAACTGGAGCCTGTAAAATCTATTTTTAACACAGATTACGGGGGGATATTGTCAGCCCGTGGTGTAGCATTGTTTGCCTTACAAGCTTGGTCTGTCACTACTTCTGGCAAGCCCCACTTCCAGCGCTGACAACTAATCTCCAAACTCTCAAGTATTTTTCCTCAGTGCACTGAAATAAAACTCAGATTCATTCTGAGTTCCTTGGCAGGAACTTTTTAGGAATAGCAGGTCAGGCAAGAGTTAGCGCACTGCAGTTTTTCCAGCCTGCTGCTGCTGCCATTCTGAAGTAGCCATGGGATGCCTAACAAGGATGCCCTGTTTCCACTGTCAAACTGCCATGGTATGTATTAATAAAACATACAGGGCTGTTAACCTGAGCTTTCATGAAACAGCATTGAGATACACAAATCATATGCTGCCCCAAGAAACAGCTCAAGAAGAGTCTATATATTTTTTCATCCTCTGGTACAAACTGGGCGGGTACAGCTTTTTCAACCCCTCACTGAAAGCCCCTCCATCCTAAGGAGCCACTACAACATGGTCAAAGTCTTGGCAGGAGAAATAATTAGAGCAACCTGGTTTGTTTATATGCTGACAATTAAATCCTCATGCAAAGCTAAGCAGACTCACAGTAATGATCCAGCAGCAAACAGACACAAAAATACAAAATCTCTTTACAAGGACACAGCAAGCTCTAGTAGGCTTTTTAAAGCCAAGGCAGGTCAGGTTGGCCAGGTTATTATTAGCTCTGAGCAGCCCATACCTCAGTGTTAGCATACATTACCTGAAACTGCAGTGGTTTCCCTTGAAAATCAATTAAACCATTACCAATCTCATCTTTACAGCCAAATGCACCATCAGCATTGCAGACTCAATCCAAAACCAATGTCAGATAAAAGGCTTCAGGTGAGGTCATACAGAATTAGAGGGAAGGTGTGCGAAAAGAAAGTGATTTCTGGACAGTAACTCTTCATTTTAACTTCTAGAAGCTTATCAGAATCAAGCTCCACGGGAAGCATTTTTCCTTTCCACAATGAATTTAACAATTCAGAGAAGAGCAACTTACACATACACACAGAGGACCATGTGGATGCACAGTTTCTAACTGATTCCAGAAATGATGCTTACATTTGCATATTAGATTTTACCCGAGGAAATGCAGGTGCTGCCTAGGCAAAACAGGAGGCTGGGACCAATCCAGCATTTCCAGCTCTGGCTGGAGATGAACAAGCCGGTGGTTCACAGAGTTCCTAGCAGTTAAGGAAGGGAAGCTGGGTGCAGTGAACCAGCTTTAAAAGTGTTTAACAAGGCAGAAACTGGAACTGATGTGTCATAAAACACTATCAATTACCATGAAACTGTTACTTCATTTTAATGTACCACAGATCTAAGCCTGCCTCTTCAGGGTACCACCGCTTCATAAGCAGAGGCAGCTTAGAGCCTCACACTTAAAATGTTTTCACGTGTTTCCTCTCCCCTCAATGTGAAAGAAATTCACAGTCATTCCTTCCTAGTTACTCTCTGCAGGACTCTGAAACTTCAGAAATGCTCTCATATCCTTCCCTGTGACACTGAAATTCATTGGGAAGGCTGTGGCTTCTTCTTGTGTGTCTGCAGCGGATCAGGCTTTCACCCTGCACGTACAAACCTCCCTCCCTTTCCTCTCCATCACTCTGCACTATAGACATTTTCATTTGCTTTCCCTGATGTAACCACAGATCAAAGGATCTGAAGCATTTTAAAGCTGGGCTAGGATCTGACACGAATTAGGCATCCATGTAAAGCCCAAGCAAAGAGACAACCGGTCTCTGTGGCCAAGGCACTGCCCTTGCTTCAAGTGGTGCCTTGCATCACAGCAGAGCCCTTGGTCTGGTCAGCTGAAGCTCCCCCAGCCCATATGTTCCTCTGGCTCACGAAGGGCGATATGCTATGCCTTCACTTCGGCACAGGGGTAGGGGGAGAGGGAGAAGGGGGCAAATTAATTCAGAAGCTCTTGGCAGGCATATGAGTAACAAAAGAAAGGCAGAAGTTATGTAGAGCAGGCTTGCACTGCCAAGTGAAGTCACAAGTAGCTTAGTTCATATCTGAATCTTTTTTATTTTTATTTTTGTTGTTATTATTATCAGCATTTGGCAAAAGAAGCCAGGAAATACCTTGCTGGTGATGTCTACTTCTCCGAGCACAAGCCAGTTTGGAATGCTGAATGGCTCCCTGAAAAAAGGAGAACAACACTTTTTCTGAGCCTCCAACTTTTACTGCCATTTATTTAAGCAGTATTGCAACAATTTTATTTTTGCTTTTATTTTCTAAGGTATTACATGATGATAACAAATCTTCCCAAGAATGTTAATTTTTCTCCTCCTCTATTAACTGGACATGGTCTCAGGGAGAGAGGGAAGTTTCTCAACACACACTGGTGAAAGTTGAGTTCAACCTAATAGGAAAAAGCATCAGTTCACTTAAAAGCCTTATAAAGAAAAGAATCCTGAAAGAATCCTGTCTTTCAGATATGTAAACACAAAGCTAGAATTCACTGGTTCATCTGAAAAATGAAATACATGGTCCCACTGCAGGATATAAATAACTCCCAGTTAAACCAAAGTGAATGACTTGCTCCCTGCAGCAGCAGAACGTATGGTCTAACAGGGCATCTAATTTTGAAGGAACCCATTTTTAACTTCTGGGCAAAGAAGTTTAAGCTTAAGGAGGACGCAAAATTATATATGTTACTTACAAAAAAAGGCCCAGTTTAGCAATATATAGAGCATCAAATTCATAGAACACTAAGCAAGCCACCTACAAACCTCTTGCTTGAAGTGAAAGCCAAAAATACAGCGCGCTCCCTGACAGAATATACCCCTCCATCTGTTTGCTGCTTCAGGTCAGATTAAATACTGCAGCTTCCTAGAAAGCTAAACAAACTTTACCTAAAGGGGCCCTCAAAACACTGACATGTGACTCTGGCAGGCTTTCTTCCTCCTTTCGAGAGTCTGTAGCCACAGAGACCTATGCCACTGCCAAGAGACTCACCACACTCCCTGAGGCAGCGCTTCCTCACACCAGGCTGTTGTGCCAAATGCTGTATCTAAAAGCAGTTGGATGCTTCTCTTGGGTGGACCCCAGGACAAGATTTCTCCATTTCTGCCAGTTCAGCTTTTTTTCAGAAGTGTGGCTGCTGGTAGAAGCAAGCTGTATGCTTATGTTTCACCCAGTTGCAATGGGGTCCCATTTGCACAATCACAAAGCAGAATTTTGTGTTCTCATGAGCACAGTTTTTTAGGGTCAAGCAACCTTTAATCCAACAGCTTGATGCCAATGTCATGAATCAATATATAAATATTCAGATAAATATAATTACCGTGAATATTTCACTTGCATGAAGTCCTGGTTCTCCTGTGCTTTCAAGCACAGAACTTCTGCAATCTCGAACGATGGCAAGCCTCTGTAGCTGCTTGTACTTGTTATCATCCACCTGGTCTGGATGGGACACCAGCACTCTCCACTTTCAATAAGCCAACATTCAATTTAACTCATTCGTCTGTGCCTGTCCTAATTTGCAAAGACATGTGTTACCTCTCCTTTCTAACTACTACTAAAAGCTGATGGTGGTTTACACCACTGCATGGAAGCCTACTTCATAACATATTGGCTTACTGAAGGAACAAGCTCCTTCTTCAAGGACAGTATGAGCACAATACCTGTGACTTTAAATGCAAAACTAATCTTACTGATAACTGCCCTTACTTAACTAAAACTGCATTAGACGCAAACAGTAAAACCTGGCAGTAAGAAACATGAAATACACTTCCTGAGGAAGATACCTAAAATAGTTTCTTAAACATCCTGTATAAATAGTTGCATCAGAAGCACCTCTTCTGCATGAGTGTTTAAGAAACCACTGTTATTTCAGAGATGGCATGTGCTTTATGAGACTATGTGCCTGAATCGGCTCTGTTCTAATGTTTTATGGACTGCACAAAATTAATTGTCATTCATTCTTATACCACCATAAATACTTGACAGAAACACAGCTCTGTAACCAGCCATTTATATATCGGTATTTCGCATCTCGGCCTCACCTGCCCGTTCCTTATAAGCCATAACTGACAGAAACCCCAGGTGCAGGCTCTCTACAGAGCAGGAATTGCTAGATTTATAGTCATTACTAAAGCAAATGAGAAGACAGTGAATGGACGAAGTGAACCTGATGCATCATAATATCTACCATGTCACGTGTAGCTCCTATGGCCAGTAGAAAGATACCCAGTTCTTCAAGAAGCAGGGCAAGAGAAGCCACAAAAAAGCAGCAGCCAGGCACAAGCTGGTTGATGATACCAACAACACTTCAAAGTGTATTGTCACAAACTGGTGTCAAGCCCACTAAATTACTCAGGAGCACTTTCTAAATAAATGTGGATCATTTTGTTGTAACAGCCTTCTTCACCCTGCACCACTATGAGGCAGCTTCCCCAGCTTGCTTGCTCCAGCACATGTGTGCTTCCTCTCACTTACAGAGGATAAGGTTTGCTCTTGAAGCCCAGACTCTCACAAGCACAAATGCTCACAGCACGCTGCTGCAGCCATATACACATGCACCAGCAAAGCCTTCAGCCCAGAAGAGACACCACCATAAACAGCATGTTGAAGTGGTCCTGTGATTCCCTCTACTATCTCCCCAGCGCCCTCAATAGGACTGAGAGAGGCCTATGAGAAGTTCACACACAACCAGTAAACTAATACAGAGTGCAAAGTAATTTGCTTGCTTAAGTAGTCACCATATTGTCACGCAGCCTACTTACTGTTAAATCACCATTCCTTCACCTCTATAGTAGAGTGAGGAATGTCTACATGTATAAACAAACCCTAAATATCTACAGGATTGTGGGCTGGTGACAAAGTCCTAATACCCGAATCCAGGTAGGTTTGCTGCATGGCAGCAGTGCTGCACTTATAGAAAGACAAGTGTCTCAATGGCAACCAGGTATTCATACATTTAAACATCCCGCAGCCACTGCCAGGCTGCATGACAAGCAGCAGGGTAGCCATCGTAGACGGCAGGCCAGGATGGTGCAAAGTACTGCTTTTCTTCCTGAACTGAATGCAGTTCTGCCCTTTTTCAACTCTTCCCCTTCCACCTCTCGTTGTCCCCCTAAGCTGAAATATAAAAGCTCTGGTTTGACAGAACCGCAGGGAAATGTAAGGATGCAAACATGTTATTCACAATCCAGAAAATCTGTCTTCTGAATTAGAAGCAGCCAACGGCTGAATTCTCCAGGGCAACTTGCTCCGAGTACTTATGCGGCCAAGGATAAAGCTGACAGAGCAGAAAAAAAGCTCAGATTTAAGCAATCGCTTGCTGAGCCACTGAACCAAATACAACTGTGGATAGGACTTCAGAACATTATGAGACACATTTTGGTTTCAGCAGCATTCCCCTCCTCACCTGTGTCATACAGCCACAGCTGAGGTCAGCAGAGCTGTCAAAGCCACTGCAGCCCCTCCATAAACACCACAGACTGATAGCCATTCCTCTGTAAGGATTATTTGGAGTTCATTACCTTTGGCTATCCAGTTTGCTGCAGCAATAAAAATAACTACTTCAATAAAGTAAGACCTATACAGAAAGACTAAATTAATAGGAGTTAAGTTCAGACAATACTGAAAAGAGATATGATAAAAGTATCATATCCAAACATTTACAAGATTACTGTGTACAACAGAGACAGGTGCAGTGGATATGAAAAATAGGTCTATCAAGGCACTAAAAATATAGGTATTTATTGGAAGAAATTTTCTATCAGTAAGGACAGTGAATCAAAAGTAAAGCAACGCTAGCACCAATGATTGCACTAGATGCCTGAGCTAGAGCGAGGGAACTGGGGAACAAGCTCTAACTTCTGGCTAACCAACTTCCTTCACCCACCCAAATATTTTTATATGCAGTTTTGGCAGCTCCCAACACAGCTGCTTCTCCCCTCCATTATTGTGATTTTCAATTTAATAGATCGTCATTTCTGTCCCACTGCATTCCCTCTGAGCTAATATCCTGCTGCTAGGGGCAGCAAAGAGCCTTTCTGCTAGATTTTAACCTTCCATTTTCTGTGATGTGCAATGCACCGTGGGGTGCATATTGCTACACTGCAGAAAGTTTTAATTCAGAAGCAATCCCATGAACACTTTCTAGGCACTAGCTGGGTCATTTGGTGAGAAAAAGCAGCTAGGAAGGCACAAGAAAAATACTACATAAGCCATAAAAAGACCAATCATTTCTTCAAGCAGCGGGGTGCTATTAGATGACAAAGTCTTGTCTCCCTTGCAGTGCTTGTCTGTAGTAAAAGGGCCGGAGACAGCTCCGTGCTGCTTTCACCCCAGCAGGCAGCAGCAGGGCTATGCCAATATGGATCTGGTGGAGCACAGAGGCACTTTGGCTGGTGGGGAAGAACCACCACGTTGTTTCCTAGGGCCACCCCAGGCGCTGCAAGATCTCCGTAAGTGATCTCAGTCAGGGTCACGTTAAAAGGCGCCGTCTGTCCCCGCGCCCTCAGCTCTGCCGCTGTGGGACTGCTCCTTATGTAAGGCGCTCCCCAAGCCAGACAGAGAAGGCCTTTAACACGCTGGTGTCCCATCCAACACTCCTCCCAGGAAAGAGTTTAATGAAGGCTGTTTTCAAACAAGGTTAGGAGGAAAACAATTATCTTTTTTATTTGTATGAATACAGAAAGTAATTGAGCAAAGTACAGAGGGGTGGGCAGGGGGGAAAGAAAATGCATGGCCTCTTTCCTCCTCTCATATATAGCTCCAAGCCTTAGAAGTACTGGGGTAAATACTTAAGTTCACAGGATACACAGTATCTGAACTGGAAAAATATGAGAAGAAAGTGGAAGAATAAAAACATCCACAAAATCTTCCAGCTTTTTTCCTCAACTGATTCGGGGGTTTGAGTTTTGCCACTCCCACCCCCCAAAACAAAGAAAAACTACAATGAAACTGAACCTTTTTGTCCAATCACAGAATTTTTTTTCCTGAAATGTCTCACATTAAACCAGCCAGGCCAACATGAAAAACATTCTCGTAGGGAGCATGGAGTTAATGATTTGCTCAATGGGGAAAGATTTGATTTGCCTCCTTCACATCAAGACTTGGCACAGCTTTCATGCCTCATCAGTGGTATCCAAAAAGCCCAACCTTACAACCACCAATAAACTCATAACGGTACTCAATTGCTCTGCAGAAGTGCCTGTCTCTTACAATTTTACATTCTGTATCATCTCTTTACAACTACAGCTTCTCCCATTTTTGTGCTCGGCCAGGACCAGGCTTCTTACTGGCACCACTTTGTGGAGGTGTGGTCCTCTCCCCACGTTTTGCTCACTTGTTGCAAGGCCAGGCCTGGTGCTTCAGTGCCCTGTCAAAGGGACATCACAGGAGCAAGCTAACCCATGTACGGCCACTCGACCACCATCTGGATCACAGGCCTGCTTCCCAGGAGCTGCTCCGCTTCAGCGGCTCCCTTCCCCGGCAGCGACTGCCATGGCTGTAACAAGGCAAAGCAGGCGTCTTTCTAAAAGGGATTAATGTCTCAGCACCAACTTGACCTACTAAACAGAAACTAAATGACACTACAGCTCTGCCCCACATGCTGCCACCCTACCCTGCACCAAACGAAGGCTGTGGCAGTGCGCAACGCTGCAGGTCTGCCCTCTCCACACTTTGCACGTGCTTTGGCTCATTAAGCTCAACCAGGAGGCACCACGCTGAAAAGCTGCCCTTAGTTGTTCTGTTTTCCCACAAAGGAAATTCTCATTTCCATCTACACTCTCAATACTCCCTCAGTACAACAGTATTGCACCTGAGCACTTTAGTGAGCAAGTTTATTGTAGGTTACACCTATTAAGCCAAAGATTACTTCTGCTTATTTTGATTGCAACAGTGTTTAGGAAACAGATGAGAATGGGGCTGCGTTGTACCATGTACTGCACAAACGCACAGCAAGATTAATTTAGATACATAGGTGTTGTACAGTATCAATGTTTTTTATGGCAAATGAGTAGCAAAAGTGTATCACAAACATTTTCTAGTAACTCCAGGACCTCTTCTTTGGTGGGGTAAAATGCTACTTTGCATGAAGTCATATGCACCTATTTTCATTCAGTGGGAACTGGTGCAGCAGAAAAGATTTCAGATTTTTAAAATGCTGGTATTATTGAAAGACAGAGGAAGATCACTGTCCCAGAGAGTCTGCCATCTCAGCCATCATTAAATATCGAGGCGGGGGAAAGCCCTCCTTCATTTATGTGGTGTAAATACACAGTTTCTCTAGACAGAGACTATTACTTTAACTGCCTCAACTTCTATTTAAAGCAGCAAATCTTTTATTATTTTAGATTACTTGGGCTAGAGGACAAAATCCTAGATGTGGCAGAAAGTCAGCATTTTATACCAGGATTTTTTGTTTGTTTTTTAAAGTATCTCTCTTGTTTTAAAAACACAAGTAAAACAAAGCGCACAATTCCACTAACACTTGTACATAAGTACCCCAGTGTTTAACATCAGTTTGAAAACTGTTGTAAGGGATGGACCATAAATACGATTTTAAGTTGGAAGATTTCCTCCTTATTTTAACACTTTTTAAAAACTTCTCTGGAAATGAAAAGGACTATTCACAACCTTGAAAGATGGATTGTCCGGGGAATTCTGTCCTGTTTCCATATACTGGTTTTATACACAAGGAAGGTTTTAATACTGACTAAATTATCCAAACTCTTATCGTATTATACACCACACAAAAAAAAACCAAACCCAGAAATCATGCCTTTTGGTGACTTTTTTTTTCCCCACAGTAAAATATGCAAGAGTGTAACATCAAGAATACCCTTTCTTTCACACAATTCTTGTAGCTGCTGAGCGCTGCACAAGGTCCCCTTCATACTCACTCACTTCAGTGGAAGTTCCTACAGCATCCTGTGGGATACTCTTAAACACTGAGTTTACAAAGCATTTAAGCATCTGTGTAACTTTAGGCACTTGGGCAACCCATCCTCACTTGGCAAAGCACTTAAGCACTTAGAGTAAATCATGTGCTTGGTGGCTTCACTGACTCACAGCTTTAATGTTATCTCTTTACAGGACTGTGTAGCTTCCATAGTGCAAATGAAGAGAGAGTCCAGAAGTTATGGACCAAAGTTGGCTTCGCTTTTTGAAGCCAGTATGGTTAACAGGTAAACTATGTGTACCATAAGCCTATTATGTGCAGTACATAAAAAGCTCTGACTGGGATCAGATGTTGGCAGGTGTCATTAACTTTCTGTTAAAAGAAATAAATGCATGTGTTCTAAATGATGAGGAACCTTTGGAAACCAGCAGTAAATAAAAGTACTCTTCAAGAAGAGGTCAGGACTGAGCACGATGGATGTAGCAGCATGTTCACTACTACATACCTCACTCTGTAAATAGCAATGCATCTTTGCATCTGCTACACTTTTCAGTTATAGATTAGCCCTGGTTTTGCTCTAGTTTATCGGCTCTTGTCACCATGGTAACACATCTATACCTACCAGATACTTACCCCTTTCCATTCCCTTCCTTCAGAGAACTTGGAACTGATTTGGAGTTGTTTATGTACCTTTTATTTAGGCATTTCCCCTGCACACACATCTCCAAATACTGAGTTACTACAGGTCCTCCACACAGAAAGGCTCTGTGTTTTGCCCTCTGCAGGTCCCAAGGTTAATGGTCTGTACGATTTACTTCTGCCATTGATTTCTGCACACAATTTGAGCTGTGTGTCAACTACTTAACAGTTTTCATCACAAGCCCACTAGAGTCATTGGCAGGCTTGCTGCTGACTTAGTTACTGCTGTTCCCATTCATCTAATCATCAAACCAAATAATCCTTAATTAAAAAAAAAAAAAAGGGCTCTGAACTCCCAAACATCAATCTTTGGTGTATTGACCCTTTGTCACCTAGGTTTGGAAGTTGCAATAGAGTCCTAAATGATGACGATTTATCTTCACCAGTTACAATACTTTTTCTTCCCCCAGATGAGCAATGGTAAAACCTCTATTTATTAACCTAGAAACACTGTAGACAGGAGAGCAAGATGTTCCTCTTTCAGAGTCACCCAGTTTTGGTGTACACAGAAGAAAAAGCTAAGACACAACAGAGCATTGGCTGAAGAGAAAACTGAGCTAGCAAGAAGTGCAGGCAAGACCAAGCTGTCCTCAGAAAGCCCCAGAGGAACAGAAGACGCTAAGCACATGCCTACACCATCAGTTAAGAGCCTGCTGTCTGATCAGACTCACCCACCATCCATATTATAAATCCCTGGCTCATGCTAAGAGGATGCTTCAACCCAAGCTCTCTGAACAAAGAGATTAGTCATATTCACCATCTTAGCACAGGCCCAGACTATTCATGTGATCTGGACAACTTTGGCATGGGAAAGGCAAAGCAAGCTACTGACAGCCACCAGCAAATTGGAGAAGATGGCTCCACCTAAGCACACTTCAGATGCTTTGATCCAGATATAAAGCTAGGCTCTGGCCAGGCACAGTGAGGCCTGATGTGCTGGAGCCTACTTCTTATTTCACATTGCAAAAACACCCAGAGCTGAAAGAGGTGCAAGAACTACCATAAAAAGGCAAGTTTCGTAGACCACCATGATG
The DNA here is from genome assembly GCF_963921805.1 of Phalacrocorax carbo. Classification (NCBI taxonomy): domain Eukaryota; kingdom Metazoa; phylum Chordata; class Aves; order Suliformes; family Phalacrocoracidae; genus Phalacrocorax; species Phalacrocorax carbo. Next base: position 38,436,518 of record NC_087517.1, on the reverse strand, counting down.
AAACATCAACATCTGAGATTGGGCCCCAGCAGAGGGAAGGAGAAGGCAAGGAAGATTTTCAGATGAGCTAACTCACAGACTGGAAAGGTCCCAAATAAAACATGCTGTCAAAAAACTAAGGAGAGCACAAAGCAAACTACTTTATAAAAAGGAAAAGTCCTTCTGCATTCTCAAAACAGAATCACAGACTAGCCAAGGTTCGCAGGGACCTCTGGAGACTGCCTAGTCCAACCCCCTCTGTACTGGCAGGGTTGCATTTGTTCATACATTCATATTCCTCATGGGAGGAATACAGGAATGTTGTCAGGGCATACAGAGATGCAACAAGGAAGGCCAAGGCCCACTTAGAATTAAATCTGGCAAGGCATGTCAAAGACAACAAGAAGGGCTTCTTTAAATACATCAGCAATAAAAGGAAGCCTGGGGTCACAGTGGGCCCAGTCCTGAACAAGGAAGGGGCCCTGGCGACGCAGGATGCAGAGAAGGCAGAGTTACTGAATGCTGCCTTTGCCTCAGTCTTTACTGCTAAGGCTGGCCCTCAGGCGTCCCAGCCCCTAAAGAAGAGAGGGAAAATCTGGAAAAATGAAGACTTCCCCTTGGTTGAGAAAGACTGGGTCAGAGGACACCTAGGCGAACTGGATCCCCACAGATCCATGGGCCCTGATGGGATGCAGCCGTGAGTGCTGAAGGAGCTGGCAGATGCTCCCGCTAAGCCACTCTCCATCATCTTTGAAGGGTCATGGAGTACAGGAGAGGTGCCCGAGGACAAGAGGAGAGGAAATGTCACTCCAATCTTCAAGAAGGGCAAGAAGGAGGACCTGGGAAACTATAGGCCAGTCAGCCTCACCTCTGTCCCCAGGAAGGTGATGGAACAGTTCACCCTGGAGGTCATCTCCAGGCATGTAGAGGAGAAGAAGGTTATCAGAAATAGTCAAATGGATTCACCAAGGGGAGATCATGCTTGACCAACCCGAGAGCCTTCTATGATGCCTTCTGTGACTTGCTGTGTTGATGAAGGGAGAGCAGTGGATGTTGTTTATCTCGACTTTGGTCCAGTTTAATTAGAAGTGTAATTTAAAAGAAAAAATAAAAAAAAAAAATCACAGTCCTGCATGTTAATTGGTCACATCATTGGATGTTAGTCCTTTCCCACTTAAAAACACTGATTTTCACCTTCATTACAGAACATATCACAAGCCCCTGGCTTTACGCAGCCCTTAGTTAAAATAGTACCTAGTCTTGAACTTGATATCTGAGACACTACTTTGATGCATTTCTCATGAGTACACTAAAAGCATTTTCTGCTACCCGTAAGAATATGAGCAAGTGAGTTAGCACACACTCAGTGTGAACTTGTGTTGCTCTTTACTCCCTGTTCATTCTTCTACGTGTAAGTCAGGAACAACCCTGCTGCTGTCAACTGAATTACATCAAAGAAAGAAAGAAAGTGCACACCACATTCTAAATGGAAGATCCAGTATCATGTATTATAGCATGCATAAAAACACAGCATATCTTTATAGGCTCACAAAAACATGAGTGTTTTATGTACTATTTATTAAACCATACTTGCTGTCCTAATACAAGAGCAACACGGGATAAAAGCCTTCCATACAAATGCAAACCTACCTGTTTTCTGAAGTCTTGCTAAAGCTTACACTTACATGCACACCACTCCCTTTAAAGGGATCAGGAGAAAAAGAAACTGAAAGAAAATAAAGAAATTGAAAAGGATGCAAGACGGAAGTCTGAGAGGCATAGCAGGTAAGGAAATAAAAAGCACACATCCAGGATTGCGAATATTAGAAATCCAGGGATCAATTCTCAGCCCCAGCTTCATACCTGGGCAGTCCAGTGGGGGCACAGAGCACTTGTTTTAGCAGAAAAGTCTCCAGCAAAGAAATTGCCAGCAAAGCTACCCCTTTGCCAACTGCCCCACACATGCCAAGAAAGGAAGGCTATGGCTTGCATCCTTGCTGAGAACCTCGGCTCCTCACATAGGGCTCACCACTGCATTCCTTGCTATGAAACAGTGCATCAAGCTGGTGGGGCCCCTTGCTGCCACTTGGTGAGTCTCAGAGGCTTTCCTCATTCTCCTGCCTGGAAAGCATCTTGAATCGTTTCTTGCTTTACATGAGTAGAGGACAAGAGAGATGGCCTTGGTGACTTGAAGGGTAGAAATGAAAGGTAGGGCTTAGTATTATTAAACTGGAATGGCAGCTGCCTGAAGCCCAGATAAAACAACCTATTTGGGTTAGTCCTTGTAGCATCGCTTTGATAATGGTTTTCTCCTGTTGAAAGGCACCAGGAGCCTTGGAGAATGCAACCACTCAAGGCCTTTGATGTTTCTCAATTAGCTGAACCAACACTAGGACAACCCTGAAAGTGTTGGTGCAAACTGGCTTGCGTGCACAGAAGCACAAAACCTCTTTCCCTCCTCTGATAATATTCAAGCTCCTGAAGAATCTGCCTTGACTGTCTACTTCATACTGGCATCCACAGACGTCTCCTGGATGGATCCCATATGCTTCACCTAGAGCGCTCACTCCCCTGCCCCACAGAGAACATTTAAAATCAGATCAGGGAAGGGAGCAGTAATTCTACAGCTCAAATCAGTCTGAAGTCAAACAAGACATCTGTGTGTTTCCAAAGATGGGGATAATAGTGAGCAGTTTAGTTTTGTTAAGGAATAGCAAGTTGCACAGGTGAACGTGCACACACACCAAAACCTTTACCATCTGAAGCTTCAAGTGTTTGGGCTGCAATTGGGAAGGAACTGTCTCTCTCATCTGGTGTGGTGTTAAACAGCTGTAGAGACCCTCTTCTGGTACTAGAAACACATTTTTTCTTTAGGGAGATGTAACCTGGGTTACATGAGTAGGATTTAAAAAGAAGCAGAGTCCTTCCTATGCTCTCAGTGCAAATATTTGGGATGTAGACATTGCCAGACTGGAATGGACCAGTCTTTCCTCCAAGTTTCTATCCCACCCCCAGGCATAGTGGACTCCAGACATTGCAGCAGATGCGCTACATTTAAAACTTTGGTTTGCACATTTCATTCCATTCACTCTGCAGGCTCACTGACCGTGAGGTTGATGTTCTCAAGACAGGAGTAGAGTTCAGTAACACCCCTTCTGCAAACCAAAAACCCACAGCAGAAGGACATTTAAGCAGACAGACAGCACACAGTGACATTCACACCTAAGAGTTCTGGCCACAGCCTAGAAAAATAGTCTTATGTAGGAGTATAACATGTATGTAATCCCCTAGAGTCTATTTACGGGCTTGAAAATTAAGACTGTACTTGATTATTTTTCTGGAGCAAGGAAGCCTATGACTTCCTAAAGCGATAGGTAATAGCAGCGTTCCAAGGCAACTTTATTTACTTTATTATTTAATGTCTACATTCCTCAGTTTAGCACTTCAAAATTAAATGCCTTTAAACAGTCCATCTGTAGCACTAGCTATGGGATTGATTCAACATTTTCTGTCAACTATGGTTAGTTATGTGCAAAATGAAATCAGAAAAAAAACAAACAGAAGCAAACACATTTGGAGTTCAGAAATAACAAAAAGCCCCTCCTGTTTTTTAAGATATTTTCCCTTCATACCAATGTACTTGTTGCCAGAATGGAAGTGAATGAGGCCCTCCAGCCGAAAGATAATTTACAAAACAGTTCATGGAAGAGAAAAATGAAAAAAAGGAGGAGGGATTCAGAACAGAAGCATCATCTTGCTAATGATTGTTCCTCTATCAAATAGTTTCCATTAGTGAGGATGATTCACAGCAAACACCCCTGCCAGCCTATCCCCAGCAGTATTTAGTCAAAATGTTGTTGCAAGTCTCAGGAATAACATGCAATAACCATCTGATTTCCAGCAACAAAATGTCAGCCCTGAGTCCAATGCTATTGCTGTGAAGGCTGCAGCTGTGCCTAATGAAGACCAGAAACATTCACCCTGCCCCTCAGCAGTGCTTCAAAGCAATGGTGGCACCTTGTCAAGATGGCAGAAGTCACACCTCTTCTCAAATCTGCCACTCTGATTTGTTGCCATTGTAGCACAAAAGTTTTGTCAACATCTCATGTGAAAATGGGCCATTTCAGCACACTCTTGAAGAAATAAATTATATTCACAAAAAATACATGGAAGCATTTGTTCCCTGAAAGCTAACAAGCGTCTTAGTGGCTTGAAGGACAAGTACCCAGAAACCACAGGAAAAACCTGAAAGCAATTTGACAAATGCCTCCCCTTTCCAATATCAGAAGACCAGATGTGTTCATCCTAGAGCAGCCAGGTTAATGAACATTTAAGACATAATCAGCAACCATTCAAGATACGAATGTAATGGGAGGAAAATGCAACTGTTGCTAGATCTGACTTGCACAAACTGCGCTTCAGACGCCAAATGACTCCTGGGGCTAAGTTCTCAGCATCTTTTGTCAGCTGTTACTATCTATGAGAAAGCAGGGATGTTCATCTTCCTAATTAAATATCTAATTACCCTACTGTGGGCACAAGTTAACTGTTTGCAAGCACCAAAATAACCATCCACTGCCCCTTAGTTAGAAAGGCCACCCTTTGCCCTGTGTTTATGCTGCATTCTTCTAGCATTCTGCCTGCAGAATGTGCAGCTTGCTTGATCCAGTCCAAAGATGTGATTTGCAAAGTCAAGGGGGGGCGGGGCGGGGCGGGGGGGGGGGGGGGGGGGGAGGAAGGCATGCCTGAAGGAGGACCAAATCTTCTCCAAGGAAGGCCACGACACTCCAAAGCTGACAGTATCATGTGTGAAAAAGTAACTTGTCACAGCATTACCTTGCTTTCCTCCTTTTGTATTTCTAGGAATCTGGCTGTCAGAATGCCTTTCAAGCACAGTTTCTTAACATCATAAAGCTGTATCTCCAACCCACTCTCCTGCATGATGTTAACTGTTTTCTGAAAGGTTCCCAGACTCCTGAAGTCTTGGGAAAAAGTTCAAACAGACTGAGATTGGTTTGGAATACACACACGGCTTGCAGCATGACATTTCTATAACTGCAGCCAAGATTTCCATTTACTTTAATGGAAAGTGACTGCTCTAAATGACTCCCCTCTCACATCTCTACCCTCCTGCACTCCTACTTGGATCTCTCTTCATTTCCTCACTCTGCCCATACATTCAGAGCTCCTTCAATGACACCAGGCTTTAGATTGCTAGATTCCTCCTGCACCCTCAGTGTGAGTCTCCCCAGCTTTATTCACTGGAGCTAGGCAGGTATCAGGCCTGCTACTGCAACTACTTATGTGCTTATAGATCCTTATTCACATGAGTAACATGGTACATCAATGCAAGCATTTGCAGTGTTAGGAACAAAACAATTCTGACTACAGTAATACAGAATTACCTGGACCTGGCTTTAGCTCAGCAATGATAACAAGCACAGCCAAGGCTTCACTCTCATCCACTCCAATCAGCTGATGCTGACTTTATGATGTGGCTGTAAAGCTTCAATTAAATGTGACCAGGATACATATTACCTTCATGGCATTTGTTGGTACCTTTTAAAACTGTAGCTTGGCTGGGTGTAAGAACCGTTATGGTAACGGATCGCTAAATGGAAATTTTTTAAAAAAAAAAAAAGAAAGAAAATGGGGGGAGAAAAAAAAAGGAAAAGGAGGTAAAAATAGAACTGGATAGAAACCAGAGACCACAAGAAGAGCTGACTTACAGGAAATTGCCCTCATCAGTTACTAGATGGAGAATTTTTTCCCATGTATTACATGGATCATGCAGAGACAGCACGGTTTTACACACAGTCAAAAAAGCGTATTATCACAGGGCAACCTAGCTTGCAATTTTGTATGGTTGGTGAGAAAGGGAACGGAGAGGCTGTTCCTTTTAAGTCCATACCAGCAAAGCAGAGAGGATCCCGGAAGACGCCTTGTCCACCGCATTAGCAAGTTTCAGTTACTGAGTTTCAAAACAAAAACATTAAATGTTTCAGCCGACATGAAGCATCAAAGTCAACAAAACAGTAACAGATATACCATGCAGCAGAGGCGTAGGACCCCTGACTTCAGCAGTTCTACTCATATGAGGGAACATTATTCATAGTAATAGTACTTGATTTGTTCAGGTCTTTACATGCTGTTTCATTGCAGAAGTATTACACCCATTTTTCACTGTGCCACTCTAATTGAGCTTAATAACATATTACTTAACAAGGTCTACAGCTACAGGCAAAGCTTACCTATTGCCTTTTAATATAAAAATGCTACATTTCCTAACCTTCCAATACCAGTGGTTTTGTTACAGAATGAGCAAATGTTTGCACAAGTGTGGCTGCTGTTGCGTGATGGGGTCTAAGCCATGAATGAACAAATAGCTAAATCCCCTCCCAAACAGACAGCTTTTGTGATGCACAATCATAATCACAATTTGGCTCCATCATCTGGCTAGGACTTCAAGCAGCTTTTACTAGTTACTCCTCAGTGCTCTGCAGGCAGTAAACTGTAGGCTTCTCTCAAAAAGATGCCAAACAGTTCACTAACAATTTGGTTGTTTGTTTTTTTTTTTATGAAACCAGTTCTCTGAACAGCAACGCTGCTAATACAGATGTAACAAACAGCACACTTGCTCCACAGTTGCATGGTTAAGTGTATCATTAGCCCTAATTTTATATTGCTTGTGGTCACCTGGGAAGTCAACAGCAGGGTTTTGAGCACAGCCTGCCTGAACACCACTCTCCCTTTCTGTTGGCCAAGGGATCGACATATACAGAGATTATATACACCATGCTCAGCCCTGTATCACAGTGTCCAAAGCCAGTCCTGGTCACAAAGAGAGTCCTTTTACATATAGAACAAGCTTTGGATCAATCCTACTATCATGCTAATAAAGAGCAATAAAAGCTAGGACTGTTTTCCACCACTTGCTGAGCTTCCATCACCTCATTGACCCTTTTTAGGCCGGTTCTATTATTTCCATTATGTGGCTAAAAATTATCATTCCTAGAAAAGCCACTCACCAGCTTGGACTAGGTAACTCCCCCATCCCCAGCACCTTTTTTCTGTCCTTCTTAAGGACCACATTCTGCTCCGCATACACATGCTAACTAGCACCTTCTTCCGCAAACGCTCCCGTTGCTGCACTGCAAATCCGATACTGCAGCAGAGCCTGGCTCTTGTGCTGCCAGCAGAACCGTGAAGGACCAGCAACGGTGCTAAATTACAGAAGTAAGCTGCGCTGCAGCCACAGATATGAAGGCCAAAATTTAGATCATAAGAAAGGATTGGTCTGGGGAAGAAGCTACATGTTTAAATTTTGCAGTTTCATATAACACAGAAAACATCTGGTCTAGGAAGTCTAGCTAAGTTCAGATTTGCTACACGAACGCACAGGCCCGGTGTGGCGTTACTGTCACCTGCTGATATTCACTCCCAGAATTATGTAATGGTCACAATTTACAATACTTCAAAAGTTATGTTTAAATGCCTATTTACACCTATTTTAGATCCTTCATAATACAATCATGCACCAACTGCTCCTGAATTTCTCTAACAAGTATCTTTTTCCATTTGTATTTCAAAAGAAAAGCATTTCAAAAGAAGTATCCCATAATACATAGACCTGTGTTTTTCCCCTATCCATGCCATTAAATTGATATTGAAAGCTCAGGAGAAATGCCCGGGTCATAATCACGTTTGATAATGGAAATCTCTCACCCAGCAGCTAGCAAACAGAAATGGAGATCTGAAAGTTACTTTTACTAAAAGACAATTTAAACTTTCAGATGTTTAAGACACTGCCTTTCCCTTTATTCTCCACCAGCATTTAACACCTGACACCAGTGTCATTCCCAGAGGCATGAAGACATGGTTTTACAAAAAGTGAGGTTGAACTCAGTGCCTCTCTCTTCTGAAGAGCCTTTAAAATGATTTGCACCCTGCCCTTCAGGAGGCAGGTCGGAGGCTCTCCCCAGACCCTTGCAAAGCTCACGTGTGCCAGGGGAGTCCTCACTCCAGTGGCCAAGCTGGCTTTACTCCTGTATCATAGGGGGCTAGAGAGACACTACAAGGTACTGTGAAGTATGACAACTGTTAAAAACAAAGGTCATGACAGAGGCCTGAAGTTTTTCACTGGTTCTTTAGCTGCAGGCCATGCTGTACTAACTTTATCACAGCAAATTAATATGAATTCAGGCAAACCCATAAGAAACAGCCAGTCACTGTCAGCCCCATTCTCCTTGTCAAGGACGACACCAGCATACGTCACAACTGGAACTGCATCTACAGGGAGCTCTGGCACTGCCCTGTCCTGTCCTACAGCATGGCTCATTTACCTGGCTCTGAGCACTGACCTTATAGTCGTTTTTATTTCCTAGCTGCTGCACTCCCTGCAGCTTATGCTATCCCTGATCTAACCTCATGATGGTAAATAGTCACAGCCTGTGCTCAGGCAAAATTTTCATCTGCACTGCTTGATTTGGCATAGTTTTCCTAGATGTTGTTATTCCTGCCTGAATAAGCTATTTCCTCATCTCTGCATGACTTTTTTTTTTTTAAGTTCTTATCTCTATTTAACATTTTTTCCACCCCATCTCCTTCAGCACCTAGGAAGCCTGCGGACACCTCAGCAGCTAACCTGTTATAGATAAGAACATCCCTGCTATTTACCAATTTGTTTCAAAGCAGAATGCTACAAAAAAAATCTCTGCTCTGCCTGGAGGAGCAGAAGAAAGGTCATGCCTTCTACTGTTTTCCTGCTGATAATCCAAGCAATCTTTCCTGTTCAATTTGCAATCAGCACTCAAAAGTCCTGCAGTTTAAAAGCATGTTCTAGCACAATGCAGCACAACCACATTACGCGAGACTGAGACGAGACACAATCACAGGGCCTCTGTGGAGAGACGCAGTGCCCCGTACAACACACGGACTGGTCTCTGCAACAGGGGATGTGCACAGGGGCAAGAGTAGCACCCATTTGCCGACAACTCACCAATACCCTTCCACTGGTCACTGGTGGAGAAGAGGGTCTGCAGCATACTTTTTGATCATGTGGAGATCAGAAAACATCTCCAGAAAGCAGCAAGATTTAAACAGGAGAATCAAAGACAGTTTTAAGTCAAAGTGGTAAATGTGACAGCTCCCATGCAAAGAGCCTACCAGCACATATATTGAGACAGGCACAGTTCATGTAATCCTACAAAGCTAGGTAGCATATCTGCAGAGGAAATCAATCGGAGCTGAAGAAAGTTGCCTTTCTAAAAATGCAAGCACTGACATTTTACAGGCTACTTCTCAGGAATATGGATTTTTTTCAGTTAAAATGTTTCGTTCAATCTACCTGGAGGACAGGCCAGGAGCAACCTGACCAGACCAGGTCCCAAGCTCAAGCATCACCTTTCTTATCCCCTGCTCAGAGGGGTCTATTTTCAGACTCCTAAGGGAGATGACAGCCTCCTGAAATCTGTTGCTCCTGTGAAAGTCAATGTGAAAAACACACTGTGGGCTAGCATCTCCTGAGAATCTCTTCATTGTCTGCACTTGCAAATGCAAAACTCAGGCTTTCACCCCACTTCCCCACGCACCACTGCTGAACCTACACCTGAATCCCAACTTCCAACTGCTGTATAAAGCTAGTTACGAAGCTAATACTGCTTCCTGATCAAGGCAGACACAGCCTAACAGGTAGGGCAGCGTCTGCTCCGCACCATTAGAGAGAAGGATGTACTGACCACCCTCTTAGCCTTATAGCAAGGGTTCAGCTACACTGACCTGGCTGAAGGGCTGAGTCACATTGCCCTCTCTGGCAGAAAGAAGGTTCTGCAAAATGTCACCCTCTGCTCCAGCTCCAAAGGGCTCTGTGCAAGGGGGAAACACAGGATTTGCAGACAGGCCAGCCATATTTCCAGACCTGTAAGGCTAAGCTTGGGGTTTCCTGCTAAAAGATTCTAAACAGACGTTTAAAACAGAAAAATACCCCACAGCTTTTTGAAAACTTCTGGACCAGCTCTCAGTCACTCCACTTTGTCTAAATGTACCTCTGTCTTCCCCCCCTCCCTTTCAAGAGCAAGTTTTATCCACAAAGTCATATACTTTATAAATGCCCTGAACCCACAAATCACAGTTACTGTGCCCAGGCACATGATTCATAACCACAGTAAAGTTGTCTGAAGCTTGCCTACTCTCCTCCGCACTGTCACTAATTCTAAAAATTAAAAGTGAGATGCAGATTGCTTCTGCTGCAAATATACTCTGTAACCTTCATGAGAGCTAGTTAACCTTCAGCTTCACTCCTCACCTGCAAAACATGTGTCATACAGGCAAGTTACTACCCTTAGCATCTCCCATGCCTCTCTTCTCCATAACTAAGCTGAAGTACAGCAAAATACAAAACACATTCACACTCAGAGAAGAGCTCTAAGATCCCACATCTTTGCAACATCACTGTGACCAGATACACGCTGGAGAAAGTAGCTTCTGGAAACACCATACAGAACAGAACCCTTCTTAAGCCAGCCCTTAACCTATTGCTTATGGGCAGATAGTCATTTTGGTTGAACGGCAGGAAAGAAGCACTCCAAAAGCCTACAATAAGGCTGGTCACCTAAGGAGATGACACAACTGCATGACATGCTTCACCTAACACAGAAGACAGCATGGCATTCACATTTGAATATGCCCAAAGAGATTACAGTCTAAAAAAGACCAACTCAGTGACCAGTGTCTATGATCTGTCGAACAAATACCGCTCCCAAAACAGAGTGCTTGCATCTTCAAGATTCATCTTTTCAGCTGGGAATACAGGAGACACTTCCACCCACAACAGCAACCCACCCCACCCCCCCCCACCAGTCAGGGCTTTCACCTTTTTTACAGCTGTAAGGACTCACTGAGGAAGGGTGGGAGAAGTCCAGCATGAAGGAAACAGACATTCTGCTCCTGACTTACATCTTTAAAAAAAAAAAAACAACTACAGTTTGCCCCTAACCCAGATAAACTTACCTAGCACGCAGGTTGTCCAGGCAACCTGCAGGGTCTAAATGGCACACACCACTTAAAGCCCACGGGTGTCCAACCAGGCAGCCTCTCCATGTACCGCTCAGCTGAATTGGAACCTTCTTGCCTCAGCAAACAGGCTGCAAGGCCCATCCAGCTTTAAACCTGCTCCTTTCATTGCAACCATGTGATACAGAAGGGAGTTTGACTCCGGGCGTCCCAACAGCATTGCCCTCTCACCAGCAACGGCACAGTCTGCGGGACTCCCCCTTTCTTTTTTATTCTCTCTGGCCTTTCCAGCCAGGACTGATACAAGGAATTAAGAAATGCCAGTTCATCCATCAGGTCCTACCAGGGAGCTGGGTAGGATGACTAGTAAGCAGCTTCTGTTTGCACATTTGTTTTTATTGTCTTCCTGAGCAGAGGGGTTTTTTTTCTTCATTACAGCAGCCAAGAAAATGCAGAGCTGCTTCAGCTGAGATGCAGCAACACGCACTATCTTTACCTTTTTTCATTCAAATGATTTCAATTACCCCAAAGAACACAGTGAAAGAGGTAACATTTCCCTGCAGGGATAAGTAGGCTACAGGATTTCTCCAAAGTGCAAATTATTTTATTATTTGATTGGCAGTGCTGTATAAACAGACCAAACATTTCAAACTTGGCTCTAAATATTGTTTTGAAACACCCTTCAAACGAAAGGTGCTCTCCCCTGTACCGCACTTTTAAAAACAGAATGACTTTTGTTTATTTCATGGTGAGACCTGAAAACCATTTTAAAAAAAGGAGGGAATTGCCCATGATGGGCAGAAACAAACAAGCCAAGTTCCTGCACTACGCTGCTTTTGTGAGACTTGCTTCTTCCATCTCACATGGTGACAGATGAACACTGAAAGCAATTTTACATCTTGTTCTGTCAGCACAAGAGACACCTAATAAATCCCAAGACGTAGAAAATACCCAGAAGGCCTTTTTTCTTTTCGCTGTCTAATTACAGGCAGTAGTTACTACACTCACGCTACCTCCCCCTCTACCCTTGCAGAAATAATAGGCAAACAATGTGAAAAACACAAAAGATACCAGGGGAAAACCTAATTGCTATGTTTTGTGTAAATATAGGACATCTTTCAGGCATTTGTCTGGCTTATACAGTATCTGATGCTGTTCTTTCCAGAATGGCTTGATCCAAGTAATTCATTTTCTTAAATGGTTTATTTGCATAAGACTGTGAGACACCTGACAGCAGGCAAAAAGCAGCCACAGCAGCAGGTGCCACACTGATCTCAGGCCTCGGTGCTGATTAACACCAGCAGAGATGCTGATCCTGAGGAATACACAATCCACTGCTCATGGCCCGCAACTTTTTTCCAAGCCTCCGTAGCTCCTCTCTGCCACGCACAAAAGGCACTTCCTTCTCACCCCCAGACAACGCAGCAGAATCAAAGAGCCTACCGTGGGATGGCAGCCTGGGGCTTCTGCTGCCCACACAGCCTGCAACAGTGCTCCAGAGGGCCTGGAAGGGGAAAACAGAGATGCCAGATGCTGCTGGCAAAGTTTCTGATGGATTTAGGAAGGCCAAACTTCACACAGGGGAAGCGTTAATCCCATGGAAAGCAAGAAGAAATCACGGGGACGTGCTGCTGTGTGATGCCTTCCCAACCCTCCGCACTGAACTAAAGCTGAGGATCCTCAAAGCTAGGTCCTCGCCCCACTACCATAACTGGCTATTGTTTTAAATTTGGTAGCCATTACAATACCAGACAATTTGACTAGCCTGACCAAAAAGAAAGCAAACCTTCCACCATATGCTCACTATTACCGCCAACCTCTGAGACCAGCAGTAATGAAAACAGCATAAAGGCTTTCCTGTTGCTACGTTACAGATGTTGCTCGGTATCTTCATGGTGCATTTCTGAGACTTGAGCCTGTTTGCTGGCCGTTATAAATGTATGTGGGTGCAAGTCTGTTGAAATCAAGGGAGCTACAGTAATTTCAGAGACAAATAAGCATCTGGCCCTGATGCTTCAAGCTTTCTAGCACAAACACAGCACACACAATTGCATTCTGACATGAAGAGCTTGAGCATAGCAATCCTCAGTTTCAGCTCTTATTATGAAAACACATAATTGTTAATACAAAAATACTGACAGAATCAGTCAGAATTGTATTTGAAAGTCCAAGCTTTCTAGGTCAGCTCCCACAGCTTACATATGAAACTTGCCTTTGTATTTGCTTGAGAAAAGCAATAGCTTTTTATCCAAAGCAATAGTTTCCTGCTTGATGGTTTGGGGTCCTTTTCTTCTTCTGAGCACACAATAACATGCCTCAGATGCATGTGCCCCGTGTTCTAATTAGAAGCAAAATGTAAGTTTATACACTTATCTGTCCATTCTGTTTGCATTATGGAGCTATTTCTTAGTTGTTAGATCAGGATAAGCTGTTAATTAAGATGTTCAGTGGAAAATGGCACTTTGATGGAACAAACAACAAAGCACTGCACAGGGCTCAGGAGACTGGAGTCTGATGCCAGCTGGGCTGCAGACTTGCCTACCCTCTGCAGATAATATTAGCATCTTGAGATGTGCCTCATTTCCTTGCATGCAAGCTGGAGATACTAATGCTTCCTCTGTACTTCATGAATGGATCTTCAAGGAGGCTCCTCCTTCACGCTCTGTCTGCCTCAGGTCTGGAACTACACACCTTCACAAGAGAGTAACATGGCATTTTTCTGGCTCCTAAAATTGCTCCCCAGTCTCAGGTGGGGAAAGACACAGGGCTGTACACTGATGGGGAACACAGGTTTCCCTCTACCCACAGTCCTGTATGAGTTCAAACTCATTTGTGACTCAGTACAGGTTTGTTTTTGGAAACAGTGAACCCCTGCACCTTTCCATTCACCTCCTATCCCACTCCATGACATGGATTTTTGGGCAGGCACTATTCCCTGACAGGTGTCTTTCCAAATCAGTCTCAGCTCCCACTGCCTTTCCCCAATGAAAACATTCAACCACAGAGCCTTGCCCCTACCCCCACTGCACATACTCCCAGAACGTTTTCTATAGGAAGATCATTATTTAGTTCAGGGAAGGGGGGGGGGGGGGGGAACAACAACAAAAAAACACCCACCACAAACACACACTTATAAGGGTCTGGATTTCAAATGCAGCACCGCTGTGATGCATCGCATCTTCCCTAGCTCTAACCTTTTGATTCGAATAGTTGGAAAGAGCAGTCTGAGTGCAACAGCTCAGCTAAGAGCACACAAATCAGTTGAATTCTTGCCTGCAATTCTGTGCCACAGCTAAATCTCTCCTAGGACTGCACTTAAAAACTGAGGATTGAGGTTTTCACATTTTCAGCCACACAATTCCCCTTGACTCTTGTTCAGAAGAGGGACCCTTGGAAGCCTCAGCTCAAAGCAACCACCACTACAAAGTGCACCATACCGCCATTTATATAAATGTCTAGCAATGCAAAGAACTATGTTGTACAGCATTTGGATTATAAACCTATGTGATGGAAAGAACCAGCAAAGTGTAAACAGACCCCTATGCAACAGTGTTTAAATAAGGACGACAGTGACACAGACCTCTGAATAAGTGTTTTCCTCTTCTTTGGTCAGGATCAAAGTGTTATGAGGTCCCATTCATGCTCAACTCTCTCACCTCCTGGGCTAACATTCCCCATACTGAAGCAGACTGTGTTCCCTAGATGCATAAGGCTGACCTGATTTCATCAGTATTTGAGACACTGGTCCTAAACAGACTAGGAATTATAAACCTGATGGCTTGACAACGTTATTTCAGCTACATGCAAATATCCAGAGCAGAGGTAACAGAAGATATGTGATTTGTGTAGCCTAAAAGACTTTATGTGTTTAGTTCATACAATAAAATAACCAGATGATTATAACAGTAAAAAGGCAACTCAGTTCCAAGCAAAAACAGTGGGCTTTTGTATTAAAATTTTAAAGTGAAATAATTCCAGCCTTTATACATTCCTCAGACAAATGAATTGAAGCTCAAATGAACTGAATTCTACTGTCCACACCTCAAAGTCTGAAAATCACAAATTTGGTGAGTGGGTCCCATTAATCCCATATGCTTCCAAGGTCTGGAAGAGGCTGCCCAGCGAGTTGGAGTCACCATCCCCAAAGATGTTCAAAAACTGTGTAGACATGGCACTTCAGGGAATGGTTTAGGAGGCATGGTGGTGTTGGGTTGGCACTTGGACTTGATAATCTCGGAGGTCTTTTCCAATCAATAAGTCTATGATTCTATGATGTCAAGAAGCAACGCTAAAAACAGTACTGTAATGTCTTTAGATAATGAGGCATGTTTATGCCTGCCATAGTTAAGAGCTGGAAGAAAAATAACTGATTCCTCCTATGATTGTCTTCCTTTTCTCTTACAGACCTGGCCGCAGGGTAAATCTGACATTCCCTTTATGCAGAGCTGCAGCAAGACCCTCCATACTGCCCTATAATATCAAATAACTTTAACCCTGGTTCTGTTGTTACTGGTACCAGTGGGAAAAAAACTCAAGCGACTTCATGGGAGAAAGGAAAGACTCTTGACATATCATCTGTTGAGTGCTAATGGTTCCAGAAATGTGTGAGGACATAAGGAATGGAGACAAAAATCTATGAACAGACTATGAGTTGGGACAGTAACTAACAGAAAAGCTTTTATCTCTGAGTGCTACACACTAAAATGCTTTCTCCCCACCAATAGCAAAAGATACTCAAGTCATAAAGGCATTACAGCCACTATGCTCAAAGACTCTAAATGAAGCAAACCTTGCAGATAGAGAAAACATCTCCTACAGCAGGGAGGGGGGAGACAAAAAAAGAAACACCAAGAAAAGCTTTCAAGAAGAGAAACTTTCATTGAGGTCTTTACCACTCACCTGCAAACTTGCCTGTTTTTCCTGCTATATCAGATCATCTCATAAAAGATGTTTTCTCTCTCCAAACAGACTTGCCTTGCTTAATTTAAACTTTTCAGGTTAGAATTAAAGGGCATAACATCTCTTCTTGAATACTGTCTCAGAAGATGTCACTGCTGTATTACAAAGAAAGGGCCTAGCTCCTACCCACATTGAATCATAGAATCATTAAGGTCAGAAAAGACCTCTAGGATCATCAAGTCCAACTGTCAACCCAACACTACCATTCTTCCTAAACCATGCCCTGAAGTGCCATGTCTATACATCTCTTAAATAACTCCAGGGATGGTGACTCCACCACCTCTCTGGGCAGCCTCTTCCAATGCCTGACCACTCTTTCAGTGAAGAAGTTTTTCCAAATATCTAACGTAAACCTTCCCCACTCATTGCTGTGGAGAAGGATCTAATCAAAATTGTTGTTATCCTACTGCCTCCCAGCCTCCTGGCATGGCATGCAGGAGGTAAAGAGGGATATGTTTTTACACCACTGAATTACTAAAACAAGAATTAAAAAAACTAAAATTGTTAAGGGCCTACGGGCTGGTCTAGCAGTTTTTTCCACATAAATGAACTTCATCAGAGAGACTTTGAAGATTGAGCATTAAGTAGAAGCAGACGATTGCAGTTCTACAATATGTTGTTTCCTTTTGAAAAAAAAAGTTGTGTACCACCTGTTCCTCCCATTTGCTGTTTTTTTCCTGAAGACATTGCTGGCAATGGAATTAGTAATTTAAAAACAACCCACAAACACTTACTTGGTTAACTAACTAGCACTTGGGAGCTGCTGGCATCAATAAAAACAGCTTCCTCAGATACCCCCTCAATAAATATTTTTCTGGCCCTGCCTCTGGGTTTCAAATCTGGTCTTTGGGAGAACATTAACTCAAGCATTTACTACTGGCTCAGAAAACTGCCACTTTTTCAGCTCTGCATCTTTATACATTATACGTAATCTCAGACAATGGAAAACAAAGTGGCCCTTAAAAAGAACACCTATTTTTGTATATTCATAACCTCAGGCTTTGAATTATTTGAATGGGTGGGGTTTGGACATGCAGTCTGAATGCCCAGATGCACATGGAAGAGAAAAAAACAAGCCAGTTCTGCTGCTGTGCAATATTGACATACTTGTGCTGACTTCAGTAGAGCCGTGACAATCAGAAATCGGGTCCATTGGACTGAATACTGCAAGCATAGCTGGTTCAGAGTCATATGGGTGCCAGCTGGTTTGCCTGCACTACTGGAGAAAAGACATTACAGCCACAACCTTCATTCAACACCCTCCCACTTCGTTTCCTCCCTGGCAGAGGTTGTAGGGCAGACGGGATTCCCTGGTCCCCATCCAACCCACAGGCTTCTGGGGAAGAAAGTGTCACACAGACTCCCTTCCTGCCTTTCCATGTACAAACATGGGGAGCATTGCAAAGGTCTGCAAGGTACACTCAGTCCACAAGACAGAGCTGGTTAACGTCGCAGGTTGATGGCCTCCATCCTAAACTGCTGGAGGTAGCCCTGGACACATTTTCTAGCTCTTCAGCATACTGGCTAGACCACAGCCCTGCAGCCACCCAGGGCTAACAGGATTGCCAACTGAGAGAGCATGGTGGTGCGCTGCGCATCCCAGAAAAGCGCTGCTGGGGCAAACACAAGAGACCTCTAGATGGAGAAATGCTGCCTCTCTCTTCCTCACATGCGGAAGGGCTCCTTCTTACAAGAGGAGCACTTGGAACAACAACACAAGGACAATTGACTGGAAATTTTTTGGGGGGGGGTGGGGGCATGGTGTGTGTGTAAGCTCAAGTTCCTTGTGACTTCAACATGAACAGCCATGGTTCAATCTAAATAGCTTCTGCCTCACGTGACCCTCTCTAAGGTGTTTAACAGCCCTTAGCATGAAATCAAAGGGTGCTGGATGTGATGTCAATGCCTTCAACAGGGAAGCGAGTCTGGCTTTCTCTTTTCCTTTTTATTTTAGCATAAAGAGAAGAATATCACACAGGAAATCTGTAACAGAGAAAGGAGTGGGCCTAAGGATAACATCCTCGTGGTTTGGCCATTTGTCCTCACTCCCCTGTCCCACACACATGGCACCGCCCCCCTCAGGAACCTCTGCTGTGGGAGCCGTTCACATTGCTGAATCCCTTCATGCTTACTGTTCCTAGCAGCAGAGTAGGAGAGACTGGCAATGATAAGTCTATGTGAGCAGCTCCAGAAAACAACTTAAGGTGCATAACCTTACACTGGAAACTAGAGAACCAATACACCCTGGTGTGATGACACTTAGATTTCTCCAAGAGATCAGATGTCTTAGTACAATCATTTATTTGCTGTGCTATAGCAGACCACTTTTACAAGATAAACAGCCCAAAAGAGCAGCAATTTTAAAGACAGAATGACAAATACTCCATGGTATAAATGGTGATCACAGCTGTCATATCACTCTGTTAACAGTATAGAGGTAAATGCTCAGCTAGATCTGTCTAAGGACACCAGCTCACTGTTTCTTCATACCTCACATTCAACAGAGATCAGAGGTGTCCAAAAACTAAAAGCTTTTTCTAGATTCAATGGAAAGAGAGAGGTTCTCCAGAAAATGGCTCAACCACATGTGATCTTCACAGCCCTCCTGAGGCACTGATCTACAGACACTGCTCTCTGCAGGAGAAGCACTGGGAGAGCACACTTCTTGCAAGCAGCAGCCACACACAAGGGCCTAAAATGTTAGGCTAGGCAATGCAGATCTTTGGGGTTTTGAAAAAAATTCTCTCCATTTTTTTCGTCATACCACATGGAAATTCACCACAAACTAGTGCAGGTCTGAGAACTATTTCCTAAGATTTAAAAACATGGCTTTGTTGCTGGCTTTTTTTTTTTTTTTTTAAGATTCTCAGTAAAACAGAAGTGTTGTGCTTATGTTTAATGTTTTCTTTTGAGGATTTGGGCTTTATTGCCTGCAAGTGTGAAAAATTAGGTACTATTTAGGTTCAATATGTGCCTGAGCTTGCAGAGACAGGTCTGAAACAAATGGTCTTGCTTTCACTCCTTTGTGCAAGATACAGAACTGCTATGTGATGAGCAAGAAGGAGAGAGAAAAGTGTTTTGGTGCAGTTCAGAATGCAACACAACAGTCAGACCAAGGAAATGAGTTGTGTACAAGGTTAAGAGAGGGTTAT
Organism: Phalacrocorax carbo; assembly: GCF_963921805.1. Classification (NCBI taxonomy): domain Eukaryota; kingdom Metazoa; phylum Chordata; class Aves; order Suliformes; family Phalacrocoracidae; genus Phalacrocorax; species Phalacrocorax carbo. The sequence goes on along the minus strand of NC_087517.1, from coordinate 38,417,418 downwards.
AAGGAAGGCTATCAGGACAAAAGGGAGCGCTGAACATTTAGCATGCTGTGAAAAAGTAACATGATCTCAACATGCCTGAGATTCATGTGGGAAAAGAAGGAAATCGAATAGTATCAGACAGAAGAACTAACAAAATTCAAAATTTAAAGTGTTTATTCACTCTCAGTCTGGGGCTGCTCCTGCAGCCGGCACTCATTGTATGATCAGCTTACTAAAATGGGATTTAGAGAACCAATTATTTAATTAGAAGCAGCTTTTTTGCTCTCTATTTATGCAAGATAACGTCTTCTCCACATGGTAAATTGTGAGCTGCTCAAACACAGCTGAAAGTGCCCGTATTCTGGGCACAGGGAGAATTGCATTACTACTCCTAAAAGCAGACAGGAGTTTACCTATCCCTTTCAGTCAACAGCTCCCCAGCCTGCACTGACTTTCCTGGTTACATACATTGCTTTTTGTGATGAGTGTTTAGTAAGATCAGACAGCACGTTCAACACCCGCCATCAAGACTTTTGAAGCTCAGACTAACACCAGTGAATTAAAACACAGAATGAATTCTCCTCAACTTCAGTGTTGCTCTTTGCAAAGAGCACCCACAAACAGCTTTATCTACACTTTAAGCTCAGATCCTCAAATCACTTTCTTCCATTAGAGTTGCTGGGCTTGGCCTCATTATAGCTTTGAAAGACTCAGCTCTTCCTGACCATTTAAATATTTGCCTAATGAATCATGTTCAATGACACGCAGAGGCTGACAAGGAGCAGCTAAAAGCAGCATCTTGCACTCACTGGAATCAAAGATAGACCTTTCCTAGCTGGAAAAGGATTAATACCATGAGCAGGACCATGGCAGTTTCAAATCAAGTATGTTGACAACTGGAAGCTTGCTGGCAAATTTTCACACCTCACCTGTTTCTCTCACTGCCTTCCACAAGCACACACGAGACAAGGCTTGAAAGACTATGGCAATTTTTTTTAGCATCTTGAAAATACCAACAGTATGCCTGCACTGGAGCCCATCACACTTATAATGCAGTATTTTAGAGCTAGCAACAAACATTGCACTCCGAAATACACAGCAGCAATACTGCTGCTCTGCACTGAGATACTGCCACTCACTCTCCTGCTTTAGAAAGACTCAGGCCTTCAGACATAGGAAAAGAGAACCACAGCCTCCAAGAGAAAAGAGGGGCTGCAATAAAAGCAGCAATGTTGCAGCCAGAAGGAACCGCCCCCAGCATACAGACATAGGCAACAGATGTCCCAGTCTTTACTCCATTCATCACCCTAGAAAGAAGGACAAGAACCAGCTCCAGAAAAACAAAGGAAAAAACAAAACACAAAACCTGACTTCATCATGGCTGTGCAATGTCAACAGATAAACCTGGTGCTTGAAAACTTCAAATAGCTGAGATAAGCACTTTTTTGGCTGATGAGGAAGGACCAAATAATTGTCCTTGCAACAACCACTGGATAAAGTGAAAATGGTATTTACCAGCTCTCTCTGTGTTGTTCAGATAACCAAGAGCTGTCTGCACCCATTACACAAACCCTCCTCTGAACAGATAATGCCAGGGTGCAGTGGGAAATCCAGGGATCAGCATTTCTTTGCATCTGTGCTGTGTTGCAAATTTGCATATTCCATAAACAACCTCAATAAAATGTTTCAACAGAGCAGAGCAACAAACCCTCAAACAAGGTGAGCATGCAGTGACTGACAGACAAGTAGTCAGTGCATGTTGTAGAAAATATCCTTGGCAACCATGAACCCTAAATCTGAAGTGTGAGAAGAGAGAAATGCCACATCATAGTCTGAGCTTGCAGTGCTTGTACTCAGCAGCACCAGCTTTTGGATAGTTCAGCTGGTACTGCCAATAGGACATTGCCTACAGAAAACAAGACACCTGCATTAAAAAGTTGGCAAAAATCCCCCTGTATTTTTATTTTCACTTAAGTTTCCACCTCTGTGCCATAAACACCTTCACTGTATAGCCCAGGAGATGAGCACATTGTCTTTGTTTAAAACACCTTCAAAATACATAACAAACGTACATGCAGACAAACTATTTGGTTATGTTTGAACAAGCCACATAGACTCATTAGGCAATCCATCCTAGAAAAGTCAGGATGTGCAGCATTGCCTGACTGATACAAGACCAACAAAACACAGAAATCTCACCTTTTGGTGTCGTCGTCACGTCAGTCACAGGATATTTGAGTTCAGGGTTCCACAATCTGCAACAAAGCAAGAGCTCTCAATTAGTGGCGGCTGTTAAAGGGAACAGGCTCTCATATTTTATTAAATTAATTAAAGACTCATAAATTGCAACATGTGATCAACAAAATACCTTCCTTCTCTGCTTTTGGTAACATGCAGAGTTACACCAAACTCACCATTCCAGTGACCAGAGCCTCTCCTGCCATCACAGATTACATCCCGTCATATGCATCAGACCATGTCCCACCAAAGAGCCTGGGCCTTCAGAATGCCTGTTCTCATATAAAGTGGATCCACAGAAAAGCAGATTCCACTGAAACACAGCATACACTGATGGTTTCTGCTAGGATCAGAGTTTCACAGAAACAATTAAACCACTTCTTACTTTACAGAAAGGAGATCTGCAAGCAGATCTACCTAGTATCTGGTTTCACTGGGGATGATTCACCAAAAATTACAAAGGGTGGTAACAGCAACAACCAAAAGTATAAGGAGTCAGCGAAGAAAGAACATAGATAATACGACTTATTTACCAAAAGCTTCCTTGTTTCCAGGAATCACACAGTTATACCACACAGTAGAAAATTATGTGCTTACAGACAGCAGCCCAGACTGATGGGACCTATAAATTGAATATCCTGTAATTGAGTATCACATACTACAGAAAAGCTGCAACGGGGAAGTGCTACCGAGCAGTCACAGGACAATTCTCTCAGGCGCTACAGCTGTTTATTCCATGACCTTGGGCACATCCTGAACTACTTTGTGCTCTAGTTACTACTACTACTACTACTATCTTAAAATGAGTATGCTATCATTGCAACAGTATAAATTAGGACTGATTACTGCTTCGAAAATCCTGGGAAACGCTGGGCAGGGAGAAGCACCTATGAAGTGCAAATTGTCGGTATTTACAAATTGCATTGAATTGCCCCAGAAGAAGGGAGAACAGACTGACTTGCCTTCCCACCTTCAAGCCAACAGCCAAACAGATAATTTTCCAGTACTATCACCCTTAATCAGCATGCACCCTACTTGAAGAATTAACTTCTGCCAGAATGTAGCTTTAAAAAAAAAAAAAATCACAGTTGGACATAGCTATATTAGACATTCAGTGCTTGGCAGGGGAAGGGTGGGGAGAAGATAAATGCTAGCAAGAACAAAAGCACTTTGTACTTTTAGTCAGCTATGTCTCACTGTACCCATGAGCACAGGGATTGCCACTGAGAGTAACGGGAGTCTTGCTTCTGACCTTATCAAACTTAGAAATGAAGCATTTCATTGCACAGAAAGGTAGTGAAGGACAGATTCAGTGTCTTGCCAAAGTTGACACGAGGCAGTGGCTAAATCATAATCAGAAAGCAAAGACCCCATCCCTACCTCCTGCTTTTAAGCATGGGGCAACTCCTGAAAGGCAAAAAAAAAAAAAAGATTAAGTCTGTATTGCACACTGCTGCTGTAACTGAGAATAAAGATGGAGGGGTAACCAGAAGAAAAAGGGAAGGAAACTCAAGCTTAACTATTTCTTCTTTTCTCCCAATACCTGAAAATGAAAAGTCAGTTCTTAAAATATGCTGGCCAGGCGTGGTCCCTATTGTCTTTGGTTAATTCCATATGTCTGAGAAGGAAATTAGCTCTAAGCCGGTTCAACTTGCTAAATAAGATTTGTCTAAGGCCCCACCCCGAGGTGCAGTGTCATGCACCAAAGATTTGGCATCCTTTAGAAAGATGCTACTTGTCGAGACACTGTTAATAATGATCAGCAAAATACAACCATCAAACAACCCATACAAAACATTCCCCTCTTGAGCAAAACCCCATTCAGCACCTCCTAATCTCTCAGGAACTCCCAGCTCATATCCAAAGCAAGAGATGAATAGGGACGGCACCAGCAGGATCCCTTTTATAAATCTTCTGATGAGCGTATGATGAACAAGCACACAACCCTGGCACCTCCAGCAGGCAGAACTCCCAGCATCTTTAATGTCCACAATGTTTACTCCCTGAGAGACTCTAGACTCATCCTAATAGTTTGGGTCATGATAAAAGGGAAACAGATTTGTTGCTAGCAAGATAATATGGTTGTGAAACACTGATCAGACACCTATTTACTTTCCTGCTTTAGCTACACTCAGTTAACTCTGGTTTAGGAACCTCCAGATTTTGAGAAGCACAGCCCTGACTCATACAGCCTGTGGTGAACACCCAGGACACATTTAGGATAAGACTACTAATAAATAAAGTACCATGCAAATTACTTGACTCAGCAAAAACACAATTAGCACTGCAACATGTTGGGATTTTCTCTTCTGAATGCTTGCTGGCTAATAAAACCAGGAATTGTTTTTAAAAAACATGCCTATATTGAATAATTTATCTATCCCTTTCCTATAACTACAGTGGCATTTGCTAATGCTGTCAGCTTCTATGTGAAGTTGGTATTCCTGCAAGGAGTCACACTGGCAGATCTGGTTAGCAAGGTCTTTCATTAACGGCTTTCCAGTAACATGCAATAGCAAAATAAAGTTGTCCAGTATTTGCCATCTTTCAGCATATGCCAGCCCCAAGAGAGGGACACACAGTATGAAGACAGCTGTGCTTTTCCAAAGTATCCATTGGCACAGCTGGACATCATCAAGATCTTCTAACACGCTGGGAACGTTTCATTTCAGAAGATGGAGTTGGTTTGGCTAAAAGGGAGAAACTGAAAATCTGAAGGCAGGAGATGGATTGCATAATGGTGATCATGAAATGACAACATCAACTAATCCAACAGAAGGAACTAGTGCAGCAGATTAAGGATAGTGAATCTCAAAAAACAACAGATTTCAAGCAACTCTGGATAGGTCAGCAGGGCTTCATGGGAGGCCACAGGAAAGCTACAAGTGCTGGTGATGGAATAAAGATACAAAGGTAAACTATTTTGTGGCAAAAGGAAGCTGGGATATCAAGTAACTACAGTGCTGACCAAAACAGAGGGATATGTTTAAAAAATATTAAGAGACACACGTAGGTAAGTCAGCTGAAACAGATGAAATTAAACTACAAATTTTTTTATTACGAAAAAAACAAACCACAACAAAAAACAACCAACCAAAACCCCTCCCAAAACAAAACAACCACACACTAATAGATGAAACCACTGACACTGCAAACTCACAGGAAATGAGGGAAGTCCTAAAGCGCTGACTAAAGGCATGCACAGGACCACCATAAAAAGGTAAGAGGGCGATGACCATTAAGGGAACTAGAGACAGGTCAGTCTAATTCAGATTCCTGAAATTAATTGTTCATCAATTACAAATACCCGAAAGATGGTTAGATGGTCAAAATCAACAAATCTGCTTCTGTAAAGAACCAATCAAGACAAACTGGTCTAATCTATTTTTCTGTTACAGTAGAGCGTATTTACTGGGCAGCACAAACATGCTATACTCTTCAGGCCCTTAAACAAGTTCTCAGAGGGGTCAGTCTGAGGCTCGCTTCTTTGCAATATTTTACGTGACAAGGCAGAAGGAAAGCACTGTGCTGAGAGAGTTTTCAGGTATTTCATTAGGTCCAAAATCATCCAATATCAACGCCATGAAACTCAATGATGCAAAGTGCCGTAGTAGTGCTGCTCCAGAGGCAGCAAAAAACATTTCAGTACACAGCTTCATCCACCAGAATCTTAGCTGAAGCCCAACAAGCTGAGCCCAGGTATATGACTTTGCATAAGAGGAGCTGGAGTGCAAACCCACATTCCTCTCTGCTATATTGTGTGGAGGCAAGTCACACCCTGCAGAAAAGTAAAGTGAACACCTGGACATTCAGCTTCCAGTGTCAGATTTTCCAGAGCTCTTCTGTCAGAGCCATCAACCTAGTACTGTTAACTGTTGTCTGCAACACAGATATGCCTTAAGACAGGAGATAATCCTCCAAAGCATAAAGCTAGCAGTTGTTGAACATGTCTGGAAGACTTGCAAAGGAGATTTAGGCTAATCTAACTACATTAGGAACCTACTGAAGCTTTACACCACCTTCACTGGACAGTCAAAAAGAACGAGGTAAACAGGATGGGGATATCCTGGAGAACTTGCCTCCACAACCAAGGTCTATGTCATATGTCTTGCAACTCCCTCCAGCCTTTCTTTATACTTACCTTTCTTTGATCTGCCTACTGCAGATAACGGACAGTCTGCATGCATGTGATGAAGCTGAGCAGCAGGAGCTGTGGATGTACTCTGAAGGCCTCGCTGCTGAAAATACACTAGGCTAATTCACATTTCAGACTAAGGTTCACTTTTGAAGCCTACTGCTGCAGCCTGCTCACAGCAGTCTGTGTGAAGGGAGAACAAATGCATCTTCTGTTTCTTTAAAAAGCCAGAAATTTCAAAGCCCAGTTTATCTCTAATTGGAGTAAGACTGTTCCTCATCTACTGTGGTACTTTTGATAGCCTCTTTTACCAATGTCTCATGAAATGAAAAATTTAATGAGTCCTAAAAACCCCGGAATATTTTAGACTGTTTACACATGAAAAATGATCTATGGCTCGGAGCTGAAGAGGGAGTAACATAACGGATCTGTGGGGCATCTTCCCTGCTGTGCAAAAAAGGAGCAGATACACATTCAATATCATTAATGGAAGCTGAAAGCCTAGTTTCCCAGGAGCTATATGGAGCACATACCCTTTCAAATTTAATCTCCCAGTTTCAGGGACAGGAATTCACAGCAAAAGTACATTGTGCACTGTCGATACTTTGGCAGAGACAGACCCTCAAAGCTTCTGCTTAGTTCTTTGCCTGATCCTGTTATCCTTTTGCCATTTTTTAATGCTTAAACACCTTTTCAAAGGTGCAACTGGACACACAGCAAGAAAATATGTAACAAAAAAAAACAACTTTCAAAAGCAATCAGTGTTGCTCTAACACTGCTCCAGTTCAAGTAAATCCTTTATCCTTCATGACAAGGCAGTTCTGCTAGTGTGAAATTCTGAATTGCTTCCTATTGTCATTCATAGGCAATGTCTTCCTCATAGCAATTCTGATTTCTAGGGAATTTATTCTGGATCTATACAGTTGCAAGTAAAACTAAACCACATCCTTTTATTGCCTGCTTAGCCAATTTTCAATTTATTGGTATTGACACTCTAAGAGATAACATGGTTATCTCTTTCAGGAAAGAATTGCCTGAAACTTTTTCCTTCTTCCATGAGATTTCATAATCAAAAATCTGACTCCTAGCTAGGGCAGATCAGTACAGCTCCACCAAAACACCAGGAAATGTCACTGATTCATAGCAGCTAAGGATCCATCTTGGACACATGTCTTGGGGACCACAATGTCAGTTGTTCCTTCCTCTGTAGTGATGAAAAGATGCTTGTAAAATACATTTACTTTCTTCTGCTACCAGAGAATCTACATGTTCCCATTCTCTCCCTAAAACAAAGCCTTCAGTGTTTCTCCTGTTACTCTCACAACACCTGGTCCTCAGCCCAGAGTCTCAATCGCAGTTTCACTGCCAACCACCACCTTTCAAAAGGAAGCATTAAATGAACAGTCTCGCTCTTACAGGCTCCTATCACTTTAACGTCCAAACACCTCACAGTCTACAGGCTTCACCAATATGGCAAAGGATTAGTTATTACAGTACAGCAAGGTAACTGACACACAGAGAAATTATTTACTGCAAGATCTCAAGAAAACCTTTGAAAATATGCACAGACCTCAACTCAGATGACACCTCCACTGGGTGCTTGCACCAAACACCAGTCTGTCACACAGCCTCAGTTGATACTAAGGGTATTCATTCAACAGGTTCACAGCAGCTACACAACTCTGCAAAGTCCATAAGCAGCCCCACCTAAGGGTTAACAGTTGAAAAAAAACCTCCTTAAAAACTACCATAGGCAGTTTCCTTTCAACAACCAGCAAATCAAAGTATATAATGCAACACTTCAGTAATACAGAGACAAAAAAAAAATGGCAGCTATTTTCCTTTAGAAACAGCTCGTTTCTAAAAGTCAAGTTCAATTTAAAGTATTCATATCAGAAATCAATGGAAGTTCTTCCAGAGTTTCTAAGTGTCACACGCATGAAGAATATGCTTTGGGAAAGCATGTGTCTTAATTAGATAACAGATCAATTCAATTTGTGGAAACCTTAAAGATCTGAACCACTCAAATGGGCTGATTTGGTAAATATGAATCTTGAATAATCTAAAAAGATTCTGACATCCTAGATTAAAAAAAAAAGTTGTTAAAAAGTTAAAGAATTAACTTTTCTGAGCAGTTTAAACTCCAGCTTCCTGGTGTACAGGTTTTAATTGTAAGATCAGGGTGTCTTTCCACAGGACCTGCTCTTCACTCTTACAGAAATCAAAGCTACCCCAGGGATGAAGCAAAGGAGGTATCTGTAGGACAGCTCTCTCTGACACCACAACTCAAAGGTACGTAATAAAATGAGGACCGGGGTGGGGAAAGGAAGGTGCAGGTGTGAGGACGATGTCCTCGGAGTGAAAGTAGGACATCCTAGACAACTATTTCTTTCCCAGCCTCTATTGTCCTACCTGCATATCTGTGCCCAGCTGCTCACACAGGGTCAGAGCAGAGGACTAATGACTCCCCAGCGAATCTGAGCAGCTTCCACTGGACACCTACAAGTAGCGTTGCTTGGACCTTAAAAGTTTGTTCCACCTCCACAGTGCAAATGCACCTCCATTTCACTGCAGGGTTGCAAATCATAAATTCCTAAGCACATGATGCACCAAGATCATGTAAGAATGACTGATACAGAAGAGAACAGTCTTATACAGTTTGCAGAAAACAAGAATGAAGACATGCACTGAAAATACAGGAGAAAAATGAAAACGCCAAGTGGCTTTTCCCAAATGAAGCAACATCCGTACCATGCACTCAATGAGGCAGGAGTTCTGTGGAAACAAGTAATAATGTGATCCCATAATTAAAGACTGCTTTGTAATACGTATGCAGGAGACTACCACAAAGACTGCACAAACACCCTTTATTCCAGTATTTCCTGAAGTGAGCCATTTGACTCGGCAATGTTAAAAGGTTCCTTTAACAGCTTTTTCGGTCTGTGATACATCATCTAGATGTAACTGAGGTCAAGTGCATTAAGGATCTGAGTAACATTTTGTGCAGCAACATGACAAAAGAGGCACTATCTGAGCTGCAAGGGCCGACTAGCACTCAATCTGTTTCTACGGCCACACTAGAAACATATGTGGAAGCATACAGAACTTGGAATTCATAACAAAAAAAAACTTTTAAAATAAGTGGTTTTTTTTAATTCTGAATAAAATATATAAATACTAAGTCTTTGGTGGCTTCTTAGTCCTTGTATGAATGACAGTGACATCATAGAAACAGCACATTAACAACACTACCCAGTCTAAAGGTTAATTGGGGAAGACAAGGACATGCAGCAGGGCTTTCTGGGTGCCTCACCCAGAGACCTCAGTCACAAGTAACAATGGCAAACTTATTCAAATCTGGCTTAGAAATCCCATTTTGTACAGATTTATTAACTTTTAATTAGTAGGTACAAGCATCATTCCAGTTTTAAATAACCCTTCCTTGGGAAGTGACATGATCTCTATTGTATTTGCATTCCAGCCAAGGAAGAATGCACTTTTTCCTTTATTAAAAGGGCTGACACTCAGTAACATAATTAATGAGCAACTTTGAATGTGATCTTTGTTTAAAACCCTCTATTCAGGATCAGAACACTGTTTGTAATTATAGGTGCTGAGCAAAGAGCTTGTCTTGATATATTTCAAAATGCTACATATATAATTCATCTCCAGCTTCTTGTCAAGGTAGAGATTTTCAAAGGTTCAAGGGGCTTGCAGAATGGAGGGGTTTTATTTAATAGGGGCTGGTCACTCCAAGCAGACACTCAGAAAACTGCTCCAACAGCCCCAGACTGACCACTGCAGCAACTGTTCTTATGAGCAAAAAAGGAAACTGGGCTCTGACACAGCAAGCTGTGATTCTTGAAAGTAATCCTTAACCACACAAGCAGCCCTACTAGCCTCAGTGGGTCCTACGACGTAACCATTTGTAAAACTAAGACATACTAAGTAAAGGGCTCAAGGGATCCTACACAACATTTCTGCTGACACTTTTTGGTTCTGGAATATTTTTTCAAAAGATACAAGGGAAACACTTGGGAGCAAGCAAGTACAGCTACACCATTACCTGAATAAGACCACACTTGCCAAACTCTAAACCATGTGTTGATTTGAGATAGAGAAGGTGTCTGACAGGGCATGCAATGTTAACCTAACAACAAAGGCAGAGGCCACTTGAAGTAATTGTATTCAGGACCCACATCAAAAAGAGCAGAGGGTTTATGAAAGCTGCACATGTTCTGGTCCTCAATATTTGGGGGTGCAGATATGTATATATGTGTTTATGTATAGACACACACAATTATTTTTTTTTAAGGAAAGGCAGGAAAGGAAAGCACCTGGAAAAGGCAGCCAGGACACAAACATCTGAAGAGCAAATGTACTGAAAATCAAACATCCTATTCAATTATAGTAGGTTCTACAAGTATTTTCTGAGCATTGGCTCTTACAAGCACAAGACTGCCACTGAATCAGAATGACCGCTTCCACCCTGTGTGGCAAAACCAAGACCACACCTGATTTGAGCCTTCATGCCGTGTCAATTTATACCTGCAAAGCATGTAGCCACATGGTCCCACTTTTAAACAGGTTTAATGTTTTTAATCCTGTTTTACCGTAACTCTGATGGCGAGTCCTTCTGCAGTGGTTGAAGTGCACACCATCTCAGGATAATGCCTTGTTCTGGCTGCCAAAGGCTGAATCAAGCTAATCAGCAGTGGGCTGTTGCATGCTGATGTTGACACTTCAAGGAATCACAAAATATTCAGTTCAGCTCATTAATCCTTTAATGCTGCTTCCCATCGATCACAGAGCTCACTGTAATTGCGGTTTTCGAAAAGCACCAATAAGATTATTAGCAGAGCAATTCAGAGCACAGCACAACAAGAAAAGGACTTCAGATGCCAAACCATTTCTATGCAAAGCCTGTACTAATGGCTGTAATGTCTTCATATGCATCAATGTCAAACCATAGGCAGAATTACACCTGTATGTTGTCCACAGAGGTACAGTAAGCCAACATGCTGCAAGAGCATACTGCAAGCATAAATAATTTCCTAGGTGTAATATTGGTCCCTAAGTTTAGGTACAGGCACCTCATATTACAAAGGCTGAGTCCAGAAACTCCACTGCTTACCATCTGGTCGCCGGACATTTGAGCAGGGACCCAGTTCCACCACTTGCCTCTGGTGAGGCTCTGCCTCCAACATCCCTGCTCTGATCCTGCTCAACAGACCCTGCAACATACAGGAGTTGCAGGAAACTTGACGTGTCACTGCACCCTTCGACACTTGCAGCTAGCTTTTCTCTGCTATAAACAGTAAGCATATGATTCTTTAGAAAAGAATTTGCTGTATCTTACTTGTAAGTCCCATCATCCAATTTTCAGTTTGTCTGTACTATACTAGGTTTATGTTTTAGGCTTTCCCTCCTATTCACCCCTCCCAATTTACTGTGTAGCATTTTGCAATCTCTCAAGCAATGCAGACAAATCACTGCCTACTGTCATCCTTCTGTCACTCTTCTTTAATAACATTAGTGAGGCGTATGCTGGCTTTGGCTAGCTGGACACCTTTGGCCAAGACAAACCGAGGCAGACAGCCTCTAGGGCACTCAGGCAAGAATCTTTAAGGTGCAAATTTATTTGAAAACAAAATAGAGCAAGTAAGTGTATGTTCTTCTGTCCAGATCTCAGGACTTTTCCCTTCTCCCCTCAGGTGTTACGGAGGTTACGCAAATGGACCCCAGGAATACCATAGAATATATGGCCCCAGTATAAAATCACAGAAAACACCAGAAGGCATGTGTGCTTTCAGGTAACCCTGATATGGGTGTTTATTCACCACTTAGTGTCAGTGTTTAAAATCGGCTGTCTTTGTCTAGGATACTGAATGCTCAAGTACCTGTCATCATCCACCTGGACCAGAAATTCTCCCTCCAGTTTCAATCCTCAGCAGGGTGCTCTGCAAATACAACACTTTTCCCTCTGATTTCCCACTGCTGCTTTGTAATTCTCAAGTACCTTTCCCCTATACCACTTAAACACAGCAATGTGCTGGTGTAAGGCCAGCTCCTGTCACCCTTGACAGCACTTTTTTCTACTGTTTCTAGAAGCAGCAAGGAACATATAAGCCAAGTGCTCTAACAGTGGAGGAGTACCATCATCACCACTAAAAAGATAAGGCACAAGATCTCCTGGTCTTTTTTCTTTGCAATCCCCATGATTTCTCTTCTTTGTTTAGCAGTGACATGTCAACTGTTCCACCTTACAAAGCCCAAGACACAAACACTCAGAGTTCAATACAACAATGACTTTCCCCATCAGCTGAATGCAACGAAGTCCTGCCATCCCTGGCCCTCAGGCATGCATGGGATGTGTGCACTTGAGAGGCAAAATTTCCGTGCTAAAGCCCTGCAGATAACACTGCATAGCCATAATTATCTCACATAGGACTCTCTTGCACTTGACCATGGAAGAAAGAGCATTCAATAGAGCAAATTACCAAGCAACATTCAGCTAACAGCACTCAAGTCAAATGCAATCATGGTTACATACATGAGTACATTGAGTTGATGATGTCTTTAAGGCTAGAACCTATTTTGCACTGCCCCCAGCTCAAAGGCAAATATGCCAGCAATAATGGTAATTGAACTAAAGAACTGGATAATTCTGCCCTACAAGGGGGAGGCATTTGGTAAAGGTTGAATCAAAAGTTAGAACACCCCCAGTAAGAGAAAGCTTCAGGACCTGCTATAACCTAGAAGTCACTCAAGCAGTGTGACTAGATCTTGTTAAACACAGATGATGCACCTGGTCTAAGCGCAGCAGAGGAAGCCATCAGAATAGGATGGCAGGCCTAACATCACTGCAGCAGAACAAAGCGGTACTGCAGGCAAGCACAACCACCAACCACACATTCAGCACACAAGACCTGGCTGTGTGGTTGCAGCCTGTGTATTTTCTTTCATTCACGTTTACTCAGCAAGTATCAGCCTTAAGGCATAGAACTGAAGCACAACTTCCCAACTGAGACCATAAATCAAAAATTAAACAAGGTAAATGAGACAAGCAAAGAGAATACACCTCACTATCCCCATCAGTGAACACTGTTTTCACTTATTTTCTTGTCCTGTCATTGTGCACCACTGAAAAGAGCCTAGTCCCATCATCCTGACACCCACCCTTTAGATATTTATAGGTATTGGTGAAATCCCCTTCAGCCTTCTCTTCTCATGCTGAACAAATGCCAGTCTCTCAGCCTTTTCCTCATAAGGGAGATGCTCCAGTCCCCTGATCATCTTGGTAGCTCTCCACTGGACTTGCTCAAGCAGTTCCCTGTCCTTCTTGAATGGGGGGTGGGGGCCCAAAACTAGACACAGTACTCCAAATGTGGTCTCACCAGGGCACAGTAGAGGGGGAAGATAACCTCTCTCGATATGCTGGCCACACTCCTTTTTATGCAGCCCAGGATACCATTGGCCTTCTTGGCCGCAAGGACACAGTGCTGGCTCAGGGTCAGCTTGTCCACCAGCACTCCCAGGTCCTTCTCAACAGAGCCACTTGCCAGCAGGTCAGCCCCCAGCTTGTATGGGTGCATGCAGTTGTTCCTCCCCAGGTGCAGGACCTTGCACTTGCTCTTGCTGAATTTCATGAGGTTCCCCCCGGCCCAGCTCTCCAGCCTGTCCAGGTCTCGCTGGATGGCAGCACAGCCTTCTGGTGTATCAGCCACTCCTCCCAGCTTGGTATTGTCAGCAAACTTGCTGAGGTTAAACTCTGTCCCACCATCCAGGTCACTGATGAATATGTTGAACAGGACTGGACCCAGCACAGACCCCTGGGGAACACCACTAGTTACAGACCCCCACCCAGACTCTGCTCCATTGACCACGACCCTCTGAGCTCTGTTGTTGAGCCAGTTCTCTGTCCACCTCACTGTCCGCTCATCTAACCCACACTTCCTAAGCTTGCCTGTGAGGATGTTATGGGAGACAATGTCAAATGCTTTACTGAAGTCAAGATAGACAACATCCACTGCTCTCCCTTCATTGACCCAGCCAGTTATGCCATCATAGAAGGCTATCGGATTGGTCAAGCATGATCTTCCCTGGGTGAATCCATGTTGACTGTTTATGATAACCACCTTTTCCTCTACATGCCTGGAGATGACCTCCAGGGTGAACTGCTCCATCACCTTCCCGGGAACAGAGGTGAGGCTGACTGGCCTATAGTTTCCCAGGTCCTCCTTCTTGCCCTTCTCAAAGATTGGAGTGACATTTCCTCTCTTCTAGTCCTCGGGCACCTCTCCTGTACTCCATGACCCTTCAAAGATGATGGAGAGTGGCTCAGCAAGAACATCCGCCAGCTCCCTCAGCACTTGTGGAATTCTTTAGACTTCTTAGCTTTAGGGTAGAAGTTTTTAAAAACATAGTAGCACCTGGACAGACCACAGAATGTAAATTCCTAACCATCCGTAAAAAAAACACAACAAAGGTACACCTCCAAATATTCAGTCCCTTTTGAAGAAGATAACAGGACCCACAGTACTGGTTATACCCAAAATAAGATCGAGACCCATATTCTTTGGCCACACTTAATTCATCAAGCAAAATCTAAGAGATTACTGCAACTAAGAATGAAAAAGCTAAATCTTGCTGCACAGAGAGGATCTCTTCCTTGCATGTATCTAGTTTGAATACTTTGCAGCTGATCCACTGAGGAGCTTACACACATACCGCCACACCTCAAAATCCAGTGCTGGCTGCTCCTCTGCAGAACCACAAGCTGGATATCCTCCCTGCTCCTCCCTTCCCAGATGCCTGGAAAATCGTTGTGGATTTACAAGAGCAGAGACCACAGCTGTCCAGCTAAACACACAGAAGCAGCTTTTGGATGACTACCAAATATATCTTTACTCGGGCCAGGGAAAACTGTCGCGAATCCCAGTGTGGGGGCCTCCCCTACCCTGAGATTTTCCACTTCCATCGTGCTGCGGGTAAGCGCAGAGCCGTATGGTGCAACGCGTGGGCAGTGGGAGCAGCCCTGGCCCACAGCCGCACCGGCGCCCAGCCAGCTCCGAAGGGCATCCTGCGCAAAGGCGGCTGCTGGGCACACGGGGAGGCAGCTGCCTCTTGCAGCAACAGCCTCCGAAGGGAAAACAGAAGCAAAAAGGTGGTTGCGCCTGGTTAATCCTGCAGTCAAATAAACTTAACTGCTCTCTGGTGGTGCATATTGCTGATGGAAGAATTATGTAGTTTTTGTGAAAAATTATAAATTAAATCTGCTTTTCTTCTGGGGTTTTGTGGATAATTTTAATCTTTACCACACAAAGTATTTCAATTTTTCTTTAAACTTTAGTAAAAGTATTTTAAAGTTGATCAAAATGGCAACCATCCAATTAAAAAAATATTATTCACTGAGAGGTATTGGTAATATTTAATCACTATTAAGGTATTTAACACAACAAAAGTAGTCATTGATTTCTTCCCCTCATTGCAAATACCTCACCATTAGCTTCCAGAGCCATGGCTGCCTACTCAAGTAGATGCTCCATAACAAGCAGATAAATTTTCAAATTACCTAGTATTGCAGGAAAGCGTACACACATGAATTATGCTTTATAACATGAAGAGGAGGAGCCTATAAATTGTATGTGCAATTTCCAAAAGACATATTATATTCAACATTAAATATTTAGACAACAGCTAAGGAAGAATAACCAGAATAACTAGAATACTCATTCAAGCTGTGCTACAGAACAAATAAAGAATTTTCACAATGATCTGTTTGACAATAATATACCCTCCAATGTTGTTTTGCAGCAACATACAGAAAAAAAAGCATAATTCTATTTATTATTATATTAAAAACAACGTGTCCTTGGGAAAAGGTGCACTATGTACTCCTTTTTCTGCAAAGGCCATGGGGAAAAAGAAAATGAAGTATCTCAGTACTTTCTGCATCACTGTCATGCTGTAACCAAGAAGACTAATTAATGGGGCTGCCACAGCAGCTGTCATAAAAATATTACTTTTTTGTTCTTCAGAATAGGCTTACTGCACTTTACCCATTTAAAACTTTCAAGCAAATACAAAAAGATTAAATTTTTCATATATCTACTTTTATCCAGATAGAAAAAAGCAACCATGGGAACAGATTCTTTTTCGATTATGTCTTGTCTGCAGATTATAACAGGTGAAGTCTTGGAAAAATTTATTACTCAGATAAAATCAAAAGAAAGCTTTCCATTTTTACTTACGTCTCCTTAATTTTCAGGATTGCTTGTTTTAATTGACCAGCAATGAAAGAGCAAGATTTTCTGAATTTCAAAGCATTTGCAAACAATGTGCAAGTAGTTCAGCTGAAAAAAATAAAAAATTGCAAAAATCTAAAAAAAAAACTTCCCCAAAATTTTGCTGGTGAAAGTTTGCCATCCTTTTGAAACCACCAGAAATGTTTATGTTATTCAAGCCATCCTCATTATGGTACATGAAATCAATTTCAGCAACAATGCTGTACTGTATCTTTTAATTCAAATATGTATTAGTCATTATAAGATCCTGTTGCCACAGAAAGAAGAGCTTACATTATTACTTTAAAATACTATTTTTGAAACTTGTCCATCAGACACAAATGTTTCAGATTCTTTTCTAAATTAGCTCCTATAACAACATGACAAACTGTGAAAACATTCCCAACCATTTCAGCGTTGTGTACATCGGATGTAGCAAAGAATGCTATCCACATGCTCTCCTTTAGCCTGATTTTTGCATACAAAAGTCAAACATGTAGTTTTCAGGATCTTGGTTTTCTATTCTATATACCATTCCTGACAATTATTCGTTAGATCTCGAGTTTCCTCAATGGAAATCCCTCGATTTCTTTATCAAACACTCCAAAGTTTTAAAAGGAGATTCTATGTTCAAACCATGAAAGGCGCCTCCTTTGCAAATTGCAGCCTTCTGAGGAAAATGTGTTTTATTCACTCCTACTGTTCTTCTCACTTTGTTGTCAATGCTGCTTAATTCACCACAAACAGATGCTTGACAAGTGTCTTGCCCTCTACCCAAAATAAATGTTTTGAAACCAGAAAAGATGTCAGTACTTTGTTGGTTTGTTTGGGTTTTTTCCCTATGAGAATCTGCAGTATATTATACAGCAGCAAACCTCACCAGCTTAAAGAAAAAAATCCTCACGCAGTACAATGGCAGGGGGCAGAGATGGCCGTAACTCCTCCTCCATTTTTTTATGGCATCTGTATCAGGTCAGCAGTAGGTGAGGACAAAGCAGGGCACTCCACCCAGGAAACATAGCAGGAAAAACTGGATACTGCTCAGAGCAATCACTGCAGCGCTGGCAACCTGACCACAGCTTTCCTTTCCATTCGCAAATGAGAATCAATATAAGGAAAGATAAGACATCTCTTATAAGTGCATGTATTTCCCTTATATTCCATACATCTTTGTGCTACCTCTTTTATGTTCCACGCTTTTCTAACATACACAGGGCTTTTGCCTCTAACTTATATACTACAGTCTCAGTGCTTGGGACAGCTGGGCTATTCTATTTAGCAGTTATTTCTTGGTCCTTCCATCATTTTCCTATCAGCACAGCCACTCGTAGCCATTCAGGCAGACACAGTATATTATAGCATCTTATTTCCATTTATCCTCAAATGATCAAAATGATATTTCAAAAGTACACAATAAAAATATTTAAAAGGAACAACAGACATTTGAAAAGATAAAAATAAACAGAGGTACTGGCACAATGCCACACCACCATTCTACCTCGTCTCCTGGGTGTGGGAAGTGCATCGTGCGTGGCACATCACCTGTTCTCAGCCACTGCGTTCACCTTCAGATGGTCTTCCCAGCACATTAGTCATTATGAAGTTTGATTTCACTTCAGATTTTGTTTGAGAAAAAGCCTCAAAATGGACCAGTACAAACCATTTCAACTCTCAGTTCCCCAAACTGACACTGACATTTGTGTTTGCCTAGCCCTCGCCCCGTATCTGCAGGATGCACCTCCAAAATCAAAAGAAAAAAAAAAATGCAAAGCATGCAATCTACGTTGATACCTACATGATGTAAAAGGTAGGGTCTGAAATGCAACCAAACTAACTCACCAGCTCTCAGAGTCCTTACCACAACTGTACCCAGCTGCCATGCTGCCACCAAGTCACTCTCACAGAAAAACAGACAAAAGTCCTGTACAACAAAATCCTAAAGTGGCTGCTCTGACCACACAGCCCAGAACCACATTTGGCACTGCATCGCAGAAGCTGTACAGCTACAATAGCATGGCATTTGTTCACAGGCTAATTGCCTTCACATCTCCATGAATATCCCCACTTCTGGGTCTTGGACTACATCAGGGATCTCTGCATCATACAGCACCCCAGACATGGTCACTGAAATGGAGTTTATACACAAAAGAAGGACTACACCTGGCTTTCCAGAGTCCAGGTGTAATTCAGTGTCATATCTTAGAGCAGAACACCAAGTCTTGGCTTTTGTTCTTTCACAGAACTTCAGTGTAACAGAAATACAGTTTTCTGTTAAAGCACGCAGACTATTAAGTAGCACATGTCCTTGTTCAACAATTTCCAAAATCCCAGATCCAGTTTTACAACTGATTTTAAATGCATCTGTCATCCAGTGGGCAACATCTGCTGCACATTGCTAAGACCTGCTTCTGCTGTACAGGAAGGGAGTCTGTAACTGCTGCTGCCAGCTTTGCAACTGGGTTGGTTTTCAGCTAGAAGGTGGTCTTGGCCAACACACAACCACATGGCACATGCACAAGTAAAACTAGTTGTGTCTGTGCAAAGCAAAGCCCAGCAATAACCCAGTCATTTACAGAACTTTTCACTAGTCCTCCCTGCCAATGTGACACCTCATTTGGCTCTTGCTGCCATGAAACCAACCATAAGAGGACTAAAACACAGATGCCTCACTGCCTTCCTCTCCCCACCCTTAAAATCTAACTATTAGGCTGGCCTGATCTATACACAAAAAAACACCACACCACAACACCGATAAAACCCACCTTGTTTGCCAGCCTGTACTACCCCTAGTGATGTCAAGAGTTTCAGACAAGTCTGTTATTCAAAGATCATGGAGAAGAACTAGAGGCAATATTTGAAGGGGAAAACCCCTCTCCCTTTCAAATGCAAATAAAATACAAACAGATTTAAACTAATATAAACCTAATCAGACCACAGTTAATAAGTTCAGTTAAATAAGTTAAAACATCACAAGCATCCTCTTTGGGTGTCCAGGGCTGTCTGGCATATTTAGGCTAATAAGCATCATTTATTACTTTTTGACCTCTCTTTTCAAGAGTGTCCAGCCACATGCTATGCATCTCAGCCTGTGGGAATGACAGGACTTGGGGCTATTCAACAGGCTGAGACCAAGGAACCAACGCTGTGGGAAAGGGGGGAGTGGAGTAGGGAGAGAGTCTGGCAAAAGACCAAGAAATAGAACAATCCAAAAAGGAAAAGGTAAAAAGATATTTATGCAGAAGGGAAAAAACTCCTGCAGGTCCTCTGAAAAGAAATTCCTTTCAGTAGAAAGATGTGCCACAAGGATTAACTTGAGAGAACACTTGAGTATGGTACAGCATGGTGAGCAGCTGGTACAACACCACACCTCATTACCCACAACACTAATGTGAACACCTCACACCTGGTCCTCAGTCATTTTGGAGCAACCTTCAAAGTTCTGCTACTAAGACAGGAGCTGTTGCAACTCAGTTCTTTAGAAGTGCCATTAGCCAAAGACACAAATTTTCACTCCCTGTGAAAGCAAGACCAGTAAGGGACAGTCCTAACCAGCTCAGGGGAGAAACTACCTCCTGCAGCACTTCAAAGGCAGCTATCCCCCTTTGAGGGAAGAAGTACATGTGCATGTTTAGGACAACAGAAAGCAAACATTTCACTGATATGTGGGGATGGCACAGCATGGTAGTCAGCAGGTCTGGCTTCTACACAATACCACCCCCACCCCCCAAAACACCTCAGTGCCCAGCACCCCTCCATCCTTGTCCTGCTTTGACCTAAGTTGTCCAGAACAACAATTTACATCTTACCACAAGTCTATGTTGTCTAGCCCAGGCAGCCTCCCTTGCAGCATGTAGATGCCGTTACAGCACAAAGAGTTTTACAGCAAGGACACTTAGCATCCAGCAATGTAACCTATGTGAAAACTTAAGTTCCAATTTCAAGAGCCACTTAAACTTCTCAGCCTTGCTGCAACTCAGCAGGCTCCACTTGACACCTCTCTGCAGGCACTAAGATTTCCATAGAGCTACTTCACTTCTCTTATACTGGCTGGAAAAAAAAAAAAAAAAGCAGGGGGGAAAGCTCTGTTTTAGGAGCTAAACAACATCTCCAAGTCCAGGAAGAAAAAGAATAAATAAATAAATACCCTGGAACATATCAGAACATACTTTAAATACTGATAAAGTTTGGGGTTTGCTGCCCTCAGGGACCTTCTGTCCTAAATTAGCTGCTGAAATCCAAACTGATTTTCTTCTGTTCTTTTGGCTTTCAGACAGTTCTGACAGTCCCATTTCCATCACCTTGTTTATCTCCTCCTCATGGCTTCTCATCTGGACAAAGATTTATTTTTGGTTGTTCTTAACTGTGTATGCAGTTTTCATTACCACCAGAAGGCACTTCAGAAGGATTAACAATTATTTCTGTAGTAATCTGATGGACATACTCTTTTGTTTTCCACTCTGTTTAGGAAGGGAAAAAAAGTATTGAGTAATGATCATAAACTATTCTTCAGCTTTCTCTCCCAGGAATTGTATTACTGTCTCATTTACAATAACATTTACACCTTTAAACCCAATTAAGAATTGGCTTCATGGAGTATAGCTCCATGAAGATCAGAATATCAGAAGCCCAAAGGAAACTAGTTATCTCCTTGGAAAAAAAATAATAAAAATTCTCACAGAATTAGGATGCACATCTGGCACAGTCCTGTCAGTCTTAGACAAGAACATTAAAATCTACAAATATGTTTATCAGCAGAAGACTATCTATGCAGACACAATGTTTTTATTTGTGATACTCTAAAGGACTGTAAGTCCAGGCAATCAGTAGTTCTATAAGGCACCCTTGTAAGAAATCCCCTAGTATTTTCAGACTACTACCCAGTATGGCGGAAGAAACCAATCATTCAGTCAGTCCTAAATACTGATTTTTAAACAGGTAAGAAGCCCTTCTGGCTTTGTTGTGGCAGCAATTATATACTTGACATTTCAGCCTTTTAAAACATATTTAACTGTGCAAACAAACAGAATCCCAAATCCAGTGGGTGGAACTCATTGGTCATTATTTCCTGCAGGAACCTGACCTGTAGTAAAAAGGCAGTGAAAAAAGGCTACTGTATCTGAACTGAAATCAGTAATTAATAGCAGGACAGAAGTAGCAAATGAGGAACAGCAACACAGAAAATGAAGAATTATTTTATGCAAATGTAATTCATTTAGTATCGTGACACTTTAAAATTATGTTTCGTTTACCATTCACAGTAGACCACTTTCATTGCCTGCAGTACACTTATTTTATCATAATATAATTAGTATAAGTGGAAATAAACTTATCATCCTGTTAAGAAAGGTCAACGGTATGCAACAACTTCCCAAGTGTGAAAATAAAATGCTATCAATTTTCTTTTTATACCAAACATGTGTCATGGAGCCACACATGGAATCAGGACCTTACTTGAGTCATATGCTGCATCATAAATACTACAAGGATTTCTGTGCTAAAGAGTTTCTCATTTAAAGACACCAAAGGTACCCCCACTCTCCCAAGAGAAGCTGCATAGCTCCCAGCAGCACTTGCCTAAGCAGGGAAGACAGGGAGAGGTGAAGGCAGAGGTCCTGGTCCCTCCCAAACCTCCCAGTTCCTCCTCCCACACAAGCACACCTCCACACACCACAGCTGCTGCCTGGGGCAATACCGAAATACTACATGTTTAGGAAACACCAACATATGTATTTTTAATCCTGACCCAAGCAATGTTAGCAGGATAAGAAAGAGACCACACAGGAGAACTAATTAACCATCTCTACCCAGACACAGCTGTTTTGTTTATTTTCTTGCTGTTGGTTTGGCTGGTTTTGGTTTGCTCCTTCAACATTTATTTGTCTTTGTGAGATCCATCTATTCAAATACAACTGCAAAGGTGGTATCAATCTCTTCTGTGTAGTAATAACACTGGGGCAGCAGAAACAAACAAATGCTTTACCCCCAAAGAACATGTTCATACTGATAAAAGTAATGTGCTCCTGGCTGAATTCCAGTAGTTTAAGCAAACGGATCCTTAGTAGAAGGCCTAAACTTTGTTTTAAAGGGCTTCCCACTGGCAACATTGTCTATAGGCAGTGTGTTGTTTTAACTACAACGTCTGCCAGTTTCAGTCTTCAGAAGACATAAACGCACTCCGGGGCACGAACAGCTGTGCCATTTCAGTGCCTGCTGTGGCCTATAGACCTGTCTCAAACTGCAAAACACAAAAGAAAGCACAGAACAGCACCAGAAGTTATGCAGACTAATTTTGTCTCATCAGAACCTACTAGATAAGATTTCAGGGGTCAGTAAGATTTCTGCTCTGTTAGAGTGATGGACACACAAATACCACGTTCATATCTTCACGTGCCATGTTCATTTGCTAAGGGATACTGGGCACAGCTCAGACCTGGCAGAGAGCCCAAGCATAGTAATGCACTGAAACGAAGAGATCATTGTGAAAGCAATAAATCTTAATAATATTCTGATATTGGTGGCAAGTGAAAGGTGCTGTCAATGTCAAGCACTTTTTAAGAGCTTCTGAAAGATGTTTTCAATCTTTAAAGAAAGAAATTTTGTAGCCTAAGCATTTCCATAGCAGATTTCCAAAGAGGTACCGAGACACAGACCAGAAGCTGGTATTGCTCCTCTGTTTTTCTCCCAGGTTTATGTGCTTTTCACATCCTACCTTGCAAAAGTCAGCCTTTATCAGGCAGAAGAAATTTAACATTAGCACAAGCTACAACAACAGCCAGCAGCTTGGTCTTGGTCAAAACATTTATCACCCACAGACTGGACAGAGGAGAGAGAAAAAAAAAAAGTAACCTATGATCAGTGGACATGTTCTGCTGCTGAGAGAGAATAGCTGCAGTGCTCAAACAGCTATTTTGGTCATGAATTGCACGTGAACCCTGTGCTTGTTCGGCAGCTGAACTGTAAACACAACCTGCCTCTTCCTATCTTTGCTGTTATCTTCTGTTGACCCATTTGGGCCTGTGCACCCTCTCTCTTCAGAAAAACAGTACAGCTCCTTTCCTTGGCACCTAAAACTGACTCTTTGGCGGGTCAAGAACATCACATAGAGGAGTCCCTTTTAACAAGCTGATATGGCATACAAAGATAGGAGAGGAAAAAACCTAACTCTGTTTCAGAAAGCTACTCTGCTAGTTTTGTACATCCACTGATATTCCCCCACTATTCTTCACAACTCTACCCATATGTAAATATAACTATCGTTCAAGAACTTACAGCAAACTCCCCAAAACAGAATGGCAGCAGAGTGTGAGCTGGGATGGAAGGAAGACCTGCACATCTGCTTTACTCTCTCTGTTGCACTCTAAGTCAATGCTAGAACTCCAGTTGATGATTGCACAAGTCACACCACAGCTTACTACCCTCAGACTAAATCTGGTCTTCATCATCAGTTTCCATTCAAGAGGCAATGGTCTTCACACAGACCTAGAACGTTATAGGTTGGAAGGGCCTTTGGAGGTCTCTAGTCAAAGCACCTATTCAAACCAGGTCACCCAGAAGATGGGCTGAAGCTCCAGTTGACCTTTAAAATACCTCCACAACTGAAGAGTTTACAACTCCTCACAGTCCTTGTTCCAGCGTTTGACTATCGTCACAGTCCAGAAGATTTTCCTATATCTACTTGAAATTTCCCTTTTGCAATCCATATCCTTTGCCCTGGCCCTTTCATTGTGCACCTCCAAGAAGAGTTTGGCTGCACCTTTTCTATACCCTCCTTACCCATGAGATAGCTACATGCAGTAATAAGACTCCCCTGTACCCTCCTCTCTTCCAGAAGGAAGAAAATGGCTTTCTCTGTCTCTCTTCATTCCTCATTGACACATTAATAACCCTAGTGGCCCTCCACTGGACTCGTTCTAATACATATCGATGATGTTCTTATGCTGGGGAACCTGAAACTGGACATAGTATTCCAGATGTGGGCTCTGATACTCAGCTGTGATTCTGCAGATCACGTGCCTGAAGGGTGGCCTGTAGTAACTTTCAGCTAAAAACAACACACAAAAACACAACATGAAAGCACAATAATTCTGCCTTCTACAGAAATGGCAGAGTGGAGCTCCCAAAGACAGGTAAAAGGCATAGACCAAAAATTCTGATTTACCTTCTGTCGAACCTTTGCTCTTAACTCCCTTTGCAGCGAGACCCCTGCTCCCATCATGAAGTGTTTTGGAGATTCCACTGTGTCCCCTCTGTCTTGAAAGCTCATCCTGAAAGCATACCCTGATGCAGTGTATTACATCTCAACAAAAGCATGTATTTTATGGGTACAAGCTCCAGTTTAGAGCTAAATCTTACTGGGAAACAGCACAATAGCTCCCAATGACACATTATAACACTTTTGTGGAATTAACTGGAGCTGCAGTGGAACACATGGAGCTCAGATCTATCAGCGCTGCCTGCTGGGACAGACCGTACTTCTACATAGAAGGGAGCAACTGTTTGAGCTCCCAGCAGAGGGACTCCCTACTAAGAAGAAAATATAATAAAACTTTCCTAAGTGACTCAGAAAGCTGAGTCCGAGTGAAAGAAAAAACCTTCACCAGGTACTGAAAACAAACTTGAGTCTCTGTGCAACGGGAGCATCTAAACAGCTGGAGAGGTTGGTCTACTTTCATGTGATCTACTTAGCTAAATAAAAGTCTGGAAGAAGGACACGTTTCACATATTTCTGATCCCTCACTTTAAGTGACTGCAACCCTCAAGTAGGTTGTTCAGCAGCCACATGTTTAACAAATCTCTGGGATCATTTGGTCAGACAGACACAGTGAAACCTAAGAACCCCAATAGACTGTATCACACTTTTCAGGACAACTGCTCAAGCTCGCACACATGAACTATGTAGCTGCTGCCAGCGAGCAACTGATCTACTGCATATGGGTGAGTCAAGCCTAAGTCAGCAGAGAAGGCCTAGTAACCTGAGAGGATGCAAACTACAGCATGTATTCCTAACCTGCCAGCAAGGAGTTACACGACCCATTCAGTTGCAAGGTACCACTGGTTTACGTCAGCAGAGAACGCCCTTGATTGTCACCTGACACATGTAATCCTGGTCAGGAAGTGCAAGGCCCTGAAAGCGTCCTGTCTGCAATACAGGTGAACACATCTTTCAGCAATTACAGGTTGGACCAATACAATTTGTTTTCGATTCACCCACTCATCCATACTAGTTTTCCCAAGCTTTTAATCTCCCTTCCCAAATTGCCATGGAACTGAAGAGGGACCAAGTACTAGCTGAGGTGTCAGCCTGCAAGTGCTGCTGGCGGCTCCGGCTGCAAGCAGGTTCCAAAGGCTGAAATGCAAACGCTTGCTCTAAATGGAGAGCTGGGCTTACACTGCAAGAAAGGTTTTAAAGAAAAAAATTAAACACAAAGTTGGCACTCCTACACTGCCTACAAAAGAAAAGGCATTGGGAGCTCTCCAGCCACAGCTCCCCAGGCGTCATAGGATCATTTGGAGGGACCTTTAGAGGTCATCTAGTCCAACCCCCCTGAAGGCTCTGCCTCCTACTTGAGATTGCCTCCCCAGAAGACATCAACCCAGCTTCTCACATGAATTTGCTGAGTCAAGCTAGATTAGCACAGAGTTACCACCACACAATAACTCAGTTTATTTGGATCAAACTGGGAGAGGTAACCTGCAAACACAGGTAGCTTAGCCAGGAAGGGGTATCAGTGGCTGAAGCATTAACCTGTGCTACAAGCACAGGTGCACCAAGAAGAAAACAATCAAGGAAATATTATTTTGGATGGTACCACACCATTGCCTACCTGCTCTACTCTTCCCCAGGCCTCATTATGCTGCTCCACCCAACCCCCATGCAAATGGCCTATGTGAAATTCCTTGATGGTGCAATCCTGCTGCTGATGGACAGAAATCCAGGTCACAAGATCCATTACCCATGCAGCTGGCCCCTCCAGTGGCAGTATCAGCAAAGAGGCCAAGGACTGAACAGTCACACACTTCAAAGGGAAGCGGACGGCTCACCCCCCAGTAATTTATTCAGTTATTGGTGGAAAAATATTAGTACATGAATTCATTAAACAGTATTTCTCCATCTCTGAGGCTAGATGAATGATGAAAACAGTGATTCACAAATGGCTTATTACAAAGACAGCAAAACAAACCCCAAGATCTGTTATTTACAGAGGATTGTTTCAGCAACCCTGCCTCAACGTGCCAGGGTGGATCCTCCACGTCTGCCTCTGCAAAGTCAGACAGTATCTCAAATGTTGCACTCATGCGGCATGTTTGCTATTCCTGCTTCTCTGTGCTTCCAGGACTATTCTGTCCAGCTTCCAGAAGAGTGCAAAAATTCCTTTTCAAAACACAAACACATAAATTAACTCTTCATATTAAAGGGATGTATTTGTTTTTCCTTCAGGAAACTGTGCACTCAATATGCCTGCCACTATTGCAGGCGTATTTACCAAACCAACCACTTGAAGAGAGAATTATTGCAAAGCAGGCTGGAATGCCTTCCTGTAGATCACTCGGGTTCTGCGCAAGGCATCAGTTCTCCTCAAGGCACAGGAAGAAGGGGGAATGGAAAGCCATCCCATGTGCAGAGCTGCAGTGGAGGCACAGCTTCCCACAGCAAACTACTCCTTTTCAAAGGACTCCAGTGGAACCAGAATGGCTCTCTGCAGTGCGCACTGCAGGATTAGGACCTCTATCCACAAATGTGTATCCACACAGCACTGTCACAGCGTGCCTGCATGACTAAGCAGCCAGCTCCCACTAAAAGCCAGTGGCATGCAGGGACACAACCTTAAATATCACTGTGTTTCTAGAGGGGCAAACAGGTGCATGCCAGGATTTACCAACAGTGCCCTGGCACCTCACCTCCCAGCACTTCCAGTAAGAGCTAGGATTTGCAGACACCGGGATTGTTTGCAACTACAAGAAGTTAAATTGCACTTTTAAAATAAAAGAAAACAAAACAAAACACAAAGCTGGAATTCACCACTGCATTTTAAAAAGCTCTAGCCAAACCAGTAAGATTTCAAGTGGCAACAGCAAAATTGTGTTTCTCCTTTCGAGATGGCAGTTCTTACCGCAGAGATCCCACCCTACATGATAAATCATATTTAGATTATATCAGATTTAAAAAAATCCTAGCAGGTTTTTTTTTTTATGGTGTGGTTAAAGAAATCTACACTTAGGGGAACACATCTGAAGCCAACTACCAATGCCAATTTTTTAAAAAGTGTTTTTAATTGCCAAGTTATTATTATCCTATAATCCCTAAAGATACTGAAAGCCCTTATGATGGAAACAGAGCCTTAACTACAGAAAAATAGTATTCTGATATCTGAGCACACTCAGTTCATTTTTTGATTGATATCAGATGTTAAAGTAGTTATAATTCTTAGTTTCCTAAAGTTGCATATCCTCCTTTGTCAGAAAAACACTTGTCCCCAAGAACAACAACAACAAAGCAGCCTCCTGTGACAGGTGGTCCTCACCAGTATAACCACCTGATCCAGGAGACAAGCCAGGGCTTTTCTATTTTTAGACACTAAATCAACTTCTGCTAAACAGAACTCCCTCCTTTTTGAGCAGCAAAACCTATTGCCATAGAATGCTTACTTTCATGATGATGGCAGAGATGAGAAATGGGGCAGAAAAAAGAGTAATTGCAAGCTGATTAGATAATCTGAACACAATGCAAATGCACTGAAGACAAATTTAATGAGCGCTAGGAAAAGTAAACTGATCGACAAGTTCACGCGTTCTCTTGCTGTCTATAAAAACTTAACCATGACCACTAAAGCTTTTCTCCTCATTCCATCTCATGAGTTGAAATAGTGACACACTTTCTGAGGACAAATATTGTCCCTGTGCTCAAAGACCTGAAGGCCTTCGCCTCCTTTGGTCTTACACTGCATGGAGGGAATCGCGCCATCAACATCAATGGTACCTCCATCAAGGCCTGGGTACCCTGCTTCCCCTCCAAGAGTTACTCTCAAGTCCTCTGGGAAAACTCAGAGCCAGCTACAGACACAGGGTCTTCCCCCAGGTGGCTCCCAGAAAGCCTGAACGCCCACCCCACACAGCTCCATGCAGTTGCCCACCCAGACACTGACCTGCTCAGAAGAGCAACGTTTTACTTGGTAATATATACAAGGAAACGCAGTTAAGCACACAGCAGCAAGCCCCCAGGAGCTGGATGTGATTTAATGGGACTGTGTACAAAGAAATTCAGGATTTGTGTGCATCCCAGTTCCCACTGCATTCCACAGGGGTGTGCCTGCCCATCTCCTTAGATCCTTTTGAAAACGCCAACCTTAAAGTTTTGGCCCCTACCGCCACACCTGCAAGCATGTGGAAGGCAACAGATCAATTCACAGAAGAAACAAACATTTGTACTCATTTTCTTTGAGGACCTAGATTTTTCAGACTAACAGGAAAGACCTACACTCAAAACCTGTTCCGCAATCCAAACTAAATCAACTGTAGTCAACACTGCAGATCCAATGGACTGAGACATAACACTTTATTGCAAAACAGGGTAGAAATTTTTGTTTTGGAAGTAACATTAACAAAAATATCTCTTGCAGCGTTGAGTATAGTGGGAGTAAGAAAGAAGAGCATGCTGGAAACTGGGAGCAAACCATATTATCTACAAGGCACCATGTCAGCACTGTTATTCTGACCCATGTGCATTTTTGTGTCATAATAAGTCATCATTTGCCCAGACTTCTGGGGGAGAATTTGAAGCTAGTAGTTTTCATTTTTTTTCCACCATACCAAATGCTGAGAAGTTTTGGGCATACCTGCCCCTGCCAGAGGTTCAATGTAAAGTCCTTAAAATCAATACATCACAGAGCAGACACAGAAAAGGAGCCTTCTATACTCAGAAGGAAGCTGGGAGTCCCAGCTGTACCTCAGTTCCATTAGTCGCTTCATGATCTTCTCTCACAAGAGAACGTCTTCCAAAAAAATAAATACACACTCTGATTAAGTAAATTGTAAGGAGTTAATTTGCATTCTGCAGTCCCCAAGGGACTCCAAGACCAATCTCCCTAGTGTTTCATCTACAGCAATTTAATAGTTTACATTGTAAGACCTATGGCCTACAAGGAAGATACAAGGACAAATCTTGAGCATGTTATTCACCCTAGTCCCACTGACTCAAAGGCACTACTAGGCCAATTAAAGCAAAAAAGATTTAGCAGTTCACTACCTGCCCCAATGATTAGCAGAGCAAGCCATTTTCCATGCTGGGATCAACAGCTCCACAGCTAACAGCTTCCACCTGCAAGCACGTTCAGGTTAGGCACACAAGAAGAGGCAAAACCAAATGTGTTCTTCCATTCACATTCCACTTAGCTAAAGTCACTAAGCAATTTAATTCCCTACTTCCACAAATAGAGATGCGCAACATAAGGTGAGCCTTCCAGATTCACACATCCCAACCGTTCACAGCTATGCTAAACAATGCGCCCTCTGCTCCATTTGGGGCTGATCTTTCGTTTGTTTGTTTTCTTCCCACATCCCCTTCCTTTGCTTGCCAGAAACCAAGTTGGTCGTTATTATTTCAAGGAACATTGCCCCAGCCCTGCACCATCTCAGAGCTCCAGAACAGCAAAGCACTCTTTTTATATACAGTGCACTTGATAAAATGAATACAAACTATACAGCATCTTTAAAGGGCCATCTTGTATCAGCATAGTAAGAGCAGAAGTTCTTTACAATGGAGAAAAGGAATGCAAAACAAACAGCGCTACGAGTCCAGGCAGTTCTAAGTCTCTTCTGCTACAAATCTATCAAAGTGAACAGCCTCTAAAGAGTGTCTCTATTTTCAGGCCATGCTGTGCACTGCCAAATACTTAAAGTGACTGTCGATGCTCTTTTAAGGAACTCACAATGTCCTGAACACTATTTACATAAGTGTCATAATTAATTTTCTGTACTCAGAATGTCTGAATGAAAAGCAGCATCTTTAGATTTGGTGACATAAGTAAAACACTACATTGGGCTGGTCAATATACTGTTGTAAAGCAAATGTTTTGTGTACACTGATGACAAGCACCCCTCCCATGGTGCACACCACAGAAGATGTAAATATAAGAGTGAAAATTAATTTCTCTCCAATCTACTAAGAGAAATGAACTTTCATCAAGGATGAGTTTAGCCCAAAAATCCTCCCTCTATCAAAAAGTAGCATAACTGCAAAATACTTTTGAGATTCATTCCTAAGAAAAATTATGGATGTTTGTGCTCATTTTCAGGTTTTACAACATAAATATCATCAGATATAAGACAAAAAATATTTAATTTACCAGTGGAAGGACAACTTTAATGTTTTGATGCAGAATACCTGAACACTCTGTTCAGAGCAACTGTGAGTATGAGTAATTCCGCCTGGAATGGTGAGGAGGTGATAAACGACTCAGTTCTTCAACTGGTTTTCTATGCATATGCTCCAGTTGATAAAACCCAACTTACGTAACTAGGACAAGACAACTGAGGAGTGAAGACAGCACAGGAAATGCCATTCTTGCCATTAGCCAAAATGCTCATGTGGCATTTACATTCTCAGAGGATCATCGGGGAAAGTTTGT
This sequence comes from Phalacrocorax carbo, assembly GCF_963921805.1. NCBI lineage: Eukaryota > Metazoa > Chordata > Aves > Suliformes > Phalacrocoracidae > Phalacrocorax > Phalacrocorax carbo. Next base: position 38,386,156 of record NC_087517.1, on the reverse strand, counting down.
TCCTTTTTTCTTCCTTGAGAACAGAAGCACAAGTGTTTAAGAATCAAGAACACCTCTTTTCTTCTCCACCCACATGGACTTGGCAGCATGTCCCAGTATTTTGTGATGTCAGCGTTGAAAAACCTGCATTACATTGCTTCAGGGCCTCTGAGAAAATAAAAACAATTAAACTACACACTGATTTAAGACCTGCCCTTTTCTCCTCGGTGTGCCCTGCATTCAAAGTGAGACTTTGATTCCCCCAATAAGTCTGGCCCCAGTTCAGCTGCTGATTGGAGTTGGCTCATGGGATTAACGTTTATGCTATCAACAGATGAACGTGTATAAATCAGGAGGTCTGTATGGTTACCTGGGCAGTGCATGGTGTTATCAGCAGTGCACCTGGAAAGAGTGTTAGGGCTTTAAGAGCCTATGGCAAGAGTAATATTCTTGACCTCAAAACCACAAAAGAAATAACCCAGAGATCCTTGCAGGACAGAGGAACTGCAAAGTGCCATTTCCCCCAGAAGAAGGCACTCTCTTGCCTGCCCACACTAGTTAGGGAGGCTGGGCAGAGGAGGTGGCTGCCATTTCCATCAGCATTTGCTGGCAAACTGTCAGCTTGATCAAACAGCTGAACACAAACACCTACCTCAGAAGAAATACAGGAGTCCAGGACCAGGGGAGCAGGATGCAGACAAAACACTCAGTTCGAGCACGCATTTCCTCTCTGGATCCCTTGTCATCAACGTGGTTGAAAGCTCTAAGGACAGTGCCACAGCAGGGTGTGCACTGTTTAAAGAGCAGCAAAGGGAATAATCACACTTTAGGTGCTAACCCTGCAACGTAGCCTACAAGCACAGACTCCTCTTTATCCCAAATGAAGAGGCTGGGACCCTACATGCATACATTGATGCCACAGATACCTGGTTTTCGCTAGAGGACTAGGGCCTCAGTCACAACTAGAAAAAAACACCCAAAACCAGATTTTGGCCCTGAATGGTAAATGCCAAAAATCAAACTCCGATGCAAAAACTAAAAATTAAGTAATGGCCAACAAGTAATTCAGGCACAGATTTCACTTACACCTAAACAGTAAATCCTGATTGGTGGCATTTAAGCAGGTGACCTTCCATTGACACATCAAGATTTATAAAGCCTGCTAGCTATTTTACTGGAAAATAATTCTATCACACTCATAACAAGATTTCCAGAGATTACAGTCTGGACTCAAAGTGTTGCATTATCTGGTCTACAGAATACCATATAAAGAAAGAGTAAATAGAAATATCACTTATCTTTGAAACAATGCAGTTAGATTCTGGCCCAGCACAAACAAATCTCTCTCTGCTTGCTACTTCAGTGGAATACAGGAAAGAAACATGAATGCCCAGCACTGTGCATGCATACACACATACTTACATTTCTACGTTAATTTGCCTGCTTGTGTTCATAGTCCAAGCAGGTCAGAAACTCCCTCCTCCTCCCCAAAAGTCACACGCAATAATTGGCGACACACTGAAGGATCTGCGCTTTCCCCCTTTGAAGAAAGATGTTACAAAGTTGACAGGCCACTGTTTTTGTTACACACTGCCCTCCATCCCCAAGGAAACCCTTCATAAATCCCCATACATCGGCAATTAAGACGTAATCTTTAGCAAGGTCTATATGCAGCTCACTTGGAGGGCACTAGAAAGTTAAGGCAAATTTAATATTTCCGATAGGTGTAATGAATAAAAACAAAGAAAAAAAAAAAGATCTGCAAATCACTAAATCGCATCCAAGTCATTATTGTCCTTCCCACAGGCTTTGCAGAGAATAAACGAAAGCTATGGGCTTATCACAAAATGGGTACTGTACTAACCTTGCTAACTGAAAATCAGGCATCCTTTATTTCTTCTGAGGATCCTAGGTAAAGAATGTCTCAGTAGGAGTCAAAGGTTATACTAGTGATGATTATGGGTTCTTTCAAAACACAATCTGCCTTATGAAGCTTTTTCAATAGAAGATGCTAATTAATAATACATGCTTCTTTTCACTGAATCAGACACGACCTTAGCCACATATCATCACTTTTCAATCCTTTATTCCTGCTCTCCTATTGAATTTGCACCAAAATTCCAGGCCTGATCTGCTACTCAGGGCCCCTGGTGAAGTCCTCCATGACAGCTACCTTCCTTCAGAACAATAAAACTGTCAGTCAAGAAGCTGAGACTGCCACTGACATCAGCCTCTCGACAATCAGTTACAACTGCATAACTTCTCCCTCTGCAATGGGAAACAGGTCACAGAACCTTCCGCCTCCCAAAGAGACAAACAAAACCTATTTCTTCCCTTTAAGATCCTCACAGTTACAATCTGTACAACCAAAAATGCTACCAAGTCACTGAGGGAAGAGGAATAAGGGGCATGCTTATCAACATAGAAAGTAGAAGTCATCTAGGTGTCAGCATGCCAAGTAGGGCAAACCAGGAAATGAATAAGATTATTTAATAACTCTTTTCTTGTCAGTTGATTATGAAGATGATTACAAGATGACTATTCGTATTTCAACAGACATGCACAGTTTATTCTGTCATTCTTCATATTTTAAAGTTTTCCACTGAACTGACAGATATTACATATACATTATTACACACCGTGTTTGACAGACTATCCAAAGATGACCTTTACAACAATTTATTTCCTTTGGTACTGTATTACACCAAGTCATTACTGTCATAGGAAAAGCTTCCTATTTACAGTCCTTCTATACGTTGAGGAGCTATTGCTCTAGCATGTGAATGTGGTACGCAGAAGGACTTACAATCATTCATGTGCATCAGTACAAAACTGAATGAAGTAGCACTGACTGCAGATAAAATATATATCAGTTGGAAACTGTCCAAGTGACAACTCCCACCCATTGACAGTAATGGCCCTACTGTTGGCACTATTTCTGTTTAACATGGTCCAAGTATTGGACTCTGGTAGTATTTGTAGAAGAAGTTCCATTCAGCATAGTGGAGTTACATATGTGCATATATACATATGCACATGCATAAATATTTTTAAGAGTAAGGTTGTACAATGGAAAGTTTACTGAAAATTAATAAAAGACACGTACACAGATCAGTATAGAAGAGCCTTGGGGAATTTCACAGGGATGCAACTCAGTTCTGTAAGAAAATCTGATATCCTTAGTATTTGGGGGGAAAGAAAAATTATTCCTGCAGAATTTTGGTAACTAACAGATGGTATTATGAAATAGGGATAATTCTCTAGTAAAGGACAGGAATTGGTTTAAAACTTTCACAGAAATGCAGTAATTATCTACAAAATTGTCAGATTCAGGATTAGGGTCTTATGGAAAGAAAGCTCTATTCCAGTCTCTTCCACAAGTATTAAATAAATAAATAAAGTGCCTTGAGTCACAGCACAAGATTCACAAATACAGGATTTAAAGTAGACCATTATATGACTCCAGGAGACCACAGAAAGTATCAAAGCTATTTGCTTAGAATAAGTGACAGCATAGGCCCAGCCAAGCATTTTCCAGTATCTCAAATGACATTTTATAAAGATGTAGTTCTCCATCTGACAAGCAGCATGGTTTCACCAGTTGTCACCATAAAAAGCTAAATGGCAAAACCAAAATTAAACTACAGCTTTTTTAGTATGGAAAGAGGAAAACAAACATCTGCTCTGTTTTCTGCCTCACTAGTTTGGAGTTTTTAATGTGTTAAGCTAGACAATGTGAAAAAAACGCTGTTTTAAAGCGCTGTTCTAACATTATTCATGTGTCTGAGCCATCAAAATTAAACATCAATGTACAGGACCATGATTAAATGCAAACACACCACTTCATAACACTGTTAAAAAGCCAGGCTGAAAGTTTTTTTTTTCGTGGTTTGAAACTGTAGGCTGGCCTTAGCAATAAAACTCAAGACCATTTAAGATCTCTTTAGATCATGAATGTCTGTATCAAACTTCCCCCAATATGGTAAAGTACTTCACTGCATTCCCTAGGCAAAGTAATGTTATCAACAATAATTAATACTACCAAGTGGGTATACGTTTGGAGTCTTGAAACTATTCAATCATTAACATCTCCTCCATAATTACACAACAAGCCTTCCTGGAAAAAAAAAAATAAAGAGAAGCTAAACACCTATCAGGCAAATATGCCAAAGTTGTCAGACACACAGACAGCTCTAAGCACCTTTATGTAGACATACAGCATTCTCAACAGCTGATCTTGTGTGAAAGCAGGTGCCAAAACCCTATTGCAGAAGAACAACAAACACCACAGCCCTCAGCTTCCAGCTGGGAACAAGTCCCAGCCTGCTCCTCCAGGCCCATTCCAACCAAAACTTAGCTCCGGTTCTCCCTACCACTTCATACACAGTGAGGCTTCCAGCAAGTTCCACCCAGTGTCACAATTAACTCAAACTCCCCAACAAAAGTGAGGTTATTGTGCCTGGTTTTCTGCTTTCAATGTTTCTGCAAATATGCTTCTTTCAAAGACTAATCCAAAGTCCAGCAGAGCCAAAACAAAGATTCCCTCCAAGGGCAAGCCATCTCGCAGCCTGATTCAGAGAGGTCTTTAGCACTTCAGCAGGCCTGTGGCAGCCTCCCCTGAGATGAGGCACCCCGAGAGCTCTCCATCCCGACTCTACAAAATGCCATACAAAATCACAACAGGATTCATACCAGCACCTTATGCTCCTTTTAGTACCAATGCGTTACTGGAGCAGTAATTCTGTATATTCAGAAGTACAACTCCTCATCAGGTTTACACACAGTAACAGCAGAACTGGTGGGGAAAAAACTCATGCTCTGTTCTTTGTCATAACTTCTCGAGGCTGGAAAACACCAACACAGCGTGCAATTGCTAATTTTCCCCTCCCTCATTTGCCGCTCAAACACTTCTTCACTAAAAAAAAGGCAAAAAAAAGCACACCCCAAAAAACTGAAGCCGCCTGCACCAGACATCGTCTAAAGGAAGTACCCTAATTATGCCTATTTTCGGATTTACATTTTAATTTCAGCTTCAAGGCAGCTGGGCTCCTCTCAGGGGAAAACCAACAACAGCACAGTAAATCCTTCAGGCACATTCCCGCTCCTTTTCCTTCCAAGTTGCTGCTGCGGGGTTTTGCTCTGGTTGGAGACACCATCCACGCACAACAAAAGGATATTCTAGCCTCTCTGGGTAACGAGCTGTTAATGTAAGGACTGCCTCACCTGGGGCAGTAGCTTTCAAGAACTGAGAAGATTTATTTTTCCTCTCCTGAAGGTAAAATAAGAAATACCATATAGCCTTTCAGAATCAGGGAAATTAAGAAAAAAAAAATGAAAAGACTTACTGAACAACTTGAATATGGAACAACTCTCTCTTGAAAGGGTGGATCATGTGGCTGCCCCATATCAGGTGGTAGGGTGTCATTGGCTCATCTTTAAAAAAATACAAACACAACTATTGCATAACGCAAGCTAGCTTGTCTTTAACAAGGATCTCAGCTGCAGAACCAACCCCACAGGTAGTAGCCTTAAAAACTCAAGTGATATTTAAAACAAGTTTTTTGAGGTGGATTCCTCAGAACTCACTGCATGAAATTCACAATGGGCTTTGATACCAACACTAACAAGTAATTAAATAGATATTTCAATTATAAGTGTTTTCAAGTTGTGCTTGTCACCATTTTAATATGAAAGAGGCAAGCGATTACTGTCTGCAAAGAACCTGCTCAAAGAATATACAGGATAAAAGCTGGCGATGCTCTTATTATTCCATCAACATCAGAGGAACAGAAGTAATGAACAGCCTATTCACACTTCCTGCGGATGCTGCAAAGTGTTTGTAAGGAAGGCAGTCAGCGTTTACACAGCCCCTGGACTAGCAAAGTTTATTCTTTGCTTGTTAATCCCACAACATACCTGAAGACCTTTCAAAGCAGGCCAGTGAGCAGGTTAGCAGTGCAAGATGGCATCCATCTGTCCCAGATTCAGCAAGAGCTGGAAGACAAGAGCCGCTGACTCACAGAAGCAACTCCCTCAAGACATGGGCATTTCCCATCTTTCAGTGCACCCCTGAGACAGCCAAAAGCTACCCATACATATCAGTACTGCCATGCCTCTTTTACCTGCCAGAGTAGGCAGGTGAGTACAGGGGATGTAGGAGGGAGAACAGTTTCCTCAGGCTCACTTCTGCGCCCTCGCACAGGGCCAGCCTGGATTCCTGACCCACCACATGCCACCAACTGCTGCTGCTACTGGTCACCAACACAGAAAGGGGTTTCTGTGCTAACACAGTTCTTCCCAAATCTCTGTTTCCCTACTGACATTCTCATAACTCCATTGAAAATTAAAAACCTTGGAGTTTGCCCTTTCTGGATTGCAGGTGCACTGAAGGGAAAATATAAAACAAAATTAAATACAGATAGAACATTAGTGTGAAATACTGAGTCAAGCTTATATAAATCACAGTGCAAACCACACAATCCTATCCTACCCTTATCTGTTGCACACATAAATATTCAGAGAAGCACACAATGCCAGCTGCCCTCGGGTAGCAGAATAATACCGGTTCCACATTACTGCCGTCGCTCACAGCTCTGCTGTCTCCAGCCCACCTGCCATCACCCTGGGCTGCTTTGTGCCTCTGGCTGAAGTGTACAGGCTCTTTTGTTGGTCGCCTAGAAAATACCGTCCATAGTGTTTCAGCTGTAACATTTCAAGTAGCTCTAATTCAGCTTTCAGCTCAACTCTTTGTTATCTAAAAATAACTTAGGTTTAATTGCAACTCGCTACAATTTTCTAATTTTTTGTGACCCCAAACCTCTAAATCTATTACCCAGAGACAGCCACAGTAATCCTTAATGAAGGTGTGGGTATGATGCAGCATGCTAGTGGCCATCTGGCTGCCAGGTGTTTCCTGGCTTAGCTTTTCCTCACAACACACATCCCTCCTCCTCCTCTAATTCCAGGGAAGGCAATTTCTAACGAAGGTCTGTCCTGAGGTAAAGACACAAGCAAGGGCTTTATTGCAAGTCAGCTGCAGCACAGCAACATTCAGAGCCTGCAGCAGAAAGCCTAGAAGGGCCGTTTATTACCATACATATCCCCCTATGACTAACAGCAAGACTGTGCCAAGTGTATTTCTGACCATTAATAGGAAGGGAGCCAAGTGCAACATTTTCACTGTAACCCTAAGTCTTGTGCCCTTCACTCACAATCAAAAAAAAAAAAAAGATAATTAAGAAGTAAGAAAGCAGTTTTTTAGAACAGGCCCATTTATATTAAAAGAAAGGGATTTTAAAAGTACTAGGCAAGATTCACAATGGGTGTGATATGATGTCTTTTAGGGAGCTACACAACGTCTTGCTTAGGGTTAGGGGTTAGAGATCACAGGATCTAACCTCTAGGATCTAATTTTCAAAATGGAGCATTAGCCTCCTTAAAAACCCTGTCTTTCAGACAGGTAAAGGTCTTCCAGCTCTCAGATACACATTCCTGCCCATCTCCTTCACCAGTGCTCTGGAGAATTTGAAAGGGCTGGACTGGTAGAAAGTAAGTAATTTTTGCACAGCACTGGCGCTGCCCCGGCTCAGCTTCCTGAGCTGGCTTCCCACGGGGTCAGGCAAGGACCAGGCACCATGGGAGCAATCAGGCACAGGACCCCCACAGCATCAGCTGAGATAAGCCTTGGCTGCCAAGAGACCACACCCCAGACTACCAAACTGGAAGGCTTCTCCTGGTTCCCACTATTGCACTAACGTTAATGTGCATAAAGCATCTCACATTTCAGGCTAAACCCAGCAAACATGTTGTTAGGCACTTGTAGTAGTCTGTTCTCAGGAACCTTTTCAGAGTGGTTATATAAAAGTACCAGGGTCGGTGGGCATGCATAGCAAAATTGTCTTGATGTTTCTCAAGCAGGGTAGAGAAAACTGATTTTTGCTACAGCAAAGAGAGAAGGTCTTGAGACTCCTTTCAGTGTGTGGAAAGGGAATCTGTGCTGGGGAGCTCTGGACAGTCAGTCCTGATGCTCCTGTGGTCCCTGGGAATTAGCCAGGATAAGAAACTGCAAGTGCTGCTGCTCAGCAGACTCACAGGGCAAAAATGTCGACCCTGCCCCAGCAGCCAGGAACCTGCTTTCCCAGGCTTAGGCATAAACGAAGCGCCCAGCAGAGCCACAGCCTGCAGGCCACCCCAGCAGCCCGCAGCCCACAGCCCTTGGCGCAGGCTGTAGGTGCCCCAGGCCTATGTTGCCTATGGGGATGTCAGTCCCTAATCAAGTTATTGGTGGATATAGAGAGGATGATTTTGCAAAGACAAGGCTGAAATTTGCCCCAAAAAATCCCTTCAGGAATTAAGCCAAGAGCAGCTTCTCCAGTTCTACTGAAGGTCAGGACCTAAGCAAACAGGACAAGCTAAAACCAAAACCAACAGCACACCTGTGATGAACGTTGCCAGAGGCTCTCACCACAAGCCCAGAGCCCCACTGGCTAGCACGCGCTGTCCACCCCACCCCATGGCTGTCTTGCCCATGATCCACAACTCTTGTAAGCTCCTCAGAAGAGGAGCAACTCCTCCCTCCAAAACAAGGTCCAGCAAGAGAATATCACAGGGTTTTTTTCCACTGTTTCATCTACATAGTGGATTTCTTACTTATGTGGAGTTCTGCCCAGAGCTATGTTTCAATGCAAAATGAGTGACGAAATTCAAAGGCAACAAATGGAAAGAAAGAGACACTTAAATGTAGCCAGAGCTACAGTGGAAGGGGAAACTGCCCAGTACCACTGCCAGTTTTGAAGGATTTTCAGGTTCAGCTCCACATTAAATCCATCACAGAGAGGGGAATATTAAACAAGTGACTAGAGACACAGCACCTTTATTCTTGAGGCACACTTGCTTGCTCATTTGACCACTTGAATATTTTAATATCTTTTAAAAGGAAAGTTTCTGCTAGAAATTATTTTCACAAATACTTTCTTCAAAGAGCTACTCATCATCTTAGTGACACAAGCATGGGGCAGGGCTTGTTTACTAATCTAAGAGGATTGCACTTCAATCTAGATCATGCCTTGCCTGCAGGTAAGGGCAGTAGAGCAAACAAACACACTAGACTTTCCAACTGCAGAGGGATGAGGGGAACAGAATCCAAATGAAAGTCTGTTTATATCATGTTTGGATGGGGAGAAAAGGGGCATACAGAGAGACAGCTGCTTCTTTATATCTGTTGCACAAAGGTCTCTGGAAATCCTGGACAAGCAAATTCTATCCCTACTGTTCATCAACTCTGAAAATAAACCTAACGACTAAAGCTGAAACAAGTCTCCACAACTAGTTTTTCAAATAAAAACATAACACATGCCTCTGACCTCTCTTTTGCCTTTTTAATGCATGCAGAGATCACTCCCCCGCTGGAGGAAACCTGATTTTTTGCTTACCTTCCCTCACCCTTAGAGAAGTGAGGGAAACCCACCAAAGTATTGCCAGAGAAAACACAAAAACACACTACATCTAAAATATTCATTCTCTTGCCCATCCCAGGACACTGATGGATCACTTGCTCCATTGGACACTGGAATAAGCAATGTCATTGGGACTGATCTTACAAAAACTTGAAATACAGAATAAAATTCTCCCCCTTCAGAAAATATTTACTACTTCAGTGAGAATATAAAACAAATTAGAAACAAATGACTCAGATCTTCCAAGTGACAGAAACATCAGAACTGTCATTCACCTGAGAACGGCAGGGCAGTAAGGGCAAAACTAATCACCTGGTGCTGACCACAGTCAGAGGTATTTCAGAGGGATGACCCATAATGCCAACTTGCAATACCATGTCTTCAAGGAAATAGTTCTTTCTGATCCTAGTAGTAAACATAACTTCGTGTCCTGAAGTATGGAAAACATTAGGTTTGCCCAATACTTTTTTCCCCAAGTACTTATTCCCTCCTCCTGCTTGTAACAGGCTGTAAAAAAAATTCAGTCCTAAAATACTTAATGCAAAGTGTAAACATGTTACTTACTCCAAGTACAGCTTTCACCGTCACCACGCTGCTCTGTCCCCATCACTGGAAGAAAACAGAGACCTCATGACCCCGCCCCCCAAAAAAAGGAGTATCTGACTTAAAACAACCAGTAGCATTTTTATCTGCTGGCTCAGGAAGGCACACACCCTCCACCAATTAAACGCTGCCACCGTCAGCATCTTTAAACCAAATTAGTCACAATCAAGGGCTACTCGCTCATGAACAGCAGTGTACACATTCAGTTGTGCTGCAAGACAATAAGTAGAATCAAGTCCATACAGAGATTTCAAAGCAAGGCATAAGGTGTTTCAGGAGATACTACTTGACTTACTGTCAAGTGTCTCAATGCCTGTGCTTGTGATAAGGGCTTCAAAGACAACTTAGTCGAGATGAACCAAATAATAGAAACCCCCCATGATGACAGCTGCTTGGTGTGCATCAAGCAACACTGGCAGCACCTGCACAAGTTAGCACACACCCAGAAGTCAACCCCTAAATGGACACAAAGGCTGCAGAGATGGCTGATGGGAAAGGCTTGACTGACTCTGGGCCTGTTGGTAATTACAGGTAATAACGCATGTCAGTGCTGGCACCCTGATGCCAGCTCTACCATCTGAACAGACAATCATTCAGGCATCTGAAGAATCAATATCACAAATATGGTAAAATCAGAAAATGTGTTTCTAACCTCCAAGTGCCTGTAATCATCAATTAAAGCTTTGCAACATATTATTAATTCCACTTATTGCTACCAGTGATGCTGTAAGTGTAACAAAAATAGTGAAGTGTAAAAAAAAAAAAAAAAAAGCCTGATGGAATTCAGTCTTTTTGCCCACAGAAACAGTTTTGTACTAGAGGTCATTCTAAGTGAATGTAATTTGACGACACTTTCTGGTTTGGTTTTTTTTTTCCAAATGCATTCCACAAAAAAAGTTCTCAATTATTCATATTGAAAGGCACATCCAGGAGTATTTTTAATCTTGCATTCAAAATACTCACACTGTTTTAAGCAACACTAGTAGCATGCCACTTAAAATGATCTAACCTAAAGGATTGTAAGTATTATGTATAAATCACTCCTCCTAATTTTGGCAAACTATGTGGAATATAAAATTATAGATATTAATGTCACATTACAAAATGCCTTTTATTCAAAGTCTTAGACAAAAATTTATGATATGCTGTAACAGATAGCACTGGATAATATGAAACGCTTACATTCAGTACTTTGCTAAGTCTTATTCAGAAGCACAACCTGCCCTCTATACCCCAAAAAGCTTAACTTTGCAGAACATGGAATGAAAGCTATTTACCACACTCTATCCCTTGCTCTTTGGAATGAACCACGTTATTAGCTGTTCCCCCTGCCAGAGAGAGGTTTGTTTGTTTTTGTTTGTTTTTTTTTTTAATTACTCTCTCACATACGCTTGCCAACTTTCCCTTTACTACTCCAGGAAATATACATATTTTATCTCCCTAAACCAAAAGAAATATACAGTTTTCTTCCTCCTGATTTATGGGTTTCTTCATCATTTTCCTGGGGGAAATTTTCTTTATGGGATATCAAATCAATTATGTTAGAAAAGATGGGAATGGGGACAAAAAACTAACTTGCTACTTTCGTTTGAGACACATTTAGCCCCAGCCATAAACGCCAGGCACTCTGGACTCCCAGCAACACAGACACTAACTCCCACGTCTATTCAGACCACACTGACAGCCTGAGAAGAGCATCCTTAGAACCAGACTCTGCCCTGACTGAATCAGTGCAAATCAAGAACAACTCTGATGATAATCTGGAGGAGCTGACTCTCTTAATTCAGAAATCTCCCTGCACATTTTCTAACACAGGTGTGGGTGAGTGCTGAGGGGAGGCAGGGTCAGGAAGCAGCCTAGGGCTGGAATCAGTATAATTCCCTCCCACCCCAAGCTACAGGTCAACAAGTAGGATGGGATGTGAATGACCAAACACCCAGACCACCCCTTTAGCAAGCTCTGCTCTCCATTTCCTTTGCACATCATTCAACTCCACTCCTGCATCTCTCCTTTTTGAGCCCCTGGATGTTTTTTCCTCAGCCTTCTTGAGCGTTTTCTAATTGCTAAAGGAAGCAGGCAAATGCCTAACCGTGTGAACATGGCTGTGCTGCAAGCAGGAGCCGCAGCCTGCCCACCCACCACGCCCTGCAACACAACCACCAAACAGCAGCTTGAGACACCTGAAAAGCACGTCAGGCACCAGCAGACAGGAGTTTGTCAGTGAGACACCCTGCACGGGAACATACAGCTGCTGTTAATCAAGCCATTACCACAGTAGCTCAAACAAAGATAGCAGCTCTGCTTTCTGAGGGATACCACATGCCAGAACAGGAACGGGTACCCAAGCATACCTTACTGGATCACATGGAAGCAGCTCAAGGACAGGACAGGGGTTTTAAAAGGCTGTGGGGACTCTGTCCTACAATTGGCCTGCAGACAGTGGAATCACATTAACATTAGCAAGTGGTGTATGTCGGCACTGGGAGTCACTGCATCACAGTGTACAGCCTTGGGGTCCAGAGTCCAGACAAATTCACTACAAGGGGACCAGATCTTTCTGCTCAGACCCAGTGGTCACAGAAAGGCTGCTGCAGAAAACAGAATAACTTGGCACGAAAAGAGTTATTTAAAACAAGCCCCAAAACGTAAGAATTCAGATCCAGACCTAAACCCTCCTTGAAGTTAAAAGATTCTGAATGCATAATTTCAGCCCATTTCACAGCAAATGCAAAAAAGAGGCTTTCCTCACAGTCCTCCTCAGTCTCTGAGCCTTCCCAGAGGTTAAGAGGGAGCTTACACTTAAGATCTGGCACCTTGCAATTGCCTGCACTGGCTTAATAAGTTCTACAGATACCTTCTACAGATAATGAGGAGAAGAAAAAAAAAAAGACTTAGCTCTGCCTCAAACCCAGTTGGGGTGCCTCCGGGCACAGCCTGGACAACACCATGGTTGAGTTATGTAGGGAAGGAGGCCAATCAATGCAAATCTGCCCTCACAGCCAGCAGATCTGGGTTTCTGGCCCAGCAATAAAGCACTTCTGAAGGTCCACAGCACTTTCTACTGTTTTGATCTCTGCATCAAATTTGGCCCAAGGCTGGAATATTCAAAAAGCATAACCCTAACTCTGCTCTGAACCTTTATAATATTCTTACCCTATGTTCTCATTTTGAGATATTTTCTACCCTTGTTTATCCAAGATCAGAACCTCAGGAAAAGTGGCAAGTTTCACACATGGAGGCAGCTCTTCTAACAGAGAACGCATGTTCCTCAAAAGAGAACTGACAGCCTCTAGTTTTAAACCAGAAACCAGCCCCTATCATTCTCTCCAGAAAATAAAGTAAAAACATAGGGTTAATTGAATCAATAGGGCTTATAATTAAATGCTGCCAAGGTAGCTCTCATAAGGGGACTGCTGATTTTGGCTTGGGTTAGGTTTTTTTGATGGTGTTTATCCAGAGGTTGCATACAGCTAATTTTACAAACAGTTACTGCAATTTAGTTTAAATCTCCTTCAGGGGACAAAATGACAAGTTTCACGATCAGAAAAGTAAGTCTCCAGTGAGTTGAGTCTATGAAAGCTACTGCGATCTAACTGCATTACAGGTATTAGAAGTACTAACAGAAAACTCTTCCTACTTCTTGCCAGGGGCTTGACCAACACGAGACAAGAAATATTCCTCAGATCCCCGTAGCCATGAGTGTCAGTTATAAATGGAGCAGATTTTGCCAGAGGGGCTGAATTCTACCTACGAATCCATAACTTAAGAATTTGCAAGTATAAACTGATTATTTCTCTGAAGGGGAAACGTACCCCAGATTTTCAATAATGAGAAGAGAGAGCTGAAAGGGGCATTGCCTTTTTCTAGATGGTGCGAATCGGGTACAGATTCAATGAATTCAACAGAGTTATATCAATTTTCTCCACTTAACACTCTTGCTTGTAATAGGGCCATTGTCTCCTTTATACTATATGAACATACAGATACATTTATATATTTTACCTGGAAGATGGACACCATGTGCTACAATAAACAACTACTTATTACACCACAAAAAGTTAGAAAAATATCCTGCTTAAAAAAGGCTAGAAGAAAAACAGTACACGGTAACACTGGTCAGGACTATCAATGGCACTAACCTGTCTCACAGATTACAGGAAACAAAGACATCTGATAAATCTTTATATTACTGAGGTTGCCCAAGACTCACCTTTTCACCATAATTCCTTTCAAACTAGCACGCTAACAAAGATACTAGATACTGAGTACAAACACTGGCACTCTAGACTGTTGTCTCATTTTCATTTTTAATTATTGTGACAGGCTCCCCCCCCACCTCCCCAGTCAAGACAAAAGAACAAAGATCAGTTTCATCTGCAAGACTGCTGCAGGGGAAAAAGAGCAGTGAGTGTAAAACCATAAGGAGCAACAGCATTAGCTCATCTTTTCTCCTTAATAAAGCAGCAAACAATTAGTGTTAAAGTAAAATGGGTCAATCAAGACCGCAAATCTTCTTAACAGCTAGCACAGTCAACACATGTGGTCACAGCAATCCAAATTAACCCCATGGATACATCAGTCGTTTCCTCCAATACCTAGAAAACAATTACAAATGTCACATTGAGTCTCCTTTTGAAACATCCTCCTACAGTTTAGTAATATAACCTAGGACTAAACCTACCCATGAAGTAAAAGCTTTTTCCCCTACTGCAGCAGACGGCTTAAGAAACCACCTCTGTTTCCAGTACCAATCCTCTAAATCAGCTCCACCCTACGGAAATCACTCTCACACTGGTTTTTATTAGCTGAGATGCACTACAGAACTGCTGCTAATCAGCACACCTGCACACAAAGCAAAAGAGCAGAGGAAAAAAGCACCAGCCCTAAACATGTCAAGACCTACCGTACTCTCCCTTAGTGTGTGCATGTGTGTTGGAGGAGGGATAAGCAATGCAGTGATTTCACAGACATTGTTCATTTCCATGCTTTCTCTGGAGGTACTTGGCATCGCCAAACATCACCAAGGGTTTTCAAGCACTGAGCCCAAATACCCTGAATTTTCACTCCTTCCCTTTTCAGCAAAAACATTCCCTTTTCCATTAAAAATATACTTAACTTTTAAGCGTGTTTAAGGCCTGCTTTCAAGGGCAATTAAGCATGTGTTTAAACAACTGAAAAATCCAGATGGACCAAAACAAGCATCCCTGTGTGTTAGGGTACAATTCTACTTATTAGCACATGCCTAATTTTATTTCTTTATCAAGTACACACATGGACTTCATGGTAGTGCACAAACAAAATATCCAAATCATCATATAATTTGGTTTAGAAGGGGCCCTGGGAAGCCACCCAGTCCTAGGACCCCTGGATATTACACCTTCCCAAATCTCTAGCTGTTACTCATTCACGTGCACATTAACTGCAACACTCCCTGATCCCTTTCTCAGTAAGGCTTCAGGTGAGCTACAACCATCCTGCAGACAGGAGTGCCTCCTCGGGGAACCCCAGTAAAGCCAAGGGGTGTGCGGTTGTCTTTTGCTGTGAGCCAGAGGTTATACCAGATCAGTCCTCAAAACAGTCACTGCCTGTGCTATAGGCGAAAGATTTGTAAGGTCTTTGGACTGACCCACCGTTTAAAGAGGAGCACTACCATAAGAGCTTCCGCCCCTCTTTCTTAAGCTTAATTGTTATTTGTCCCATCATGGCAGTTCAGATTTCAGATCTCACAGATGCTGCAGCTGCATTACAAGCTTGTAGTAATGAAGAGGTAACTTTCTGAAAGCCATCACCATAAAGTCCTCACAACCTAAATTCTTTTTGACTTCTCCCTCTTCCCACCCCTTTAAGAAAACAAACCTGTCTCCAACACATGCGTATGACATGCCACATTTGGGGGTGATAGCTGAAATAGTCCAGCAGAGTCTGCAATGGGCCTCACCCCCCCATTTCTGTAGATATTTCTAGTGATTTCCACAGCTTAGGCAACTGTTAAGTAAGCACAGGGCCAGAGCCTGCTCCGGTGTCAGTACACATAGCAAACGTTTCTTCTCACGAATCAAGGTATATGGTTTAGAAAACAGTAACTCATACAGAAATCAGCACGACACAGGCTGAAAGGAAAGGTATGCTTCTGCAAAAGAAAAAAAAAGAAAGAAACCCAAACATCTAGCAACAGGGGAATTCTTAACCCACAGACTGTAGCAATTCATTTAGGGACTCCGGTGATCAGATCACTCGTGCCTAGGCACAGCACCTCCAGGGTTCATTAAATGATAACTTTTTCTTTATTGTCAGAACGTATTTAAAGAGCACAGCTAAGTGCGTACTGACATAACATACCGTAACCGTTACATCAGATCTCTAAATCAAGGGTGCAAATGCTGCTTTATGTAACAAACCGCATTATAAGCACAATGAACTGCCCTCCATGCTCAAAGCATGCTAAAATTCTCCACACAAAGAACAGCAACTTTTTATTCTCAGGATGACAGCTCTTTGGCTTCTCTCAAACACCCACAGGCAACGCGCAATATGGGTGCAACAAATTGTAAAGTTCCATCAACCAAATCCTGTCCCTTGGGTAATAGATAAGGAGAGAAAGAAACTTAAGCCACTACACCTCGCTGCAGAAATCACCCCTCTTTGCAGAGCCCTGCTGCACCAGGGCTCACCTGCAGGTTTCATTTCCACACCGAGTGGTCTCGCTAAGCCATGGGGGTTATTTTCAGTGTTAGTTTACCTCACCTGTAAATGCCTGAGCTCCAGGAGACTGGTACCACATTAAGACTGGGGTCCTGCTCACCACTGAGAGCATCATCAGCGTCTTGCAAATGGGTGAGATGAAACACACAGTGAGGAATTCAGCGGTTCCTAGACCTAGGTGCTACAAGGGTGAGTTTGGGCTCCATCTTACACATCACACTTTCAGACATCACGAGCAGAAATACACACCCGCCCGTAGACTTAACTGGACTGTCTCTACGCTAGCTGACAATAGTTTCTGGCACACACAGGGAAGGTGCCCATCCTCTCATTGTTGGTGAATCACTTCTTAGTGATCTATGAAGTAATGGCAGGGGTAACTTCACTAGGTAATGCTCTCTCAGCACATTCTCCCTCTCTTCCCGGCAAGGGCTGAGGTGCTGTGATCACGTCATCCAGTTGGGAAGGAAGCGAGAGAAGCTCTAGAAAATAAACACATTCTGCAGCTGAGCCTCTGCTTGGGTACACTGGCTACGAGGTCTGTAGTCTAGATCATCCCTGCAAGTCTAAACCAGCACAGGTGAAAAGAAGCAGGTTCTTTCACAGGGAGAAACCAAAGGTTTGGGGAGGAAATGGGAAGAAACAGAAAGGATGGGTGCTTCAATCTTGCAAGGAAGTACTCTTCTGAAAACAAAAGGGGCAGGTTTTCTGAACTGTGAGCAGTGCAAATGCTGGACAGCAAGTGATTTTTGTGAGAAAGGATGGAGAAAGATTTATTGACACAACCACAAAGATATGACAAATTATGAAAAGGGATGGTAGATGCCTAGAGTAAATCAGACTTACAAAAATGTACAAATATATCCCATTCTACTGCATGATTTTATGCTAATGACCACTTACATGTGAAAGGCTGCTGTTTTATACCAGGAGGAAGCCTATGTGCAAATCCACCAAAGAATCGAGACACCTTTATTCAGAGGAAGCCTTAAAGTTCCTGCTTAGCATCGAGAAATAAGCGATGTCGGTATCTTAGGTACAGAAAGCAACTTTCCCGGCATGCGACACACCCCCTTCTTCCCCAAAAGGTGTTTCATAAAGCACATCTTATTCGAATGGCAGGTCGTAATTAGTCTCTGAAACATAGACGCAACAAATTGAGGCAAGCAGTCTTTATTTGGTAGCTGGCGTTCGGCGCAACCGCGGAGCTGCATATCCTCACGGCTTGTACCTGCAGCACTTCAAGCGAGGCACATTTTGCATCATTTTCTCTTACATAAAAAGGCTTTGTTCTCCCCCGCCTCACTGCGGTCACCAGCCGCCCCGTGCACGGTTGTTTCCTCTCCGCGGCTGATCCATTCAATAGAGGGAATGATTTTTCTTTTCTCCTCCACCCCTCCCCGATGCAAATTAAAAGCGCTTACAAGCATCGCACCCCCTTGTCTCACACAATGTTCTTTGTTCAGCCTTACAGATCCCTTTAGAGGAGCTTAGGGGTGGGGGCAGGAGAGGACAGAAGGTGACATCCTTCACAGGGTTTTACAGGTTAGAGATGCTCAAAACCCTCAAAGGCGGCCGGCAAAAGTCGCCTGCCCCTACGAAGGTAAAACGGGCGTTACCGGGGAGCCGCCCCCTCCCTCCGCCACCGCTGCGGGAGCTCCGGAGGGGCGACCGGCCGCCAAGGCGGGCCGGGGTCCGCCTTCGGAGGGAGCACGCGCCCGCCTGAGGGAGCGCGCGCCGGCCGGGGCGCCGCGAGCCAGCCCCGCGCCCCCAACGGCCCCCAACGGCCGCTTCGTCCTTTCTGCTCCTCTTCTTCCAACGGGCACCCCCCTCCCCAAGGCTGTGCGGAGCCCCCGCCCGCTCGCGCGCCCGGTAACGCCCGCCCGCAACGGGGCGGCGGCGGCGAGGGGCTCGGGAGGGTCCTTACCTGAGCGCCGCGGCAGCTGCCGGCACCGGGACGCGCTGCCGCGCCGAGGGGCAGAGAGAGGGCGCGCCGCCGCCGTCCCCGCCTCAGCCCGCCCCGCCGCTCTCGGGGCTGTCGCCGGGACGCGGCCGCCTGCGCGCCGGGAGCCCCCGGGACCCGCCCCCCTCCTCCGGCCCCGCCCCGGCCCCGCTCCCGCAGGGCCCCGCGGCGGCGGTGGCGGCGGTAGCGGCGGCCCGGCCCCTCGCCGCCGCCCCGCCCCGCGCCCTGCCCGCCGCCCGCAGCGGCCCCTGCATTGCGGAGGGGCCCCGCGGCCGCCCCGCTACCTGCGCGGCGTCGCTCCCCGTCCCAGAGCCCGCGGGGCGCTGCCCTGGGTGCTTACACGGCGAGGTCCGTGCACCGGCGCCGAGGCGCTCCGCGACAGCCGGCCCCGGCGCCCTTCCCAGCCCTCAGCCCAGGGTGTCGCCCTGCCCTGCCCGTGGTGGGTCGTCCCCGCCGTCGTAGAAAGGCATCCCGAACGTCCCTCACCCAATTTCGTTTGGGTTTTGCAATGATGCAAGTCTCAGCTCAATCTCATTTCTCATTTTATTCTGGAAAAAGAGAACATACCCTGATGAGATAGGTTAAAAAAAAAAAAAAAAAAAAAAAAAAACAAAACAAAACAAAACAAAAACCCCAACACTTTTACAGCACGTCAGAAACTGCACTGCTGATAACTTACAAATTGCGCTCTTGCAGGGCCGAGCTCTCCAACCATTCCCTGGAATCTGGCAATAAAAGGTATCCTATTACTTTGTCACTTACCAGCTTCTCAAACTGAACTTCCCTTCTCAACCCCTCAGGACGTCAATTATTGTTTCCCTGTTCCTTTGGTGAAAGTAAAGCATGCAAGGGCAAAGTCATCCATCATGCAATGCCACTGGTGTGGTGGAGCTCCAGCATGGCCTCATCTCACCCTTTCTAGTCAGAATCACTTTGTTTCAGTTCCCTTAGCTGGAGACGAAAGAGTACTTTCTTTAAAAAGTACTCTTTCCTAAACAAATTATTCTAATGGGTTCGTTAAAAATGAATGTGCAAAAGTGAATCTGTCAGAATGTTAACCAGCAATTCCAAGTATGTCATGTATATAATTAGCCTAACACACATTTTTGAAACAGGTACGATGTTTTGATCCTGTAAGGAGAAATATTGCTATTCTTCCCTATATTTGGGTGCCCAGATTACACACTAACTGTAACCCATATTGCAGTGCAAAAACTTTAAATGCTAATTTCAGTTTTGTTTCATTTTGCTGCAGCACTCTGAGTGAGTACTCTATCTATATTTTTTCCCAAAGCCTCACTAATTTTAGGTACATGGTTTGATTTCAAGCATGATTTTCAACAGTACTGAGCACTTTTTTTCTTCATGGACTTTAGCAAGTGATCTAGAATATTTCATAACTGTAATTTTGGCCTTACATATCTTAGACTGGGTGGTCAAAACGCAGGCTCAGGAAAACCTAGGCCCTGTTCTTGCTTCTGTTCCTTCAGCTGCAATACAGAGATGGCTACCCCTCAACAACAGCTAGGCTGGATTATATTCCAGTCCCACGTTCATGTCAATAAAGTGACTTGGGGATGCAAAATTATTTTGTTAAGTATCTTTATGTATTTGTAAATCAGTAAATTTTATTTCCCTGATTCTGACTCCGTGAATCAAGGCTACAAACACCACCTCTTCCAGTCCTTTTCCCGAGCCCTTCTCAAGCTCTTTGGGAGAACTTTCCTCTGCTGCCTTTTCCTTTTCCAGCGATTCATCTGTAAATCAGTGGCATGCAAAGGGAGCAGGATCTTGCCAATGGGACAAAGCCCTCATGTTCACTCTGGTTACTCACCATCGGTGATGTATGTCCGTCTGGAAGAGGTGCTTCCAGAGGAAATGGATTTGCTACAGGCAGTCTTTCTTCCAGACTGCCAAGAAGAAAGTCACCTGTTCAGTGCACAGGGAACGTGCACCAGTATCACCAGCACCCCAGGGATCAGCAGTGCCTTTCCCTGGCTGTCTTCTTCCATGCCTCCCCTTGGAGGCCTGCACAGCCATGCAAAGATCTTGACGGAGCACTCCTGCCAAGCACAGGGACTTTTCCCTTCCTTTCACCACCTGGATAACAGGAATGCAGGCTTAAATAAAGCCTAATCAGAAGGAGCCCTGAGAGGGGATGAGGAGTTGATTCAATGAAGGAGAAACCGTTACACTTCATCCAAATGGAAATTAGATTTATTTAAAGCTTAGAACATAAAAAAAAAAAAAAAAAAAAAAAAAAAAAGGAAAGGACGGTTTACTTTTGTGGGAAACAAATACTGCAATGGGCATTGTGGAAGAGATGTCTTAACTGAAAGACACCATGTACAGGTTAAATAGACTGTGCACTGTCCATAAACATTCCTAGAGATCAGAAGGGCAATGCAACTAACCTGAGAAATGCTCAGAATATTCCATGAGCCACAGAGGAATCGATGCCTCTAGCTCAGATGCAGTATGGTAGCAGCCTGTCTCTTTTCAGCAGCAGCCTGCACAGAGAGAGAGAGAGAAGGTGAATCTTGGAAGTTAGTAATTCACTTGCAGCTCTCCTTTAAATAATCATCAAAGACAATGAAAAATAAACACAGGAAAAAACCGTGGCATTCGTCATTTTCCCTGACATAATTATCCAGTCAAATTACATTATACTTTACATTAAATATTCAGTATCAGTGTTGACACTAGACATTTTAAGACAGGAAAAATTCTTATAATTTATGTGAGAGATATTAAAATGCATGCATATATATTTATTAGAAATAGTCATGCAGAGATGAAAAAGCATCATCACATCAGGAGATAGTGGGGAAAGATTTTTTTTACAAAGGAAAAATAGATTTTTACATAACCTCAGAAACAATGAGCTTTACAGTAAAGCTTTGACATGCTGAATTATGGATCTCTATATGGCAGTTTGGTAGGTCAAATACAGAGGATTTTTGCCCGCCTGCCAAAAGGAAAAGGAAAGATATTGCCTATAGCCCTTTTTAGAACAGATTCATTGGAAACAGTGGCTGGGAAGTGCCATTTGAAAACTGGGCTTGTGTCAATACATATTCTCTCCTACTATATAGCTACAGTAACAAACAACCGCTGCTCCTCTGACGGTTTATCAAGCTGCAGTTGTTGGCAACTTAGGTATTTGGCTTCACCTCGGACTGCGGAAGGAAACATTTAATTTCTCAAAAACACAGGGTGACTTATGCCTTGGTGCCAATGTCACGACATTAGCTGAGTGAACAGAGCAGTCAAGGCAAAGCCAGCTCTTACTTATTCGTGATGGGAAGAGCTACGAGCACCAACGACAATGATGAAGCAATGGAAAGTATGGCTATGGCCTTTTTACACACTTTCCCCAGTGGCATATGTGCAGTCTCTGTACATGTTCAACAGACGATTGAGCAGGTTTTTGCCACCTTTCCCCTTGCAAACACCTAGGCTAGGTGACCGGGAGCGCAGTGCCACTGCCTTGGTCGGCATTGCCAAGATGTTTCTATCGGTCAGAAAACTCTAGGGTCCCTCTAGCGCCCAACGGAGGCTATGAGGAAGAAAGGTGAGCTGAAAAGCTCCTTCGAATTAATTACAACCACTAAGCAAGAGAAAAGCTTCCACTGAAAATAGTATGTACTTAGCCCTGGCTTTGCATAAGAGACTGTGTTCAGTTTGTTTCTGACTTGGACAAGAAACTCAACTGTATCATCTCACCAGCTCATATAGTAACATTTCCATGTAAAAAAGACTTCCTTTTTCTGCCTGTCTCCCATTTACCTTTCAAAGATTATTTGGATGTGTTACGCATTTGAAAATGTATGCCTCTGGTTGCTACGGGAAAGCTTTAAGCAAAGGTGAGATCTAGCCACCGTGGAAGGACTTGTGCCAGAGCAACGCTGCCTTTGGAGACCTTAGTTGTCTTTGGTCTTTTTGTCCAAGGGACTGCAGATACCCATGTGAATTATGATGGAAGAATTAGCTGCAGGGAGCTACACTCTAATTTACTAAATGCTTTTGATGTCAAAAGCCAGCTTCTGCATGAGAAGTAGAATATTTTGAAAGCAGCGAGAGGGTACAAAATACTGATGCCACCTGCCCTTGGGGACACAAGGAGACAAGAAATGCAGCAGAACAGAACTTCAGCAGACGTCTTCATTTCTCACTGCTGTGATTGAAAACAAAAGGTCCCCACATAACAGGTCAAAGCGAAACACGGACAGTCAAGGTCCCTCACAGAGCAAGCAGTTATGTTCAGTTCCTTTCTTCCCCTGTCATGTACCTAACGCGGCTACTTTTTCTCTCAGCTCTTGAGGCTTTGTGACATCTTGGTTATGGGGCTGATTCCTTTGCTGAAGAGGAAAAAGCTGGATGTCAGACTCGTCATGTTAGGTTTTGTAAACGTATTCAAAAGGGCATGAGGGGAGTACTGATCCCTGCAGGATTCAGCTGTAGAAAGTCCTTAACCTAAACCAATTTTCACTGCTTTAACCCATTTTCTGGGGTACAGAGGAACAGTTCAGCTATTAGGTTCCCATCTCCAAAAAAGAGAAAAACCAACTCTCTAGGAAAATATGGTTTGTTGCTCAATATTTTCGAGTTATAACAGGGAGTGATGATTTCCAAGAAGTAATAAATGCAAGTTTGTGAGCTTAGGTTGTTTGTTTTGCCATCTCTAGCTTCTCACTAGTACAAGTACTGCCTTCTTTATCTGTCCTGAAAGCTGTGGGAATAAAACTACTGCACCATTCAGTCTTACTATGTCTTCTAAAGAAATAAAAAATAAAGCTCCACTGCCTATCTACAAGATTGAACAGAAGTTGAACAGAACACACATTAGCATTTAAGTAGTGAAATCTCTTCACACATTGCATCTGTAGCAAAATTATATGAAAAAAATGTGCTTTTCAAAATAAATATGATATATAAGCTACTGAATAGTCAAACTGGTCAGAACATGACAGATATACTACTTTTGAGATTTAATTTCCTGTTCTAGGGGAAAGTCTGAATTTTTCGCAACAGTAGCTACTGAGGATTAAAGTCCTTAGAAGGAATCTATTACTGTACTTGCATGCTTGCACATGGAAACCCTTCAGTTCTTTGATGCAACGATAGCTTGATTTATTAATGTAGGATTTTGATAAGACTTTTTACTTTTTAATATGTCCTCTTGTTATGTTCAAACATGTAAAAGCTACTGCATTTTCCAGGCCTGAAGCTTAAATTACGAGCTGAAAACAGATTAGCCTAATCAAGTTAACACCACAATATGGGGCAACATAGTTCATCTTGGGTTTGGAGCTTTCTATTTTTCCCCTTTCTGTGAATGAAACATTACTGTTG
Source organism: Phalacrocorax carbo (assembly GCF_963921805.1). NCBI lineage: Eukaryota > Metazoa > Chordata > Aves > Suliformes > Phalacrocoracidae > Phalacrocorax > Phalacrocorax carbo. The sequence goes on along the minus strand of NC_087517.1, from coordinate 38,362,099 downwards.
TTTGTTAAGAGAGGGGAGACATTGCAGACAGAATGAGGGGCTATTTTCTCACCAAAACCGTGGCTCGTGGTTAAGCATCAGTGTACTTCAGGTGGTTAAGCATCAGTGTACTTCAGCTCTTTCCCATGACCAAGCTTCAAACTCAGACTCGTACTCAGCTCGTACAACAAATGCAGTGGTCCAGTCTAGGTTTGAGAACAGCCTCAGCCTGATCAATGAGCACACCCATCATGTCTTCGTGTGGCAGAAATACTCCCCCGGCCTGAGGAAGGTGGTCCTGAATGCCTGAAGCCTACCTGTTGGTTGTCTTTGTTACAAAACTGCTCCTCTTCCAGGGCCATCATCACCATGTGACTCTAATGTTTGTACATGTCTGCTTTGTACATGAAAGATGAGGGGTGGAGTCCTGAGGGGCGGCACATTTATGCCATCTGTAAATTCTTGCTAGCTTATGCCCATATATTTGCCCACAGTTATCCAGCTGCACAAATCAGTACTCCACATGCAGTTACCCAATCTGAATTACAGATGTTTCTGCATGTAAGCACCTGCTTTAATGAACTAATACATTTGCTGCATCCAGCTTCAGAAATGCAGCCCGAGTGCCTGAATGTTATCTCCTGAAAGCAGAGCTGGAGAACCTGTGGGATCAGTGAAGACTAGCAGCTGTAAACACAGTAGCATAGTCTCTGCCATGCCAGCAGGTGGATGAACTTATGTAAAAATATTCCCCAAAAATGGTTGATCAGATCTTATTACATCTATTGTCACTGTAGGAAAGCAGTAGTTCATGCAACGCGATGGGGCAAGTCACCACTCAGCCTAGCAGTCACACAACTACTTCTGTTAGTTAGGTTGACGTAGGCCACTTCTTTTTCAATTACGACTTTGGACCTTATCATTTGAAGAACCTGTACTCCAACCCAGCTGAAAGAGGATAGTCAACAGTGGAGCTTGGGGTGCTCATTCCCATAAGGTACTTCAGTCAGTGATCTAAACAAAGGGAAAAAAAGAAAAAAAATCAAAAAAAGGAGTAATTCTGCCTTGAATCTTGTATTCTGACAAAGCAGCTGCAAGACAAATGTAAAGCACGTTATAATCAAGGAGAGAGAAGTGCTTCAGGTGGTTGCAACACCTATAAACATCCATTGTCTGAAGCGACTCCTTGTCATCACTCGGTATTTCTGATTTCCGAAGTGTCTGCGGATGCTTGCGCAAGCTGGTGTGTTGCCATGGATACTGTGGTGTCAGCGCCGAGGCTGTTAGCAAATGGGCTGATCTGTTTGTGTACCTCCGGAGTAGAAAGAAAGAAAAATCCCATCAGCTGAGTGGCTGCTAGCAAAGGGGGCCTGACAGCAAAACGAAATGACTCCATGTAATGGTTCTCAGAATCTCCTCCTCTTGGAAATGATGGGGTAGCAAAGAGAGAGAAGGTAATGAAGCAAAGGAGCAAGGAGAGCTGTCAAGTGCTTATCAAAACCCCTTCCGCATAGCTCAGGGAAAGGGTCCTTGCATGACAGCATCAGCTATATGGTCAAGAAAAATCAATATGAAGGTTTAATAATTCAGTTTCCTAATGGCCTGGCATCACTCTCTGCAAGAGCCAGGAAAAAGAACAACAACAAGGGAAAAAGGCAAAAAGGAGTGATCGATAGACAACGTAACTGAGAAGAGTAACTTGCTTTGAGCAGTACCCTGGGAGCAAGCAACTGATATGCATTATAAAACCAATATTTAGCTAGTATACATGTAAAGCCTTTACCAGGGCACTAGTAAGTGAGAGACAAAACAGGTTTAGAAGTGACAGGCAAGTGAATACACAGGAAACCAAGCAAAAAACCTGGGCAGTGATCCAGGCTATTTTCAAACTCTGGATTTTTTTTTTTGGTGTTAGAACAACCCCATAAATTAAACATATATATGGCACAAATCCCCATGAGCTGAATTCCCATACATTAATGCAGTACCTTACTAGGTAACAACACAAAGCCATCCCACTTGATTATGAGTTTCGGGGTTTTGCCCTGTTGTTCTAGAGGGAGCTCTACAAAGATTAGGCACATCACCATGTTTTTCACCAACAGCTTTCTTGCTGTTGAGTTTGGGTGTCAAAAAGCACTAACACTTTCACAGGGGAGGTTTGTTCCTCACTGCTTACATAGATGGTTAAGTTAAATAGCTGTTAATGACAAGAAATAACAACAATGTGAGGTCGTCCTCGGTGTACTTTTTCTTAGTAAGGCTGGGTCACTGCATATGAAACAGAAATCCAATGCACAATATTTTATAGTGAACTCCTCTCTTCTTATCTGATCAGGTTTCATTCACATTGTTTCCCTGCCATAAACCAGAGAAAAAGGAGTTGACCCATTTTATGGTCAACTGTGGCGTCTCCCCAGGCTCACACCTGTAACGCAAACACCACAAGGCACAGAAGATAAATAGAAAGCCATAAGTACAATCCTTGCCCTTCCTGTAGGTCGCCTTGGTCTCATGTTTCACCAGAGGTGTGGGCAGGGACTTGGCTGCTTTCCAGCTACCGACCAACACAGCCAGTTACTCCAAGGAAGATCCTTGAGCGCAAAACCACACCAGCATCTCCTTGTGGCCTCACTTTGGGGACAGTCCAGCACTGTTGAGCTTCTGGCTCTTCTTTTTATTGCTGATTCACCCTGGAGGCAGCTGGACCTCAAGAAAAGCTTTCCCCAGGCTGCCTTTCCACAGAAACCCCAGCCACAGTCACCACAGAGTTGAAGCATGAGTCCTACCAGATTCTGCTGAAGGTTGAGAGAAACCTGCTCCTCCATTCAGACGAACCATTATTAAATTCAGCTGTCGAGCTGGGCACTTTCCTCCAGACTATTAATTAATGTTTCTGGAAGCACAGTGCTGTTGTCTTTCATATGTAGCTGCTGCAGGAACCAAAGATGTGTCCTGGGCAATTGGCGGCATTCATTTTCATGAGACTGCAAAAATGCAATTGCAGTTTGTGGAGATATAAAACAAGTCACCTAAGAAACCAGCAGAGAAAAGCTGAAAGATGTCGCTATTGTGGACACAGATCAATACTTACACAACACATATGGCCAGTTCTGCAGCTTGCATTGATAATGCATCACGTAACATGGCTCCAGTAACCAGGGCTTTATCCTGGCAATCAGAATATTTCCTCACAGAAACCCCTAAGGAGCTCCTCTCCTACCCCATTTCCCTCTTTCAAGGACTTTCATTCAATTATTTACACACACACACACACATTCCTTAAAATCAGCATCTCTGGTCACAGTGTGCAAACAACCCAGCTCCAGTGAAAGCTGAGCAAGTGACAACCAGAGCCGTGTAAGCTAAAAGCTAACAGTCATGGTTGCTAAAACCTCAGCATTTGGTACCTGTAATATTCCTGCACATACATTGCTGGGTATCCTTTGGGCCTTGTCATATTTGAAATGCTTCAGTGCCCACTCTGCTGTGGCTCAGGCTCTTATAGAGTCTTGTAGCTAAGCAACAGTAACCTCAGCTGGGCAGTCGAAATGATGTGGCAAGGACCAGTTATCCTGCAGGAATATGCAGTGGCAATCCAGGGGGAAGGTAATATTTTGAAGCTGGGTGTGTTAACCATGCTGGGAAAACCTCTACGGCCTTCAGCAGGCTTCAGATCAACCCCAAAAGAACTCAAAATCAGCAGGTGAGGTTAGGACAACAGGTCTACACCCTCCATGACTGAAACCTAGAAAAATGATCTGCAAGGCTAGGAATTCATGGCCTTCCATTTGCTGGGAAAAGAAAAGCCAGGTTAAAGAAATACAGATGGGAGAGTTTTCCTGACACTCGAAATCGGAGAAAACCCTGATCCAACCACAGCTGATGCAAGAACTGCCACACCTGACATGGAGGCTAAAGAGGGATCATAAGAAAGGGTTAAAACCCTCTCCCTCTGAACATAAACAAACATTTAAGAGAAATCTGCCCCTTCCTGGGGCCATAGGGTGGGAGTGAGACTGAAATTCTGTCACTTAGTCCTGGGGGAGCTGGCTGGGGAAGCACCACTTCTACCTTCACTCTTGTCAGAGCCACTTGGTAAAGCCCTGGCTCTGAGCATGAACAACATGAGCCCCCATGGTGCTTTTTACTCCAAGCCAGGCCTTGGTCCCAGCCTGGTCAAGCTGTATAAAGGCCTGCAGGCACTTTTTGGCCAGAAGAGCATGGAATTTAACTTTTTTTCATCCTCAGGTAGGAATAAAATCCCATTTGGCAGCATTCCTGAAGCAAAGTACATGCACCATCAAATATGACTGCAGCACTGAGATATTCCAGCTGCTGCTGCCCAACAGGCTAATGCACTTCTTTTTTAACATCACCTTCACTCTGCTTTTCTTAAAACATTTACAGACATTTATGAATTAAACCTCATGCCACACTTGTGCCGCAGGAAAGGGCTGACCAGGCATATACAGCAGCTCAGTAGTTAAGATGCCAGGCTGGAAGCAAGGTCACCGAGCAACTGTCTTGTCCTCCAAAGCTGCTGTGAGGACAAAGACATCGAAGTGTGCCAGCTAGCCTGTTCCCACCTGCTGGGAACTCTGTCATTTTTAGGTCAATAGTAACATTTCTATTTCTTTTTCAGATGGAGATGGGCAGGCACATCAGGGTTGCACAGAAACTTGGTGTCAGAGGCAGAACCAGAGAAATTTCCAATCTAATGCCATAAGAATACCTATTTACCGCTCTCTAGAATTAATTTTTGCTCTTCATACCTTCTCAGCCATGAAATTAATAGTTAATCCTTACTGAGGAAATCAGAAAAACTCCCCATTATAGACACTTAAAGCTCGAGTCTAAAGTCTAAATTTAGGAACTGGTGTTATCATCAATGACTGGGCAGCTCTGCCTGCTTTCAGCCAGGATTTACACAGGATCTACCAGGGACATTAGCTTCAGGCTATTCTCCGCCTAGCAGGAGACATCTTTATGAGGACAGATGCAGCTATTTGCAGAACTCACTGACAGAGGACTCTGTGAAGGTGAAAAATCTTCAGGGCTCAAAGAAGGTAGAGAAAAATTCATGGAGGATCAGTGCATCAGCAGCTACTGAAGGCAGGGGGTCAGACATCTCACCCCCAGGCGTCTCTGAGCAGGCAGCTGCTGCAATGGAGTACCATGAGCAGGACCTCTCTAAGCTCTCTCTGCCTCTTATACTCTTTGCCTAAGCCTTCAGTACTTTCCATTATACTGTCTATCTGCTGGTCCGAAACAGCCATGGCAATTCTTTTCTTAGAAGGGAGACTGTAAAAAAAAATTATGATTTAAACAGTGCATCAAGTTTAGCCATTTCTCAAAAAGTTCTGTCAACTAATAACCTCAGAGTAAAAATAAAAGGACATTTCCGCAGTAAATGTGCAAGGCTCTTAACTCACAAAGCGACTGACAGCCATAAGGTGTGGTATGATCTAATTCTAGAATTATCATATAAGACTCCAAATTTATTTTATTAAAGGGAGCTATAACTAAATTTTGATGCCATTAGATCATACAATTAAATATTGGCTTGCTTACAGGCCTTTGTATTTTGCCCCACATAAAAAGGGCTGTATCTACAAATGGATGTCTTCCGAGATTTTCTCCTGCAGGATGTTTTACAGGTACTGTCATATGAAATAAATCCTTAAAATGTAAACAAAAAATGTTTAATCTACAGAATTGAATTAAGGAAAGTTGTGGCTTGATATGGGGACCTACTAAATGTTTGCTAATCAGTGAACTCCCCAAGTTCTAAACCCTTCAAGGTAAGTGAAAAATAATTAACTTTACCTTTCTTCCCTTTCCAGATGAGATGATAAATAACACTCTCTGGGTTTTCTTAGGAAATAAAAAGAATACAGAAGAGGAAATAGATTAAACATTGCCATATCATCATTTAAATCACGTTAATATGACACAGCAAACTAAAAAACATTCAGCCTCGGTAGATTGATTATTTTTGGATCTCAGAAGTTATAGCTGAGCAATACAAAAGTTTTGGAGGCAGAGGGCTTGGGACCCATCAGAGGTTCAGAACTTGATGCCCACAGTTTGAAAATTACTTTTTTCCTAACACACAAACAAACCACCCCAATATAACTTGGTTCTTACAGCAGCCAGAAAAACCAATCAGCTCCTAAACTTCAGCACTGTAGATGAGGTCTGGACTGATTTTCTCAGGTCACTGCAAAAACACCTTGTGGAATCAAAGCACAGCAATATTAAAGATCCGTTAGAGTTGATGTTTTACCCAGAATGGCTCAATATTTGCATCCATATTAACGTGTGAGCTAACATACAGGCTCAACTGTGAATGCTGGGTTTTAAAAATAAACAAAATCCCAATACAGCTTGCTATTAAATAATGGTAGTAACAATAAAGTGATAAAACACAGGCTAGTCAGTTTACTTTTGTAAGAGCCAGTTCAGGTAGGATGCTTTCAGAGGGAAACATTAACCATTATTATTACTTACCCATGAAAAGCTAAAGAGAAAACCACAGCCATCCTGTAGTTTGCAAATACTAAAGATAAAACCACCAGCTTTGCCTATGTCCTGGAGATACATGAAAAAAGGGCAAGAATGGAAAAAGTGATTTAGTGGAAATCAGATCACTGGGCTTTTAGGTTATCCCTATATGTTCCCTGCTTGGGCCTCCCCTGCACAAAGTAACGTGTGTTTGTGCTCTGCACGTGGGGAAGAGCCATGCCCTCCCAGCAAGCAGCACACGGCCGCGAGATGCCTCTTTGGCTGCGCTGAGGGGTCTGTGCGGAGCAGCAGCCTTCTGCAGCCTGAGCTTCTTTGATGTTTTCCTATAGATGATGATATCACTGTAGCCACATTCTGCAGAATGAAATTTTGGATATGTCCTAGGGAAGAAATGCAAGGCTCAGAGCAGAGTCACAGATGTTGTGCCCTGAATTTTTTCTACAAAAATGAAGAAAATAAGGTGTGTGCTAATGTTTGTATGGCAGATTCATTCTAGAAAGTACAGCCTCCTTAGTGTTACCATCAGGGCCAAATTAAATGACCTATTTAATGCAGCTGCTTTCTTGATCAGACTTATTGATCTTTTCTGACCCCTCCATTAAAGACAAATGTGTCTCAACAGTTGTCTTAGAGAGACAAAGCGTGTAGTTGAAACCTGCAGATTCAGGATAAGAAAATGCCCAAAACGTAAACTGTTACAGTGCTTGAGCTGATTCACTAGCAGTGTGGACATCTGTTCAGGGGAACAGCTGGAAGTCCTAAACTTACCAGCTGGTCCAGGCGAAGCCATCCTCCCTGTTCCGTCAGAGCCCCGAGTCTGCCAGTGAGACTTAAGTTCTTGTGTCATGGAAGTGCTTTTCAACATTTTGTCCTATGAAAACTTATTTTCCCCATATCTTGCAAGACAGAAAAAATTCCTTATAATTTCATTAGGTAAAATGAGTTCCCTTTACCCAAAGGATGCTGCCTTACTCATAGAGGCATATTCAGCCTTCAGCGTGGCATGTCCTGGGCAATAGAGGAATAATGAGTAATCAGCAGCTGGTGGCATTTTAGGTAGCTTGCTTTCATTTCTCAGGTTGCTACTGAAATGCATGATGATACAAGGTGACTCTAGGCTCAGACAGACTCTGACTTCTTAGCAGAGTCCTACCTTGAATTTCCTTCAGTGTGTATATATATTCACACACATATATTAAAAAACTGATCCTACTCCAAAAGCCTCGTAAATTGATGAAATGGTTCCCATTGGCTTCCTTGGGCACTGGTTCAAAATATTAATATGATTATCATTATGGCTCAAATTCAGCAAGGTTGTTAAGTATACATCTGACTGAAAGCACCTGAACAGTGCCATTATGATGATTCCTGGATTCAAAAATAGAAATATGTTTAAATGCTCTCTTGAACTTGGCTATAAATGAAATCAATACATGTCATGCCTCTTATTCATGAAATATTAAGGTAAGATACATAATTTATTGTGCTCTGTGTATGCATATGTACTTAGCACTGATTATTCTGTAATAGAGCTATACATAATTTAAACTGTATAGCATCCACTTCGTGGGGCAAGGGAGAAGAAATCATCATGAAACCCAGAACAGTACAGTTTTTGGTATTGCGGGTGTCTGTTTTATTCTTTTAAACTATGGATGCCTGGATAATAATTCTGTTCACGTTCAAAAGCCCTTTTCCAGGGAGAAAGAAATCATGGCCTCCTGTCCAGCTCTGGGAGAAGAACCTGAAACCAGTGAGTGACTGCAAGCTGGCGTCCAGGCAGCGCAGAGGTCTGTGCTGGCCTCTGCCGACAGACAGGACTGCAGTGAGTGCCCAAATCACTGAAAGAGCCTCCAGCACTGCTCAGGACCATCCCTCATCAGCAAAGATAAGAAATCCCTTGTCGCATTTAATGGTACAATAAGCTAGACAGGAAAAAAAGGGATCCCATGGTAGTAAAGCCCAAATTATTCATTCACTACAGGGGATAACTGTCATTGTTATTGGTTTATAAGCCATTTGTCTATTCTGATTCTTGTTTGCCAATGACACCACACTATCTGTGGGCCTTCCACTAACATCTAAAGGACTCGCTGAGAGAGGCATTCAAGGGCACACTTAACTATATGCATGGAAGCTCATTTCTAGTCTGCCATGCACATCAGGGAGTGTGTCATTAACCTGCTTAAAGTCAGCATGTGTTTAAAAGCATTGCTTGTCTGGGAGATGCATGACATATTTAGCACCTGACTCACATGGATGGGTTTTAAAAGCTTTGCTGCCTTTTTGCACAATGTGACCCTTCCCTGCCCGCAGCTGGGACAGGCTTTGGCTCTGACAGAGAAGGCTGTCCCAGGCGATTCAGACACCTCTGCACTGTGCATAGGGAAAGTGGGTAGCTCCGCCCATGACTCCCTATCTCCTAGCCCCAGGGCCATGATTCTCCACTGAAGTGGGAGAAAGGGTAAGAAGAAATGGGAGGAAAGAAAAGGCTTGGTGAAGCAAAGTGATGCAGTTACGGAGAGATCCCTCTGAGGCAGGTTCTCCACCTCTGGAACTGTAGCTGGCTCTGTGGAAGAGCTGCGTCAGGCAGCTCACGCATCCTCTTGCCCTTCCCCAAGCACTCTAGGAGAGGCAATTACCTCTAAAGATGATGCAAGGGGCTACCTTCATTCAGTGCATCCAGATCTGCCAGTGGGGATGCTGCAATAAGGCTAAGAAACCCTGCTGCTTCTCAGTCCCGCTGTGGATTTCTTTTGCTATGTGGAATTGAATTAAGCAACACAACCACCACCAGGTAACAGCAGGGAATACTCTGAAATCTCCCTGGCTTCCCAGCCAGTGTGCATGCATACGCAAATATGCACAGGTCTTGATAAAGAAATAGCTATTAAGCAAATATCAATGCCCGTTTCTTCTCCTGGCCTTCCACAGTCAAATAATTGAAATAAAGCTCTTAAGGCCAGACTTATCAACTTTGTCACAGGCAAGTGACAAAAGTTTACAGCATGAAAGTTTCTGGTGGGAGAAAACACACAGGGTGCAGTCCTTCACAGCATACTCTGTGTCAAGCCCTGTGTCCTGCCACGCAGCAGAGCTGCTTTGCTCTCACATACCTGGGGCTTCACTGCAGGAGAAGAGTGGAAAACATTCTTGGTGATGTTAGGGTCTCACCAAGCTGTAAGCACGCACACGTGATTGAAGTTGTGCTCTTGATACAGTGTCATCCTTGAGCAGCTCCTGTAACCTAACTTTTACCTTTCTTATTGTGAATGGTTGTTTCAGCCCACTTCGTTTCATTTGGCTTATATTCACCCAATTCTTTACCTCTTTAAGTTTGTGGGAAACAAAAAATAAAACTGAATGAAAACTGGCAATTTTGAGTTCAAGCCAATCCAACTGCAATTTCATGTGGCTTCTGGCAGATAATGATGAAATAGGCAAACTTAATTTGAAGACTTTGGAAAAAAAACCTAATAAATTTATATGTTGCAGAGGATTTGCTCTAAATGTTCCAGCAGTAGCATTGTGGGATATAAGTATTTGGCACTGGTATTTGTATTTACCAAATTATTAACACCAGAGAGTTAATATGTCACCCATGACTTCTCCATGCCAATCATTTACTAAGCCTGCAACGATGAATACCTGGCAGAGAGCAAGCCTCCCAGGTAGCTGCTTGAAAAACACCTCTGGAAAGTCATCGGGAATTAGTCTGAGCCACCTGAAATGCAGGAGGCTTGTGCCTGGCAGGCAAGTGCTGTGCTGTGAACGGGGCTGTGCTCGTACACGTGGCTACCTCCCCTGTTGAAACATCAGACACGTGCTTAGAGCCCAGCAGTCAACTGGAGTAAAAATTTGGAAAAATAAGAACAAACCTGAGGCTGGGACTGAACATGTAGGCCCAAAAGGTACAAGGAGCAGGAAACTTTGCTGCACTCACACTAAAGCAGCTTTTTTATTATTCTGTGGATACAGGGGTCGAGGGCACTATACTGAAGTCATGAACACGGCTCAGTATGTGTTGCCCACCTCGATCCACCCCTAGCCTGAGACTGGTAAGGAAAGGTGGAGAGTTTCCACTCCCTGAGAAAGCCAAAATAAGTCTCTGATTTCTTTGCTGGGCCCCCACAGCCCAATCTGAGTCTAGTCTCCACGTACATGGACAGATTAGCTTCACCAAACTCACTGACTTGCTGTGTATGCAGAGGGATGCAGTATTACCAAACACCCTGCAAAATAAGAGCAATGAAACCTTTTCCCTTTTTCCCCCCCCTAAAGAAGTGATTTTTAAGTGCAGCCAATAGTTATGTTACTTCTCTGAAAATAAAATGCAGTTGTCAAGTGCAGCTACAAAGGCTTGTTGATAGATGGCGCTACATGAACATGAATTTGTTTTTTTAAATAACTACATTAAATAGTTAATATTGCATTTCCTTACACACAAAGTGCACCTGAGCAGTGTCAGTATTTTAATTATTTCCTACACATGCATAAATAATACATTAGAAATAAAAATCAGGAAGATAATTTATTGTGATGTCACAAGACAGAAAAGAGAACATTCTCTGTGATTCAACCCTTGGCGAAAATCTCCAATACAGTTGCAAGTGTCCCCCCTCAAGCAAGAGCCGAAGGGTGGGAGTAAGAGGAGATGGTTGCAGGTAATGCACTGAAGTCAGATAATTTCTAATTTCCTGGGTTCCAAAACACCACTGGCAGAATTTGTGCTTTCTACTAGTAAAGCTGATAGAACAAAATATTTAAACAGCACTGGCAAGTACAATAACAGCAGAAGTACATTTTCATTTGACCTAAACACCATTCTGGTCCTGGCTGGTGGTGGCCAGCTGGCAAGGCAGCCTGCTGGAGGAGAAGACATCCTCAAACCACAGGGAGAAGGGGGAGAACTACAGAAATAGAGTGAAGCGCGTAGAGTGAAAAGGGCATCCCAAGCACATCACATCAGTAAACACACTGGGGATTAAAATTTGCAGACATCCATGATTACGTGAAATGTATAGGGCAATGGGAGCAAAATGCTCATCATTTTCTTTTAACAAGGATCATCCTCTTCACTCTTAATCTGTACGAAAAAGTTCCTGCTGACTCATAACAATGTTCTCTGCATCTCTCCCACACCTACGCTCATAGACCAGATACTTAAAGGACAAATGTGATGAGGAATGTGAATTTACCTTGGTTTTTTTCATGTTAGTGCTAGTAAGATCCATGAATGCCTGAAACCAGCCTTTGACCTGCAGGACCAGCTTCACATTTGGGACTCCTCTGGAAAGTGCATCATCGTAATGTCTAAGTGGTGAAAAATGCCTGCTAAGGAGCAAGGGGAAACAAGCGAGCACCAGGGTTGAGAGAAGGACATTAAAAACTACGCCACTACGCCACAAGATTTTGTAAAATGTAGTCCTTCATACTGTGAGCACAAGAGGTTTGCTTTTTCCTCCACATGCATGGTTTAAACCCATGAAAACCTCTTTTCTCCACTGGCAAGTTAGAAAAACAGTAGCACACAGAGACAGCGTGAAGAGCAGGGAAGCTCAGCACATAAGGGTAAAAAGCCTGGAGGAGACAGAGCAGCAATGGCAAGAGGTGTTCACGGAGCAACCATCTCTCTTGTTCCCACTTTTGAAGCAAACCCTCCAGTTATCCCCAGCTCCTGCACTTTGATTCCCATTGCAGAGCAGCCTCAAGGCACCCAGAACAGACTGCACTAGGATGAAACTAAACTGGCTCATCTGATCCTATCACCAAGCTGATCTTCGGCTGCAGGAGCAGACCAGAGCTAGTTCAGTGTAAAGCCTGGAAACCACGCGCAGCACAAGGTCAGGTCCTCAGCACCCACTCACCACCTCCTTGTGCAGAGGCACTCCCGCTGCAGGGCCTGCCACATAGGTGCAGGCCCTGCACATGGCAAAGGGATGCCTGTTGGCTCCTCCATGTACGCCAGCACTGCAACTGCCTTGGGAGGACAGGGTCATGCTCTGCCAGCGTCACCATCCCTCTTCTCACCGGACTCATACACGCATTATTCTGGCTGGCGCCCAGAGCTTCCCTCTGAGCCTTTCCTTGGGATCAGCGTCATGTGATGACAGCTGCTGAAGCCCCATCTGCCAGCTGGGCCCTGCAAACTTCCACTCCTCCTCCTTCTCCTCTCTATAAACCTCCATCCCCACCTCCTCACGGCATTCAACAGTGAAGCGAGAGAGCTCCTAGAGAGGTTTTCTTGCAGAACTGAAATGATGATCATATAATCTTTATGATATTAACTGCATTATTAAATCTGAAAGGTCTGAATCGTATTTAATAACACACTTGTTCCAAGCAGAGGTAGTTAATCTTCCACTATCAGCTTTTAACCCTCAAAATATTTGTACTCTAGCAGTGAGGTTTGTATAGGCTAAGTAGTAATTAGCAAATTTAAGAAGAACACAGGGAAGCTTCCTGAGCTGTTCTGCATTTCCTCACTTAAGTTCATAGGTCAAGTAAAATCTGTTGTCCTGTCCTCTAAAAGGAGTTTGATATTTCCTAAAACTCAGTAAGCCGGGCACAGACTAATATGGGCAGAAACACTAACCATACTGGGGAGGAAAAAACAGCTCCCAGAGCTCACTTTTTTAGTTCTGAAGAGGTTTTGAGAAGCATTACAGAGTTTTCAGAAGTCTTTTAACAAAGGGAACGTTTAAAGGTATGAAAAATATCAAGTTATTTACAGTAACGATGGCAGCAATTGCTCATGAAGTGCTGTGAGCACCCTAGCTGGAACTGACAGCCAAAATGTGTGAGAGAGATGGAAGGAAGGAAAAGGATGATGATTCCTTTTTGTGCAGTTGGGTAAACCTTGCCTGGTAAGCAGTGAAATACTGTAGGAAATGGAGCTCGCAGCTGTGCATCACCCATGGGAGGATGATGCTCACATAGGGGTGATGCACAGCTGCATCTCCCACAGCTGGAGTTCCTGCCATCCTACACAGCACAGGAGTTAAACCAAGAGAGTCAAGAAGAGATGTACATCCACCCTTTGGAGTCCTAGATGAAATTGGTGTGTGATGACACTTTGAACTAGTCCTTCCAACTTCAGTAGCAAACAAGCAGAAAAAAGGCAAGGGCTGGCCCATAGTTTGAGACTTCTCATCTGCAGGGCTGCTGCACTGACAGCTAGTTTCCAGTTCCCAAGGAACAGAGACCATAAAGCACTTGATGAAGGAAAGCAACTCTGTTCAGGTCAACACTTCAGCTATTTCTTCCCTCCCATGGAGATTAACGCATGTAACATGGCCTCCAGCTGCCTTTGTGCAGAAAAAGGGGGGCAGTTACATGGCTTATTGAGTCTCTGCTACAGACTTGGAAAAATCTTTCCCAGAGTAGTTGGTTGAGAGATGGACACATTTTAGCAGTGAGAATCATGGCTATCTGGTAAGACAGAGAAGTGCGGGGGTCATTTAAAGCCAGGGTGTGAACATCACTTGGTGATAGACCCTGCCACCTCCATGTCCCCTGGTCGTTTCAGTCCCCTTTCATACCGTCCTCCACTGTTCAAACTCTGCACCCTTTCCACAGATTGACATTCACAAACTATTCCCTGAGTTAATGCTGATGTCGTGTCCCATACAACTAATGCCATTTCTGCTCCCTGGCCCCACCTCCATGGGAAAAGCAAACGAGACTTTTACAAGCAAGGAGCAGAGAATCCAAAACAAAGACACACAATGTGCTGCTGAACTAAGTCCTCATCGTCACTTCATGAGTCTGCACACCGATTCACGATGAATCGTGCAAACTTCCCAAACTTCAGGGACTCCTTATAGCCTTTTTAGGCTTATGCATTCAACCTGGCAGATTACAAGTCACAGTTACATATATCCTATTAGTACATATCCTTTCCCTAGCATTTTCCCACATAAGCCCTGCAACTTGTCAGCAAGTAGCCTGCTACTCTTGGTTTGGGTAATGTATCCACTTCTGTTGACTTCAAAGGCTGGGGAAAATATAGTTGATACAAAGGAATCTATAAAATCAAGGACTAAAAGACAACTAGCATTTGAGTATTAGGGGAAAAAAACCAAAGGTAGGGAAGTTAATGCAAGCTTTCACAAATTTTACCAGACTAATAACAACTTTACCAAGAAAACAAACACACACCACAAAAACAAAACACAACAAACCCCAGCAAATATTTTTTTCAATATTTCAATGAAAATAGAGCAAGTATCTGGTATTTCAAGTTAAGGAAACAATCTTGCACTAGAACGAACAAGACAATTACCATTTATATGCACAGACCTAAGCATCTGTTGGGTATAGATAAACTACAGCGGGGCTGGAAGTTTCCCTACATCATCTTTTTGGGCAACAGGAAAGCATAAGCTTGCAGAGGAAAGCAGGGACATTTCCTGGGTTGTAAGAATAACATCAGGGAAGGGGATCCACAGCCCACTACAAAGAGAGAGGAGGCATCTCGGAAGGGGACAAAATAGCTGTAAAGCTATAGTGCTCTGACTTTTATAGTAGGCAGGAACTGAAGGTCTGTTTTCCCACATTTAGGAGAACCATAAATAAGGAAGTTTGGATCATCAGCACACCCATTCAGACAGAGTACTTGAGAGAAAACTGGGTTTGTGGAAGTACAGGAAATGTAAAGTACATTTAAAGCTACTACAAACTTATTAATTAAATATCATAATGTATTCATACCTATGTCTCTTCATTTAGATCCATCACCTTAAATTGTAGCTGTAGCTACAGGTAAACAAGTAAAGGAAATTTGTAACATTAACACCAGGTTTTTAGAAGTAAATATTTCAAGAAAACTTCTGAATAGCCTGTGCTCAGTATATTTCTTTTTTTGTGTGTGTGTATCTGTATCCTGCTTCAAGGGTGAAGCTGTTCCAGCAGCCTGATACAGAATTCATCTGGGAAATAGTGGAGGGAAGTCTAAGACTGCAAGTACTCTCCCCCCCTTCCCTGCTTTAGTTCCTGTTATTTGCCTGCACCATTGCGTTTTAATTTATCTTAAAAGTATTAATGACCCCATTGTATCTTCTATCTCTACTTAAATAGCTGGAATTCCAAGCAGTGGTCATATCAAAAAATGCTACTTTCTTGCCTGGATAAATAAGGAAAGTTGTAGATTTTCAGCAACCACACAGTATCAAGCTTCTCCTGACACGTGTCATTCCTCAGCACTAAGGGAAACGTACAATAAAGCTCCATCACCTTCTTTTGCCCCCAAGCCACCACACCATTATCAGGCTGTATTTTGAGATGAAGCAAGAAGAGGACAACACGTGCTGCTTTTACAGCTGTCTAGTGCACTGAAGGTAACCGCTCATGTCGAATCATAGCTATGGACCCCATTCCCCCACTGCTTTAGAAGGTCAATCCAGTTTTATGTTTGCTTTACTTTTTTGGGGGGCTGAGGGCTTCAAGGTTTGCATGTAATGTCAGAAACTCAAGCACAACTTTTCCTATGGGACTTTTAGCCTGGAAGAAAGTATTTCTTTCAACTTCACTTGTCATACAAAGATATTGACAAATATATTTTACACTAACTGTTTCTTACAGATCCAGTTAAACTGCACCATTAAGATGAGCTATAGCCTTTGTCAGGCCTTAGAAGACCACGCATAATAACATATACAATAGATATAAGGAAAACTATTTTCACCACAAGGGTGGTCAAACACTGGAGCAGACTGTAGAATCTCCATCCTTGGAGATGTGCAAAACTCCAGTGGACAAGCTCCTGATCTAACTGGACTTAGATAACTTCCAGTGGTCCATTCAAACCTGAATTATTCTACATTTCAATGCATTTCAGACATTGGTAGGAGTTCCCAAAAACCATAAGAGAAAGTTTCACAAAGGATTAGCTCATGGCAAACAGCTGGTAAGTTCTTAACCCATCACCTGCTAGGTCAGGTTTTGAAGAAATTACGCTCTGCACAAGGGTATTGTACTCTACATGACATGGTGAAGTATGCAGAATATTTTTCAGTACTGAAAATACAGTGTCTGAACATGCCACCCCTACAAGAGCCTTCCCATGGTGCCCAACACCTCAGATTAAGGGCTCTTAATAGAGTTGCTAAATAGAGTTGCTGTTTGGTTGAGAGCTGCCTGAACATGAGCCAGCAGTGTGCTCAGGCAGCCAAGAAGGCCAACAGCATCCTGGCTTGTATCAGGAATAGTGTGGCCAGCAGGAGCAGGGAGGTGATTGTGCCCCTGTACTCGGCACTGATGAGGCCGCACCTCGAGTGCTGTGTGCAGTTTTGGGCCCCTCACTACAAGAAGGACATCGAGGTGCTGGAGTGTGTCCAGAGAAGGGCAGCGAAGTTGGTGAAGGGTCTGGAGAGCAAGTCTTATGAGGAGCAGCTGAGGGAGCTGGGGTTGTTTAGCCTGGAGAAGAGGAGGCTGAGGGGAGACCTTATTGCTCTCTAAAACTACCTGAAAGGAGGTTGTAGCGAGGCGCGGGTTGGCCTCTTCTCCCTAGTATCAAGCGATAGCACAAGAGGAAATGGCCTCAAGCTGCGCCAGGGGAGGTTTAGGTTGGACATTAGGAAAAACTTCTTCAACCAAAGGGTTGTCAGGCATTGGAACAGGCTGCCCAGGGAGGTGGTTGACTTTCCATCCCCGGAGGTATTTAAAAGAAGGGTGGATGTGGTGCTTGAGGATATGTTTTAGTGGTGGACTTGGCAGTGATAGGTTAGCGGTTGGACTCGATGATATTAAGGGTCTTTTCCAACCTTAACAATTCTATGATTCTAATAGAGCTAATAAGCAACCTAATAGAGTTGCTCTGACAGAGGGGGCAGAGCTGTTGTTGTCTGCCCAGACAGCAATCCACAGGCTGCAGACCACCAGCACCAGCAGCTTCAAAGCAGCTGCTGCATCTGCATTTGCAGAACTGTACAACTTCTGATGGAAGTGTTACACAACAAGCAAGTGGCCTCTTCTTCCGGCAAGTAATTCACAAAATCCCTATTGTCCCAATTAGCCAAATGTTTGTTTCCCTGTTAGGTGTCTGTACTATAATTCTGCATCCACTCAGCTGTGGTAAGACTGTAGCAGCTAATGGAGCTATTAAGTGTCCGAGAGAGAGAAAAAGTCAAAATATTGGGCAGCACTTAGTTTCTTGCAGGCTCCACTCCCTTGGAAGACAAACTAAGTGCTGGGACTTAGTCCCTTATGTACCCCACCCCCTGCAGGTAAGCAAGCCAAAATCATCCTAGACCTTCTCATGCCCCTACAAGGACAGTTCCTGCATCTCTGTTTGGACAGCTAAGTAAGAGGATAATGAAAGCATAAAAGAGGTCAGAACTGCCATTTCAGATAGCTCCCTGAGCCTACCTAGTAGAACACATTGGCAGAAAAAAGATGCTTTGTGTGGCAAGGTGTCTCCAAATTTCTAAAGCCATCCTACTTGGGTACTCGAGAGTGGGTCTTCTGCACTGTTTACAAGCTGCCAGTGGGAACACATCTGCATTATTTTTGAAAGAATTAAGGGAATTAAGAAGGAGAAGCTTTTTGGGTTTGAAATTTCCCAATTCATTGGACTGCTCAAAAATCCTTGGCTTCCAGTCAACTGCTCTTGTAGCGAAACCAAGAAAGTACAATTTAAAAAGTTAACTCATTTCTAACACAAATGTAACAATGACCAAAAAAAACCCCAAAACCTCACACCAAAAACCAAAACCCACAACCCAAAGTTCAAATTGAAAAAGGCACTTACCTACATTTTTGTAGGGTGGCTCTGAAACAATGATCATGCAACTGGACTCATAATTCACTTCAGAAAGGATATTTTGTGATTTGCTGTGTCTCCATCAGCAACATGTCAGTAATGTTACAGTGCTAGAGCTTGGTAGGAAACATTTCTGTTAGCCAATAAATTTCTTCAAGACTACAAAAATTCTTCCTTTCCATGTTGGAGCAAACCCCTATTGTGCCTTTTTTTTCCATGACAAACAGCAAAGGCAGAGAAAACCTCCCCAGAGCGCTGCTCATAGCACAGTGCCAGCAGGGCCAACGGGGTGAAGAGCGTTCAACTTGGGTCTTTCTTCTCCCTTCCCTACCTCTTTCAAGCACTGCAAGTCATGAGCCAGAGGTCTGTCTGGCCGATGAAATATTACTCTTTGGATGACTCAACTGAGATGATCTGGCTGCACTCCCATCGAGTTAGTCAAATAATATGGCTCCGACATCTTCTCCAGAGAATGAATCACACATGTAGGAACAGGCAGCCATTCAGACGTGTCAAAGGAAACACAAAGCTAGGCATTCTCCTTGAAAGTTCAGGGGAAAAGAGAAATTTGCCTCCCAACTAAGCCTATAATTTGTAGCGTAACCCACAGTCCTCCCCTCGTATCTAAGGGGCAGAACTTTTAATGCGGTCATTTGGGAATGCATAGTTATCATATTTTTAATCTGTATACATAAAAGTAGATTTATTTTCTTAACAAGTGCTCTCTCAATCAACCTGACATTACAGCCCCAAAGACTGACCTATTTTCAAAACCACTTTGAGTCAGGGAGAGTCTCTACACAGGTTACATCGAGGCCCCAGTAATCTTTCAAAATACAGTTAAAAGAAGATAAACAGCATCTCAAGCTGTTGGAAATGTGATGTCTTTGGAAAATGTGATGCACTTCTGTTTCATGCCCTTATTTCTCCTCTGAAGAGATTACAACACAGAATGAACAGGTTATGTGCATTCTTAACCAATATATTACTCTGTTTGAAGAGTTGCATTTCTATTACATATCCTGCTGACAAATTTTGAGTAGGCAGAATTCATTAATGGTTTGGGGAGTTATGAAAGGAGGATCCTGTGTCCTTTCTGTGCATCTGAGTCTGAACATTCCAATTAAGGCCAACTTTATTAAAAGAAAAAAAAACCACAGAAAACAACAAACAAACAAACAAATAAAAACCCAAACAAAAAAAAAAAACACAGAGGGGGCACAGAATAAAAACCAAACACAGAAAAGAAAAACAAAAAAAAAACCCCAAAACCAGAAAAAATCTACTGGGAAAAACATACTGGAAAACTCAACCCCACTATTCCAAGAATGTCAAAAATGTCAACAAGTGGCAATGGTAATCAAGAAGGTGGAGGAAGAATGTATATTAACAGAAATGTCTTTTACTTGGTTCATATGAAACTTACCTTGTAGCTCATGATCTGAAGAGTGCCTGTAGCATAGACGTTTGGCATCCTGAGAGAAGTGAACGAGGTGACACTGGATAAAATTGGAGACGTCATGTTGTCCCCTTTGTTTGACCAAATGATGAATGTTATTACAGATGCTTTGTATTAAACAGATAAAATTAAATTATCAGTGCTAGGCACTGAGACTCACCCATGAAACAGCTAAGGCATTCTTAACTTCCTCACATTACCATTTCCTACTTTGCTCTGAATTTTAAAGAGCCTACAAGTAGCCTAAAGACTTTTTTGTCTTTGCAGACATAATTGTGAACCAAGAGTAAAGTTTTCTAATCTTACCAAAGATAGTGGTTTTTGTTAGGAAAAGAGCATGGCTCCTTACCCACAGCTTTTCTTTTCCAACAAATTAATATACTTTACCAGAGTGCTGTCACTGTATTTATTGTATCACTAGGATGTACCACTTCAAAATTAAATAGAAAACAATTATAAATTAAGCTATGATTATACTACGAACTTCTAACATTTATTTAGTTCCTTTAGACACTGACCTGAAACCTACCTGAGTAATGAGATCCTTAAAGAACTTTAAACTTCATCCTCTGGAGCGCAGTGTTGGTACCAATTGTGGTGCTGTCATGTCAACCATGTTAGAGAAGTTGATGCCCATCACTACCCATAATAAATCCTCACAGTAATTAACAATGCCGTCTATCCTTGTTGATCCACTTCCACTCAAGTTTTCTCTGGAGAGAGAAAATACTTTGCTGTTTAATAGAAGCTATGGCTAAAGACCAAATTTTTCTACAATTATTTCACATTGTCTTGAATTTTTTGACGTTCAGGCTTATAACCATCTGAGGTGCTGGAAAATACATCAGTTAGGCATAGTCCTTCTTGGCCCACTTTGCAGTAACTTTCGGCACCAGTTTCACTGCACAGCCAACCTCAATGTTGCTCTCCATGCTGCAACTTACAAAGTGTCCAGCTTTCATCAATCTACACTAAATTAGCATCCTTCTTTCCATCCTCTACCTTAAAACTCATTGTTCCTTTTACAGTAAGACAACACAAACGATAAATTCTTGCATTAAAATCTCCACAAAAATATTATACTATCAGCAAACTCCTACATGAAAATTTCCAGCATAATTCTCTACCATCAACACATTCCTATCAGAATACTTAACATTATCCCCAAGATTCCCACTCAGAAAGCATCTGGAAACAAAGATCCGCTGTCCCAACAACGGCTAAAACACCCCAATGATCACTGCAAACATAAAACCAGGAGCACACTGTGATTGTGTTGGCATGTGTTAATGCAGAGCTGGGTTTGAAAGTTGCTAAGTATATACCTTACAGTTTCGTGTGGCATTTGCTGAAAAAACAGCGTTTGCACTTGGAGAAGTGCAGATAGAGAAGCTGTTTTAAAAAGGCAGAAAGAAACTGCTTTTCAGCACTCTGAAGTTGAGGATAATTGGAGAGACCTGTATCTCCTAGGAAATACCTTCTGCTACAACCAGAACTTCTGCTTGCATTATCAACCTGCAGACCCCTACCCCAAGCAAAGATCTCTTGGGAAGATTCCGACTGGACACCAGAGGAAATTTTTTCACAGTGAGGACAGTCACCCATTGGAATAATCTCCCCAGGGAAGGGGTTGACTCAGCCACGTTGGACACCTTCAAGAGTCGTCCGGACAGGGTGCTGGGCCATATTGTCTAGACTGTGCTCTTCCTAGAAAGGTTGGACTAGATGATCCCTGAGGTCCCTTCCAACCTGGGATTCTGTGATTTGGCCCTGAAAAGGTACAAGCACCATTTTCCAAATGGAAATTCAGCATATGCAGGACTTCATAGCCACAGTGCCCTGGTTTCGGCGGGGCTAGAGTTAATTTTCTTCCTAGTAGCTGACATAGCGCTGTGTTTTGGATTTAGGATGAGACTAATGTGATAGCACGCTGATGTTTGAGTTGTTGCTAGGTAGTGCTTACACCAGTCAAGGACTTTTCATCTTCCCATGCTCTGCCAGGTGCACAAGAAGCTGGGAGGGGGCACAGCCAGGACAGCTAACGCAAACTGGCCAAAGGGGTATGCTATACCATATGACGTATTGCTCAGTATATAAACTGGGTGGGGGCAGTGATTGCTGCTCAGGGATTGGCAGGCATTGGTCTGCGGGTGGTGAGCAGTTGCATCAGCTCTTTTTAACCTGTGTTTTCCTTTTCATGACAACATTAATTATTATTATTATTAAACTGTTCTTATCTCAACCCACAAGTTTTCTTACTTTTGCCAGTCCAATTGTCTCCCCCATCCCACTGGGGTGGGAGGTGAGCGAGTGGCTGGGTGGTGTTTTGCTGCCTGCTGGGTTAAATTGCAACAGAGTCACAAAAATAAGCATCATCACGAAATTAAAGCAAAATCTTAAATTCATCCTGTAAAGGTTCCCTGGCTTCTGTGCTCGTACACAGACCATTTAACACCGAATGCCGCTCTCACCACAGAAGGTGAGAATTACAGAAACAAATTTTTTAAAAAATCAAGAAGTTACATAGCTGTTAGCCAAACCTGCTGCCTTTTTATGAGACTAGAATTGGAATTTATTACTGGGTAACTTTCAGGAACAACATTTGCAAGCTTGATAAAACATTTATAGTTCCTCTAGCAGAGGATTCTCATTCCTACAGACCTTTACCACTGATTAAAGCACATGGCCCAGACACAGCATCGAAAAACAAACAGAAACTAATCAGTATATTCCATTCCCAGGTAAGTCAATACCTTTTGTGTTACTGCAGTAGGTAAAACCCAGCCGTGCCATACCAGCTACATTTTACCAAACTCCTCTAATTACTCCTTTGCTTTCCCTGACTACTGGGAGGGCCAGTAATGTGCCACAGCTGGTGGCATTTAATGTTACACTGCTCCCAGCAGCTGCAGCCCGGGCTTCACTTTGGGCACAACTTTAATTAGCTGTGATACTTTGAGTGTAACTGCAGCTTAAAGTTGATTCCTCTCTCTCTCTTTTTTTTTTTTTAAGAATTATTCACAAGCGCATTCTTTGTCTCTCACTGTGAAAAGGGATGTGAATATTAAAGTTGCCATATTAGAAAGGGTAGAAAGGTAACCTAAAGAGGGCCTACATTTCAGGAAGATACCTATTTTTAATATCTAGGTTTACAAGAATTTTTATGACACTGGAATTGGTGCAAAGAGTTACTGATGTTACTGACTTATGGGTTACTGATGAGACCTCTAAATTTTGCTGCTCATCATTGTACAATGCTACACTGGCAAAGACCTCCAGTAAGGTCAGCAGGGCTTGTGCCTTCCTCAGGGAATGATGCAAACAGTAAGACATTGTAGGACACAAGCCTGGAGGTCCAGGATGTAAATCCAGAACAGGAGTTTTCCATATTCCTCTATTTTACAGGCTTGCAAAATGGGGACATGCAGAGTACCAGCCACCTAAACCCGCAGGAAAAACATCAATTAAAAAAAAAAAAACGTGCTCGTAATTGTTAAGACAGGCTGGAAATATTGAAAAATAGCATTTCAATGGCTCTGTTATTGCAGAAGTATGGAAAGCACTTCCCTCGTTGAAGAATACTTCCCATTCGAAACAATTTGCTGTTTAACTGAGAATTTAAAGTATGCTCAAGATACTGTAGCCTAACCTCTTCTTTTGAGGCAGAGCTGACTGTGATTGCCACCTCTGGGGACACATCCTTCTGTGACTAAATATATTAGTGTAGAGGAAAACCTCCCACCTTGTTATTGTTCCAGCTTTCGTAGACAGAGCAGAAAACACCGCTGCCTCATGCAGTCACAAAGTTACAAAGCCCCATGCGTGGCACGGATAAATGAAACTTTTCAGAGTGAAGAAGCTCTTCTGTATTTTACAGGCAGCTGCTGGGAGTCACAAGGCAACAGCACAATGTTGGCACAAGCTAGCATACCTCCTAAAATCCCAATTGTAATCAGCAATTAACATAAATATGCTAGCAAATTGGTGTCTTTGTATTTTTAATATGTTTAAGCTAAAGAAGAAAACTTTTTTCTTTGTAAAGCAAGCTGTTAATTAATAAATAGCGCTGAACACTGAGATTCCTAAATTAACACCTGGAAAGCCAGTGTCTGGAATACTTATTTCCAGGCTGCCAGTCTATCTGGGAGAACATCGGTTAAGTTTGCCAACCAGAAAACTAATCTCCACCCAGAAAAAGTATCCAGTTTACTGGCATTTCAATATAATGCTCTCTCGTTATCCAATTATACTTTATTTTGAGACAATCTTCCCTGGCAATAGCTCATTGTAGCCTGTGAAAAGTTTACTGCTTGGACAAACTTCCATCTGGTAAAAATTTTCACTAAAAATGCTTGTAAATATTGTAAAAACAGATGGTTTTTTTAAAAAGTTTTCTCTTTATAGGGAGATTTATTAGCATACTGCTTCCTCAAACGCAGGTAGTTCCATTGCCGACAAACTGGCATTAATATCTAATAATGGTATTGGCTTCAGCTTCTTTTTTTTTTTTCACTTTGGATGCCCAGTGAAGTGATATTACTGACTTCTGGATCAGCACTGCCTCTTTTTGAGGCCAGTAGCTTTGTTATGATAGCTATTGCTTGTCATACGATATAATTGCAAAAGAAATAAATTGAAAAAAATAATCATATTTTTGACATAGTAAATCTACTGCACGTGATGTAGCCTTCATCACAGTTCATCTGCTTCACACTTCTAAATACCATCTTTGAATTGCCTGACATCTGCCATCTTTATTTGAAGTAGCATTGAGCTAATATTTATTAGCTTTTCCACTGAAAACAGAAACTCTTCATTTGCAAACACTTCAAACTTTATATATACAGATATATATAAAATATATGCCAGTATATAGCTTAAAGCTTGATCCTTGTTACTCCAATTTTGTATTTGCTTTCATTCTGCTTAGAGTCCAGGAAACTCAAAGGAGGCCAAAGAAGATCAGCAACAGTTGAATCAAGAAAATATTTTTTTTAGAGTTTGAATTTATCCAACCTTTTTGCTATGAAATGAACCGTTGTGCTTGTGGGTAATGTACAACCCAAAGCAGCTTTCTCAGCCTGTAACGCATTGCGTGGGAATGTAAAAACCTTTCTCACTTACCCAGGTAAGCAATACCGCAAAGACACATGTGTTGGCTTAATATATATCCTTAATACCTGGCACAGCAGTGGTAACCCCTGTTAGCTTTCTGCCTTGGTTAAGCAAGCCGTCAGAGATGAGATGCCTGAGATGAGCTGTCAGTTCATGCAGCAGAAGGCAAGGAGAGAGTTTAACTCAAGAGATTTACCATTCCTGGCACCAGCCATTGTTAATGGAATAACCCCGTGGTTTCTCCCCAAAAGCTTTGTAGAGATATGTGTCTTCTGGTGGTTCACAAGCTTGGTTTTCCCTGGATTTTGCTGCCTGCAGGGGTATGAAGGGGGTTTCCTAACTGGTTCTCTGGCATCCTTGGGAGAAACAGCAGGTAGCCTCCAACTAACTTTGTGTGGTGTAATGGGGTAGTTTCAGGGGTCTGCTTTGCTTTGGTTAGAGTTGATAGTGCCATGGCTGTGCACGGGAAGCCTGCAAGAAGGAAATGGCTTAGCAGTAGGGAGAAGGGGTGCCATATAGACAGGACTAACTAAACTAAAAAGAGAAAGCAAACAGAGAAGTCATTTTTATCATTTATTGTATTCCTCAAAAATGAAATAGTGGGAAAGAAAAGGTCCTGGCTGGAACAGGAGTTACAAGCTTCAGTTGCACCTCTAAGGCAGCTGGAGATGAGGATGCTTACCAGGTACCAGGTACTTTTATGAATATCTGTTTGTGTGTTTGTTTGTAGGAGCAGCACCGCCTCTTCTCATGTACAGGCAGTTATTTTTAAAGACATAACCATGGAAGGGAGAGTTCAGAATGGCAGAATAATGTGTCCAGAGAGCAAGACTTAAGACATGAAGCGTTGTCAGGCAGGAACTCCATTTCCAAATTAATTTTACTTATGTCCAGCTTAATGTGCACTTACAGACATTTTTATGCCATTCCTGTGGTTTGTATATCTTGACTGCAGTACCAATTTATAAAAATAGCCAAAAAACATCATTTGAGACTTGGGACCCTGTCTTCCCATTACAGAGTCAACTCCAAGAAAATGATACTTCAGGTATTTTTACGTATTGTGAGGTGCCACTAAGCACCATGTTCTTCTTTAGGTCCAGCACCGTCTGTGGAAGAATTTGTTGCACCAGGCAAGCCCCCACCTCACCATCAGCTGGATACGCCGGTCAAGAACTCAACTAGAATTTGTTAGTATCTGCTATTTAAAACAGTCTAAACTAGCTTACTTATTTAGGTCAGCACACACTTGTTTGGTTTGCTCCACTGGTTTCGTATAAAACTACAACTACTACAACTAAAGTTTGAATGTAGGTTGTTACTAGACTATAAAACCTTTGATGCTGGAGGCATCACTTTAACTGCACCTGGTACTGTGGGATGTTGTCTGGGGTCCACTGCAAGATAACTAAGAGGTTTGTTAAATGAAGTTCTCCATATTGATTTGACACCTGAATGTGGAAAAAGGCAAACAGTTCATAGTAAAATAATCTGAAAATACGGAGACCATTACCCTGTCCTCACACTCCTGCCACTTTCCCCTGGAAGTACTGGTACTCCTTGGAACCCTGCCAGTGCTCTCCTGCCTGTGATCGGCATGGACAGAGCTTGATGTCACAGCGATATGGAGGAAATTCCTGCATGGTTTATTGAGGATATTAGACCTTCTGGCAAACACCCTTGCAGATCCTAAACAAAGTCTGAGTCATCAAAGTCTGGCTGCGGTGCCAGCATTGATTACGTTGACTTACTGTTTGCCTTCTTGGAAAGGAGGAAGATGTACTGAGACACTGATATAACAAATCCCTACTTTATTATGCTTCAGCCCAGAGCTTTGATCCCACCCGGAGCTGGCTGCCATTTATCTTCAAGTTGCCTGCATAGCGCATAACTCCCCCTAAATGATTCTGCCCCTGAGATACACGTCCACCTCCTCCCCAACCTCCCTTAGTTCCCCAGCTCTTAGCTTGTGCACGGCTTAAAGTCCCAAAGGAGAGCTGTGCTAAATATTAACCGGTCCCTTTCCACAAAACAGAAAACCTGACAGCTTTACCACACATGAAATTTCTTGTAAAGCATTCCTGACATACAGTAGTGCCATGGCCGGCTTCAGATGTGCTTCAAAGCCGAAACTCACTTTTTGTTACAGATGGTGAAGAAGAAATGTCTTTACTTGAAATGATGATGTATTTTTAAAAAAAGAGAAAACCACAGAAGGTAATGGATTGGAAGAAGTCAAACTTTCCTTACAGGCCTGACCTTGTGTTTGTTGGAGTTGCACGCATCCCTGGAATAATGTATCAGCATATAATTCCTTCCTCTGGTTTCAGATTGGACTACAGCATTTCAAGCCACAACACAATTTTCTCCTATCTCACAAGGAAAGCATATATTCCAAAATTAATGGAAATCTGAAAAATATGCTTGACTCGCAAAGCTCTGTGGCTAATGTACTTAGGCAATCAAGCATATTTCTTTTACCAAGTGATTCAGAGTACATTCCATAACTGACTGCAGAAGATGGGTCTTTCAATGTTTTACACAAAGTTCTTTTTGTAAAAAGCTAAAGTCTGTCCTCAAAAATACGGAATTTAAGGGAAGATTAACCCAAACCGTGTAATTTACAACAGCATGAAATGAATCTACATCTGTTGAGTTTATAGGTAAAAATGTCATACACCCGTCTTCTACATACCACCAAAGCATATCAAATATCTCCTGATATGAAACAGTTTCAGAATCAGTCACAGTCCAAACAAACATGCTTAGAATATGATCAGATTAAGTTGTTTAAAATACAGGGCATGTGGAAGGCATCAAACACTGACATCAGATGGAAATCAGACTTCTCTTCCGAAAGAGCTGAACAGTGGGTCGGTCTTAGTGTAGGATCAGCAACTTTCCTGGACAGATTCCTGCTCTCAAATGGTTTAGCAAAATGCTTTTAAAAAGCGTAGTAGACATCCAAAAGGGTTTTATAAAGTGCCATCAAATTATATCTATCATTTTGATAGATACTAGGGCGGCTACTTTAAAAAGCAGGGCTGCAATTAGGGAAAAACCACCATCAAACAGGAATCAGGCATAAAATATACATCAGACTCAATAGAATCTGTCAGCATTGAAAGCCTACTGCAAGCATGCCGGCAGACCCAAGAGGATGTCTAGCATTTTGCTGAACACATTACCTGGTAAAAGCATGTCCTTGACAATAACGCACATTTGTTTTCCTACAGAAAGTTAATTAGAAGCATTTTCCGTGAGTGACAATGTGATATTTGAAGATATTTGTAGATAATGATACTAGAAGCAGCTAATATCTTTTACAGGCATACCCTACATGTCTTAAGATACCATAAGAGGAAGAGATTTAGAAACACTTAGAAGGTAGAAATATTTTTAATAAACTCATTTAAAGTGTATAGGAACATAACAGTGATGATGGCCTGCCGTACAGGGTCTGATGGATCTGATGTGCAATGAGGAAATCCCTTTGACGCCTGTGCAAAATGTCCATCATGGGATGATTTCTTTTTTTTCCTAATCAGAAAAGTGAAAGGAAATATATTTTCATCTTCTTAATGGCAACACACACAAAAATCTTAGCCAAGTTAAAGGGGAAGGCATTATCCACTTCAGCTCTTCTAGAAGAGAGAGGATGCTGCGTGGCTTTTCCTCCGAGCCACAGTTGTTTTTCCCAGCCTGCAGACCTGCCCAGTCCTACCTCCCTGCTCCATTCAGCACAGCATTTACTAGATGGAACAGCCTTGGAAAGACAGGACATCATACAGCATAAATGGGTTTTATGTTTCTAGTCCCCATCTTTACTAGCACTTGCGGGTCTTCCCTCCCTACCATATCCTCCTTCACCCTGGCTTGCAGGCGCAGGCTGGGAACCTGCTGTCCGGTGGGTATTGCTCCCAGGGCTGTTAATGGCCATGATGCAGCTGCGACCTGAGCAGAGCAGAGGAGCAGAAGCCAAAAGCCAGCTGTGGCTTGCAGCTGCACAGGGCAGAGGAAGATTCCCGCATAGCCTGGGAATAGCCACAGAGCGAAATGCCCAGGAGAAGACAAGAGGTGAATAAGACAGATGCATTGCGAAAAAATGTAGTGGAGCATGTGGAGCTAAGGGGAGAGATATGAAGCACTGGTGGAAGGTAGGGATGACAAAAAAAGGAGGGAGAATCCTGTGCTTCGGATCCTGCAAGGTCACTAGGCACTATCTGGTGAGCGGTGCATTAAGAGAGCCCTGAGGGGCTGAAAGAGATCTTTGGTCAGGGAGGGAGCACAGACTGAGAGCAATGAAGGGGAAAACTGCTTGTTAAATAGGTTTTCCATGAACAGGCTGGCAAAGATAGAAATGCCGTGACGTTTACCTTTTCCTCTAAATCTTCCTGGAACAAAATACTCTGAAATCCAGCTGAATGCAAAGACATCTCCTGGCTCCTTTGGAAACCATCTTTGGCAAATTTGTTAGCAACGATGTGTATCCTTCTTCTAGTGTATGGAGGGTATGAATAAATTCCCCATGGTTGATCCAACCCTCTCACCCTGCAAAAATGTCTGCACTAGAACTAAGAATTTCCTTGCTCCCAGGCAGAAAAGGTTAACTCCTTCCTTGCTGAAACTGCAACCTTTAAAAACCCACATTGAATTTCAGATATATTCAAGTCAGTCAGCACAAGCAAGAAAAAAGCTTTGGACAGACTTTAGGATGCACATTCAGTTCCATTTTTGGAATGGTGGAGTTCTTCAAAGTTAATTGCTGGTTACACAGAATACCACAGGACTTGGTATCACTTGTAAACTGTTATACAGCAGTAGGGGAAGAAGGGTTTCCTCTACAATAGAGGATGACTTACAGACATGCCCAAGTGGTGGTTGGGACAAGCAACAATGTCCAGCCTTTTTTTCTTGCAAATTAAACTCCTGAAAGCACATAGGATGCCCATCAGTCTTGTGTAGCTGGTGCTTGGAGACTTCCCATTATTTCTATTCATACCATTCACAGAGCACTGGATAAACTTCCCTCTCACTGACAAGCAGTGCCTGAGGAAGACAAATGAACTGTCCTGGAGCCAAACATCTGGCTGGTCCCAGAGGGACAGGGAATGGGGCGAGAAAGCCCCTACCTCCGAGCACATGAGCTGGCAGAGCAAAACCTTGTGAAACCTATTCACTATTGGGTTCATCATGCACTTTCCCCGGGATCCCTCACAAAGCCTTAGTTACAAATGTAAATTAAGCTCCAGAGACATCTAAATTCTCAAAAAGACAGAGATGCAAATCATGAGGAAAGACATCAAAAGCAAAAAAGCATTTTACTGGGAATTAACAGAGACTTTACAATGGATAAGAGAGGGTTACCAGGCATTTGGCATGAAAATTCAAGGATTAAAGGCCTTTGAGTTAACCTGTTTTCAGGATAATGATGACAGGAATGTGGGCATCAGCATTTGCTTCCCAGTCACTATGTGATTTTAAGTAGGGGAAGAATGAAAAGCCTGACTCATCTTCAGGGCCATTTCAGATAAAACTGCACTTTTTGGCTTTCTGAACCACTCCCAGAAACACCTGGAAGGCATGAGAATATTTTTGGCTCTGGCTGATAGAAAATGGTTGTCACAGCAGCCACATGCTGGTTGGATGGGAACCAATTTGCAGCAGCACTTGTAGCCTGAAGAGCCTCCCCAGCCCCATCCAGAATCAGCCCTCCTGCCAGCTGCAGATGCATTGTGAAGTTAAACAAGAATGAATATGCTAAAACCATGAACTGAAATTCAACTAGCAAACACTAACATCTTTTTTCTTTTCTTTTTTTTTTTTTTTCTTAAGTAGTATGTTAAGAACATCCTGTGCTATGTTTTGCACTCGAGAAGAAACTTGCCACGCTGGGCAATGGGTTACTCAGTATTTAGGTATCAGCCCAGGGGCTTCTCACACCATGGTATTTAAGGCTGCCCAATTCTTCTCCTAGTAACATGCAGCTCTTCATTGCCAAGCCATAAGTCCTGAGCCGAAATATTTAGCAACTGACTAGTTGCATAGCCTAAAATATTAAATATCAGCTGTTTGGGGGCTGGGGTTGTTTTGTTTTGCTCTGGTTTCAGGCGCAATCATTTCCAGGGGCAAAGCTAGGGAAGAACACTTTGTCCACCCACGCAGGCAAGGAGAGGCCAGTCCTTTCTCTCAGCAGCTCCAGCACTTCCATTTCTTGGCAATCTGGGGTGGGGGGAAATTTTGGACATTAAATCATGAAGGCTGCCACAGAATCAACAATATACCAAGACCTCTTGGGTGTTTCAGTTTAGATTATCCAAAGACTGGGCAAATTTCCCCTGTAACTGATACCTACAGACCACCTTGAAAGGGGACACGAGGTGACAGGAGGAAGCAAAGGTCCCTGGTACCCAGCAGCCGGTGGCGGGAGGCTTGGCTCCAGCTGCAGCAACAGGGGACAATGAGCGGAAGAAAGGGAGATAAGCAGCCAGGAAACAGGCAGGGGAGAGCAGGGCAGAAAGCCACAAGAAAGCAAAAAGGTAGAGCTGCAAGGGTAAAAGCAAGACCGGCATCCAGCGGCGAACAGGAGGGAAGCCCCTATCAAGAAAGGAAGCCCTCAGGAAACATCAGAGGAGATGTCAGAGCAAGGGCACCAGGGTAAAGTCTCCACAAGGCATGGGGGATTAGGAAAACAACACTGGCAAGGGGGAGTGGAGGAACTAGGAGCCTCTCTGTGAAATCCCTGGAATGATGGAGGCTGGAGCATGGGATGGAGAAGCCTGGTTATCCTGTTATCCTGTGCTGTGGGGAGGAATGGTCACTCAGACAACCAGCCTCCCAGAAACAAAAGCTGGAACAAGTTGGGATTACAGATATAAAACCTGGTGACCAATGCCCACTTATAGATACTCAGTCTGGGACAAAAAAAAAAAACCAAACCAAAAAACAGTGGTGCAGATTTCCCTGTCTCAACAATGCAAAGAGAGGGACATCAGAAAACACACCACCTGGGACAGAAACACATCCATATGGAGGACAAAGAGGTTCAGTCTTCCCAATGGACCATATAGGATCATGCGATCAAAATCTCTTCAGCTCTCCAATCTTAAACCCTAGATAACTGCACATAAATCTTTATTATGGGAAAGTCAGATTTGCTATATTAACCATCCTACATTTAGGAAGTCCTAACATTAGAGCTATTGACACATGCATTCAGTCCCACTATTGACCTGTGATGGTATGATGCTGCCTTTAGTTATACAGTAACATGTTATTTCACCTGCGGGATCCTGAATTTTTTAACTACTCAGCACCTCCTCAAGCTGCTGAAAAGCCATCATTTGCATAGTGTTTTGGTGGCATTCTCACTGCCACAAGTACTTACAGGAATGAACAACTTCACCTTCCATGAGAAATTATCTTCCTCATTTTACTGCCAGAAAGCTAAACTGAACCCACCAGAAACACCCACTAGCTGCAGGGTCCCACCTTGAGATGAGATGTTTTAAAGTCCACCTGGGCCCAGGAATGGAGAACGTGGTGCATCACTTGCTTTTCACAGTGTATCACTAGGGAAAGGCGCACAAGAACAGAGCCACAAGTACTTCCTGCTGCCTTCATCCTGACACCCCTTTTCCATCAGTCCCCCCCATCTCCCTTCATTATCACTCATTAAAGCTTTCAAGCCCTGCAGCTTGATGGCAACTGGCTGGCCCAAAGCACTGTATCTGCCAGCATGGGATTACTTCTAAAATAATAATCTCTCTTGTGTGACAAGGCTTATTTGGGCCTCGTGCAGGCATTTAAGAGCTGCTCTGTGAACGAAGTGGTTACGGGTTTCCATGCTCAGCCTAGGATCACAACAGCGGGCTCAGCTGGAACTGATGTGGGATCTTTCTCCTGGGTTACACTGTATAACCTAGGCTTATTCGAGGCAATTACTGAGAGAGTAATTCACCCTCAGGATTTCCTATGTCCTCACCTGCCCTATTTCATAACCATAAAGAAGCTGCCCATCAAAACAGCTACTGCTCCTGCCATGACTTAGGCAATTCTGCACCTATACATGTTTCTCCAGCACGAGCTGAAAACCAAGGTTTACTGCACATCTGGGAAGCCTCATGCAAGGCAGCTCCAGGTTAGGAGCATGCACTGATGCTCTCCAGCACCTGGGAAGCGTGGGAAGAACCAGGCACTAATTAACCCAATGCTCAGGGCAGGGGGGTTGCAATCCCCAGGGTGACAGGTCAGAAGGGTGGGCAAATACATCTCTCCCAAGAACCCAACAGGGAACAAAGCTTTTTTTATTTTTTCCCGAAAAAACAAAGAGAACAAGAACATTTTGCAGCCCAGGCAGTTTTGCTGCTGATCTCGGTGCTAGCAGTGCCTGGCCAGTGACACTGTGGGTGACACACTTGCAGAGAGCTTTCTGGACATGTTGCTTTTCGGTGTCATCCTCGTTAATACTGTGGTGCAGTGACTGTTCAGGAGTGCATCTTATGGATAGGGCTTAGTTGTTTATCATCAGGAAAGGACAACTGCATTGCAGGGATTGTCAAATTTTGTTCTTGTTCCTCTGTTCATTCATTTTACTGCTGAAGGCTTGCAAAGCACAGAAGCGCAAAGAAAATGCTAGCCGTGTACATGCTAGCTATTGTACTGTCCTGTAGATGAAGCAAAGGACTTTTTTCTTTTGAAGTTACACAGCAGCACTGCCAGAGAGCGGGGAGGCAAGCCAGGGGTCCTGATTCCAGTGCTCCGCAGACTGTCAGACTGTACCATGAGCACACATTACCAGCTGGTATGGGGTTTGGGTTATTTCATGTGAGGGAAGGGAAACAATAGTAGTCAGTAAATCTCTCACACACATCTGGATTTAAGCATCCGCAGCTGTATTACTTCCCCAGCAAATAACTTCCATTAGTTCATTCACTCTTACTATGTCATTGACTCATCTACCTAACTTATAATACACAAACTCTTAAAGGTATGGATTTTGGCATCTTGCGGAATAGCAGCAATGTGCAGGGGAACCAGAAAATGGCACTGGCAGCCGCCCAAAGCCGGGGACCCTCACAGCCTACCTCTTCCCAGCAGACACTGGATTCGCCCAAGGGTGTAACTCAGAGTAGACATATTTCATCCTATCATTGATATTTTACTCGGTGGATGCTTTTCTCCGGCTCAATACACTGAAATCTTATAAAAAGAAAACAACCCGATTCCAGTTGAGTCCTATTCTATAGCCTGATTATCTTACCCTTCCTTTAAAAACGCTGACATCTTCCCCTTCCACTTGCCCCCCACAACGCTGCTGCACCCGCCGAGGATCCTGATGTTGCATTTTTCTCCAAACAAAGGCTTTCTGAAAGCAGGAGGCCCTCCGGCTGCCTACTGCTACCGGCACGGGCTCTCCCTGTAACCCTGCTCAAATGAACTATGCTACTCTCATTAGCATTAATGTGAAAGTTGTTCTCACCGTATAGACTCTGCTTATTATTGGCTTTAACGGAAGGAATTATGCACCAAAATAATAATACCCAGGCTGAAATTAAGCTCTGTTATTTTCATGCTATTGCTAACATGCCCAGAGCAGATTTATTAAAACCATGAGTCAAGCCCTGCCAGAAACTAGAGACATTACTTGCAAATAAGCAACTTTGGTGTTTATTCCTTCTGCCTTCTCATCGGCTGAGCTGCACTAGGAAAGGGTGCCTTCTGATAAGCAACATGTCAGGCTAATTATCCACAGAGATTTTAAGCTGCATATTTTCTTTCTGGACTAATATAACCCAGATGTCGGAAAGGCATGGTTTTAATCAATCCTTCTATACATCCATGACACTTGGTCACATGTGCACACGTAGGTATGTGCATCACCCAGTAAAATAACCACGTTGTACAGAATTAATAAGCTGGCTGTTACACGTGGGTTGGTTTGTGCTCCTTTTATAGGATTTTAGTGCTGCCTCAAAAAAAACTCATTCTGAAAAAAGAAAGTCTCTGCATTTGCAAGTGAAACAAGTAAATATTCTTAATCATTATAGAGCACTCTTTCCATAGCTACAAAGGTTTTCACCGGGCATGACCCTCAGGTAGTTTCACTGCAGGTAAAAGGGAAGATTAAAAGCTATATACTGTCTCTATACCAAGAGCTTGAGAAACCAGCTTTCCCTCCAGCATGTGGATGGCCATTTAAAAGGGACAAACCAACAAAGCCCATGCTAGAAGCTTCGGTGCAGCTGTGCTGCTTTAGAGCTACACGAGTTCCTTTTTCCCTGAAGCGAGTGACAGAACCAGGCTGTGTGGTGAGAACAGGGCCCTGCACAAACTGCAGGGTCACCTACCAACTCCGCACTGAACAGCACAGGATACAAAATAAACAGCTGCTTTTTGTCTCTGGTGACAGCTGAGTTCAGATGCTGTTACCGCCACAGTGAGCGGAAGCAGGTTTGCCTCCAGGCCATACTCCTCCAGTACGGATATTCTCAATATCAAGCTCAGATCCAGAGGGCTAAAGGAAACAGTTCAATGCACTATCAGTTCACATGGATTCCCAGCCATGCCAGCACTTGCTGTATTGGAACCCCCTCCATTTAACAGCCCCAGCCAGACTAAGAAGCTCCTCACCCACAAGCATTACTGCTCAGCCATCTGAGGGTGCTCTAGGGTGACTGCTGCGAAGACCTTGCTCTCACAGAGGCAAACACATCTCAACAAATCCCCCCCTTACCTCTTCAACTGCTCCCTTAGCTCAGGGAAGAGAGACAGGTAACCAGTCCTCCTGGCTGGCATGGTGCAGAGGAGAGCAAACCCACCGCTAGCACCTCTGCTCTCCTTCACAGGAAGCCACCACACCCTCCTCTCCGCTCACAAAATGCTGAACAGCAGTGGTTAATGACACCAGAAACAGCTGTCTCACTTTCTGGTCATCAGCTTGTTGATCACATGAATCAACAAGCAAGTTTCAGCCTCGCAAATAAAACATCAAGAACTTGAAAATGATCAGAAACCAGTCCTTTGTCACCAGAGCCAAAGGTGGATCTCAAACTGAGACCTAATTAAGCAAGATGTAAAACAACAAACTTCTTTGCTTTCTTCAGAGAGCTCTGAGAATGGGGACAGAAGGACAGTAGTAAACAAGATTACTCAGAAGCTTGGTTTTCTTGGCCTTTTGTGCAGCAGATTTTTCTCCTTACATTAACTGCCTGCTATTCACATATTTCTTAAAAAAAAAAATTGAAAGTCCAGAGCCCAATAATTAAGTATGATCAACAATGGGCTTTACAGGATCTGCTGCTTCAGTGATGATGTTCACCTTGCCATACCTACTGTGACCACCACTGGCAGAGACCTGCTCGCTGGTAGCATGGCTAAAACACCGGAACCAGGCAACAGAGTAGATGAGAACAGAAGCACCAAACTACAATGTCCAAAATACACCACAGCAATGTTTTCAAATGGGAATAGCTTTGTTGTTGTTGTTTAAATTATTCTTACTCTTCTAATGCAGCTTCCTCTTTGACAGTCCTTCCACAGCTGCTAAGCCTGCCAGTGCAGTACCCTGAGCAAACACTGAGCTAGCTGGAGCCTTAATATTCCACTGCTAACCTTCAGAGCCACCCTTTCCCCTAAATTAGCCCTTTATTTTTCATTAAAAAAAAAAACAACACAGAGATTCTGAGTGTTGCAGGAAACAGTTCTATGTTTCAAGTTGCTTGGTATCCAGCCCAATGGAAAACCTGCCCTGAGACCTCTGGTTATGAACCCAAATCTTATAATATCATTATTATAAATATTCCTAAATATATCTGTGTTTACTTACTATCATTGTATTTTCAAAATACCTAACAACTGCACCACTCTTTTCTTAACGCAAGGCAGCCCTAATGCACTTAAGACAGTACTGACAGCTGAGAACACAACAGCCATTTGCATTTGTAGGCTGCAGTGAGGAGGACTGTTCTTTAATTTACCCCATTTTAATTTCTTTTGAGCATGAGAGAAGAGCAAAACAGAAGATAATTTCAAATATGTTGGCACTATCTGCAAATAATCTTATAAAAGCACAAAAATGAACTTTTTTCTTTTTAAATTTTGGACAGTAATATAAAAATATGATGTTGGTTCAAAAGTCAGATAAGGTCTGTGTTGACAACTACAATTCTTTTATTGGACATATTTTACTGAGCACTGAACACTTGTTTATGTAGGCACAGATTTAAGAATAACACCACAAAATCAAAAGGATAAAGTGCAGACCTGTACTGAGAAGCAGGCCTGGTAAGTCAGTCTACTCCTACAACTCAGCAGAGAAAAGAAAGAAAAGGGGAAAAAAAACTGCCGTTATAAGAGTAGTCGTACATTATAAATTACATCCTGCGGTAACAGAACTACACAACCTTTCCTGCAAGGTCCAGAGCACTGGAAAACCCAGGTCCCCTGTGTACAAGCACACCGTGTTTATCACAGGAAATATTTTAAGTTAGACTTTGGCTTACACAAGTGGTTTATTTATAAGAAAACTTAACAAAGGTGTACTGATTAAAACAGTTCTCTTAACATCATTTCTTCATATATTTCAGAATTATATTTCAGAATAAGAAATTACGTGCTTAAAAAAAGGTAACAACCTCCCCCCAACACAAAATGTTTCAGCAAACAGTGACCAAGAAAGTGTGAAAGGGGGAAGCCAGTATGAGTCATGACATTAAGCGATGGTCTTTGCGATCTCATTCCTGCTTGCATAAGAATGTTCTCCCTAAGAAGATTCAGGAGATAAAATGATAAATTCAGCATGTCCTTATCTTTCCCCATCTCATAAGGGCAGTTTTCTACAGTTCTCAATAACAGAAAAAAATATATATTTCCAGAGTTTGCGCACATCCGAAAAAAAAAAAGGCAGAAAACAAGAGGGAGAATAAAAACTAATATAAGCTAAAACATTATTTTGTAGTAAACAATAGAATATAACGTGCAATAGTGCAATTTCTCCTTTGCTGCTCCAACAATGAAGTCTTGGTAGATAGTCCACTGCATGTCAACATACGGTGTCCCACATCTAACTACGTGCTTGTCGGGCACTGCTGGTTTTGCCGGGCTTCGGAGCTGAGTCGCTGTGTCCCGGCTCTCCCTTCCCCTTCCCGAGGTGGCGGAGTTTCTGATCCCAGCGCTGTACATTGAAAGGCAAAGGAATTACAAAAGAGATTACAGAAAACACTTAAATCACGTAAAACAACTGCATGTGTTTACAAACAGCAGCAAAAAAAAAGAAAAAAAAGCTGTTGCTGTCTCCACCACATTACCCCATTACCCTCAACTGGGCTCAAATGGTGGAATGGGATGTTATTGGTAAAAGTCACTTTAAAATGAAAAAACATTTCCCGGCTTTCTTGTAGCCTCTGTGAATGAGGGGGCTGATACAAGGCATAATGGTTTCAGCAGAAAAGTGTCTCACCTTCTAAATAATAAAATGTGCAAGCTCTGGTGGAAGCAGGATGAAAAAACATTCAAGTGATTTCTATCAATTTTTAAAAAAATATTATTATTTATTTTTACTGTTGCAGGTAATAGCAACCGCAATACAAAAAGATGTAATAAATATAGTTGGTACAACTGATGATGCTTTCAGAAAAGGAGATTGCGATGAGAAGCAGGTTGCGGCGTGGCATGGTTCTCAGCAGCCCAGGCTGGGCGCGAAGGCAGAGCACAATGGGTCGCGGGCCACAAGGAAACAAGTGAGAAAGTAAGTCAGCTCCCAGAAAAAACCCAACAAATTACACTGCCACCCCAGAACTGGAACTAAGCAGAAGTCAGCCCACAGCAATCATGTGGTATTTGCTCTACAGCACTGGATTTCATCAAGTTCTGCCAAATCAAACAACTTGGATTAAGCTCCCCATACCTTTTCACTCATGTAACCTCTGTGGATGTGACAAATGTGCACAGAAAAACTTGCATTTGTAATCAGAACAGTATTGCCCTGCCAGTCACCATTAAGGCTGTTGAAGAAAGTGCTGAGTGGAAGAGGAGACTGGTTTGCACAGGCACAACCATTACGTCAAATCAACAGCTGAGAAATTGTGTCAAAATAACAATATTCTGTGTAAAATTACACTCCTAACAACACTGAAATCACTGATACTTTGCGGTGTATCAAAACTCAAAAAGGCAATCCTTCCAGAACTTGGAAGGCATTAGAATACATTTATACTGAAAACATTGGAATACATTTTCATATATTGCTTGCATTTGAGCTCTTTGCTTCCAATTCACTATGAGAAAGGTAAATTTAAAGTAGTCACTAATCCACACAATTTCTTAAGAGAACTGTATTTAGAGAACATTAAAGCTGAAAAGTGTAATTCTGACTTAGTTTCCAGACTAAGTCAGACTAAACATTTGTAAAGCCCTTTTTTTTTTTTTGTAAATTGGTACCACAATCCCAATTAGGCAGCTGCGTGTTGCAGAATGCACAGTTTTGCCTACAGAGTTAAAACACTCCTAGTGTTTGCTTTTTTGAGACAGAGGTTTTGATTGCTGCTATGCTGGTATACTTTGGGGTAATTCAATGTATCCCTTTTTCTTATTCAGCATACACTTCTAAGTAATATAGCAAATAAAACACCAACTTAATTTTTGATACTTGATATTAATTAACTGGGGCCAGCACATGTATTTTTATCCCTTATTTTGAAAAGATTAGTTAGATGTTTCACGATATCTGCAAGACTTGACTGTTGGTGAGATATTTTCTTACCTTTACTTTTTTACCGAGACGATCCTTCCATTTCTCAGCTATGGAGCCTTCCACCAAGAGTAACCTACACAACAGAGACAACCAGTTACTCCATCAACAGACATGCACAAGCTACGCAGCCCAACACATGCCAGACTAAGATCTCTGTGCCTGCAGAGAGCCTCGTCCCCCTGAATACCATTAAGGAGCCAAACAGAGTGTCACACGACGTTCTTCACGGCTGGTGGCTCTGAAGTTCAGCTTTACGGGCAGGGGAACAAACCACAACAAATATGCTCCAAGGGTAATGCAGAAAGAGCTACCTGGAGCGCTCCTCATCTTCGTAGCCCATAATGATGTACTCTTCGTTGGCACTAAGCGGTGGGCACAGGCAGCCGGAGTTCGCATGAAGGTTTACAGTGTCCTTTGGGATGTTCACCAGGGAAGATTTTAGGATCTCCTTTACTTCCACTACCGCAGTGACGTCGTGACATTTAGTCTTTACCTCCTTTACTTTAGCCCGAATGACTGGGAGAAAGTCACAAAGAGTATAGTTAGTAGCAGCAGATAATGTAGGTCACCCTCAAGCTGTTCTTCTTGACCTCTGGGATTAGTCTTTTGCATGGTCTGTTATGAAAAGCTTAGCTAAACTCCAGCAATTCCCTGCCCCCACCTCTTCATTACTTCATCCTCCACCACGAGCGTGCAGGTAGCTCAGTATATCTCCTAATGGTATGGTCACAAGTGGCAGTCATGTACCAGTTGGATTTACGTCCTATTTAAATGAGGCTTAATTTTTAGCATCCTTTCTTCTTCACCCTTTCCACTTTATCTATTTGATTCATTCCTTGGATACTCTCCTCCTCCCTCAGGCTGTAACTGCTCCTTCTTTGACTACTTGCAGTACAGATGACCGAACTTAATTTGTCACTCTCAACCTTTCACAAAATGTGAATGTGCATTAAAACTTCTCGTATCACTACCTCTGCTGGACACCAGGCCCTTACTTTTTTTTATTCTCTCTCCAGTGACCCAGCACCAATCTGTTCTGCCCCTTATGAACTCCAAACACTCCTGATCTTGACCTGATGACCTGTCTAATTGTTTCCTCCCTCACCCTTTCTTTTTCCCTTAAGTTGCACAGGAGGGAAAGTTGCCTTTCAAAAGCAACGCTTTTTGTTTCTCTCATGGTGACCAGTGAACTGATACCACATGCAAATGCAAAGCCAATCCAGAGGTCATGCTCTAGAGAGTGCCGCATCTTTCACAGCTTGCAAACAAGAGTCCTTTTCCATTACAGACAGCAGATTTCCCGGACTCCCAGTTTCTCCTAACCTGTGTGTAAGAGGTAATAAGGAAGAAACAAAACCATGGACTTACACATCTCTTCACATACACTGCCCATAAAGACAATCAGCCAGCATGCATTGCAGCCACATTAAATAGAGCTACTAATAAGTAATAGCTGTTATGCATTTAACATGCACAGTTTACCCCAAGGGATCCACTTCCTTGAAACCTCTTAAGATTTCAGAACAAAATCTTGCTTTAGTTTGGAGTCCTTTCAAATGCATTTTGAAACCTCTTTAATTTCAAAAGCTTGAAAAGGTAGGCAGTAGCATGCTCAGTGACTCTTTACCACCTGCAGGTGTGGCACCCACTAGAGAAGAGTCACTCTATAAAGATTTCCCGAACATTTCCACCGAAACAACATAAAACTGACTAGCCACCTAAAAAATAATGATGTTTGACTGAATACAATTATAATTTTTTAGCTTTTACTAGGATTTATTTTTAAAAGATGCATATCTGACAATAGTTGCATAAGTGCATAATCTTAATAAATGTTATGCAATTACTACATGTAAATGAAGACTTTAAGTTCAGCAACCCTAAGGCTATTCACATGAGTAATGGGGAAAAGCATGGGCCCAATTGTTCAATTCCTGTGATAGATATTCAGTGGCTTCATAAAATTAATCTGCTTTAAACAAACAGTATGAAGAAAAGTAGCAGCCTGGACCTTTGATATGCCTGAAGACCAGGACAATCTGGACGAGAGAGGACATAATATGGACACCGTGCACTTTACAGGTATTACTGACAGCATAACACAGCCGGCAAGGTGCTCGTTGCTGGCTTCAATATGTGAAAAAAACCTAGTATGCCTGTTAGATCCCACAGTGAGTTTGTAGGCATAAAAGTGAGTAAAAACATTCTTTCCTGTGAAATCAGAGCATGTCGGAGCTCAAAATCAAAGACGCAGTTCAGGCATAGCAGCCCACAATGTCATTTCTGTCACATCACTTTTCACACTGAAGTGGTGCATGAACCCCAGGTGCCTGCGCTGACAATGAAATAACACTTTGTGTCAACAAAGACACTCTTGTACTAACATATTAAGCTAATCCCTTCCATCCTTCTAATTTGGAAACGTTTCAGGCCACATCTTCCTTCCATAATAAGTACTACTGGATTAACCATCAGTAATAGGGGCCATAGACTTTTTTAATGAAAATTTTTCCCCTTACTTTAGCCTTAAAAATGCTAGGAGCTGGCCATGTGGCTGTCCTTACCGTAGTTATAATTGTTGCGTAGATAGGTCTTCTGGGTAGCTTTTACCGGCTTGCATTTACAGCGCTCTAGAAGACAGGAACTTTGTTTAGACAGA
The DNA here is from genome assembly GCF_963921805.1 of Phalacrocorax carbo. Taxonomy (NCBI): domain Eukaryota; kingdom Metazoa; phylum Chordata; class Aves; order Suliformes; family Phalacrocoracidae; genus Phalacrocorax; species Phalacrocorax carbo. The sequence continues at coordinate 38,319,846 of NC_087517.1, read as the reverse complement.
AAAGAGCGTATGTCCAACGATAATCTCCCCGAAACCCCAAGCTTATGCCTAAAGAAAACTGCACTGAATTGACTAGTTTATTACAGGTAAGTGAAATATTAAAACCCACAGGGTATTCCTGGTCTGCTCTGCTGGAAGATGTTGTGGAACTGCCCGTGATATCTCAAAGGTTTCTAGGAGAAAACTTGACATGCTAAAATTTAATAAACAAAACAAAACTACTACAACCAACTAACCCCACAACAACAACAAAGATACAAGGACCTGGAGTCCGACATGACAAGATTTTCCATTTTAAGCCAATTCCAGGTTCAGCCTTGGTTTCTTCTGTGCTCACAGGTGCTGCAATTCCATATCCTTACAATGCCGTTCTCTCTTCTGTACTACACTTACTGAATGCCCTCCTTTCTGCAGCTTTAATCATACAGACTGTAATACAGACACAGAAAGAACATACTACGATGGGGCATGATTTAACATCGGACTGGAAACTACACATCTCAGCTCAGTTTAGCACATTGGGATATTCTTGCTAGCAGGCATTCACCATAAGGAAGACGATTTTTGCGGCTAATTCTTAATGTACAGTCCACCTCTGGAACGGCACCATGACGTTTCTTACAGTGGCACAGCCACTTTACACCTAAAGATGTCTAAGAGCTACAAGCATGTCAGAGACTGGTGGGACCAAGTGGCACGTAGTTCCCTGCTCTGAACACGTCTGGGATGGTTCCGACAAAATGAAACTTCAGCATGTTTCTTCAGCAGTGTCTGGTAGGAGGTTTAAGAGAGATTATGTTTAAGATTGAGTTTAAGAGGCTGAAGGGCCTCACTTGACTACTGCAAGTGTTTTGTGTTACCTTTGATCCTGCTCTGGACTCTCCCTCAATTAATAAAGCCAGCTTTGAGCCAAATGGCCTTTGACTGAATTGTAGATTAGTCTTTACCAATCTTGGTTGGTTTGTCAACCCAACAGCTTCATGCTCTACACAGGACTGACCTAGATGGACACAGGCCACAGAGCCACCATCCTCTCTGGGCTTGCTGTATAACATTATGACCCAGAAGGTCACATTTAATTAACACAGGGAAATTATTAGCTCTCATGGTGGTAAGGATGGCCTTGAAAAGACAACACAAACGAGCACTGTCAGAGCAGCATTTCCAATGGCACAGCTTCCAGACAACTGGGAACCACAACAGAGGGAAAAACGCTTTCATTAGCGCCCAGGGAGTGCTGGGGCTGAAGCTCCAGACCCATGTGTTCATTAACATCACTGATATTTCACAGCTGGTTATTCTAATGCAAATATTTACTTACTCCAAGCTAGCGTGTAAGTGGAGTTTGGTGGAGTCGCATGGTCAAGCCCAGCTGACTGTTATCTCCCCCTCCTAGCCCACCGCTGCACTCATTGCAAAGAGCAGGTCCCAGTACTACATATATATGGTCATCTGTTTTGACATTTGACTTGGCATTTGAGTGGTAGTAGACTTAATATACACTAATGGTGTATATTTCTATACACCATTGTTCTAAAATAACAATGCAAATAGCTAGTGACTTAATTAAACCCAATGTGAAAAGTTGAAAAAGAACTTTTATTTGCTACATAAGATTTTCTGCATTTAAAAAAAAAAAAAGAGATGGCATCATATGACCATGGACTTCCAAAATCTTTATTTATTTTGTATGGAAAGAATTTTTGTAGTTGAAAAGACAAAAAAAAAATACAGGAAAGAGGAAAACATTTCAAAAGAAGAGGATATTGTTTCCTTGAATTTCAAACACATCCTCAGGAATCTATATATAGAGTCCTACAGACTTCAGCTTTTGTATGAGACTGTGTTAAAATAATAAAGGCAGAGAAGGGAAGTGATTTTTGGCTTCCCTTCTGCCTGTGGGAGCTCATGCATACTTTAGGCCAAATTATGGCCCATTTTATAAGCTGCCTCAAAACAGGCCATAAAAGACGTGCTCCTATGACCCACGCTCACACAGGCATCTCAGCATTCATGTCCAACAAGTCGTACACTTTAACATTCTCCTGCTCTACAGTACTTTGCTCTGTTGTACAAGTAGAATAAAATAGTCCAAATTACAAGACAAGAATATATAGTCTCATGCTTCCCTCAACTTTAAAAATGTACGGCACCTCTTGATGCTGAGGGAAAGTCCCATCTTACATGGTAGTCTCCTCGGAAGCTGCCAGAATTACCAGAAGAGCTCTAGGACCACAACAACATTATATCCCAAACACTGAGACAGGCAGCACAGGATCACACCAGTTTTGACTGAGATCTCAGCTAAATCTGCCGTGAAATATTCTTTTTTAATACAAGTCAGCATAGGACTAACAAAGCTCAACATTTAGACCTTTGAAAACTTCTCCTTATAAATGCCAAAACAAATGGACTACACGGGAGCAGGGTTTTTGCACGGATCACTACCAACAAATGTGACATCTTAAATATACATGCATGCAGCACCTAAAACCTGACTGTAACAGTGATCAGTACAAGCACTTAAGCCTGGCAAATGCTTCCCTGATAAACTAAGCATAAAAAAGAACTCTGGAAAAACTTCTAAGTGACTTGAAAAGCATCCGATGAAGCAGGTGTAGTTTACTGACAAGAGATGCAAAAAAGCTCCCCCCCCCAAAAACCACCCTTGCAGACTCAGAGGGAAGGTTTTACCAGCGGACACTGCCAGGGATACAAGGTGCCTCAGAGAAGGGTAATACATGAGCACTGCTGACTGCAACCATACGCGGCAGTGCATGCTCCAGAAACTGTAGAGCTGAGTCCAGGAATTTTTAAAAAAGATCAGGTTGCTACTTGCCAAAAAAAAAAAAAATCCTATTTACAATGGCAAAATTACAAATTTACTTCAACGACTATATAAACAAAGCAATTATGAAACACAGCCTTTTAGGTTTGTCAGTTGAAACAGGTGTAGTGCCTTGAACCAGAAACTGTGTTTCTACAGCAAAAAGCAGTGATAAAAATATTACCCTTCCTTTTCACCAGCTTTTTCTGTGCATCTTCACCCTATGTTTTGGATGGGATTTTTTAGGTCTATTTTCCTTTTGCTATTTGAAAATCATCATGACAACAACAGTGTAACAGAATCTTACTCTTTTCCGCTGCAGGGTTGCTTACTGGTATTACATGCAGTCTGCATCCCTGAGGACAGCCAGTGCTAAAGACATGTTTAATATCTTTCTTATAAGGTGACGTTGAAGGTATCCAGTTTTACTGTCATACTCAAGTGTAGCTTGTATGTTCCTTATATAGCCACCGTAGAGGATGAAATCCACGCTTTCTCAATGCTATGCAATTGAAGATGGCTTAAAACTAAAAAGATACTAATATTAGCAATAAAAATCTTTTCAAAGACTTTCAGGCAGGCTCAAGGTAATTTAAAGTGAAGCTTGTTAAGGGGCTTACTTTTGGCAGGTTTTTCTAATTGTAGCTGGCTTTCTGAAGGACGTACACTGGGATTTAGTTAATGTTTTGCAACCACACAGCTACTTTCACACTGGGACCTACTGATCACATTTTAAAACTGCATATAAAGTGGGCATTACCAATACCTTTTTACAATTTGGTCATAGAGATTAATGCTGAAGCTAACAAAACTTGGTATCTAATTTTATGCTCCATAACCAGACTTAGGCATTCACATAATAAACTGAGCATTGATGCATGCTGTAGCTGATCAACACGTCTGGAGAAGGAAAGACACGATGGCCAACCCTAGGTTCCAAGTGTCATCTTTTTGACAAAGGCCTAAGAGGGACACTTCAAAAGGAATGGTAATAAAACTCAAGGAAACCTATAGTCATTGTCTAGTTTGAGCAACAAACTCACATTTCTGCAACCTATTAGCTACCAATCTGGGCTTTGCTTCTTTGCATTGCTGATGACTAGAGGAACACTCAAGGGGTTTTAAGCAGTTCCAGCAAAACCAAACCAAAACAACAATAAAAGTGGCAAGGGACCTGCCGTCCCAGTCTCAGAAGGTCTCAGCCTCGATCGCCTCAGGCTAATGGGTGTTTTGCTGTTATCTACACAGAGGTCAGAATTTTTTAATTTGCTAACTTTGAGGCCAGAATGAACCATTAATCTTAATTAGTTTTCCCCAGTTAAAATCCATTTAATGATCATTCTCACAGTTCAAGACAAAACTTTTAATGAAATCAGCACAGCCCTTTTGATTTGATGGAAATTTTGCCCTGACAAAAGCAGAAGACAGAGTGCTAAAAGACACGTTGAAGAGTTAACTGAGTTGCCTGCTGGGAGGTCCACAGCCCAACCAACCCCAAATCCCACCTGCCCATGGGATACAAAAGCACAATCGACAAGATTCCAAGACAAGTCAGAGTATTTAAACATCACTTAGTACCCCTCTTACTTACTTACTTACAAGTACTAAAAGGATTTGAAAGACTACAGCTTAATAAACCGTTTTATAAAAGTGTACTCACCGACACTGGCGCCTCTACAGTTGCCGTTATTAGAATCCATAGGGAAATCTGGCATGGATTCATAAAATATGTGAAGAAACATTAGTATTTTTAATATGGGATTATTTCAATACACCCAACATTACAATGTTTTCTCTTTCCTTAATATTTAGTATATTAAAACTTAGTAACTTAATTAACTAACAGATTGTAATGTTCTACAGGCCAGCCTGTTAAAAGTTGACACAATTTCTTATCGGAACTTCACCCAAATCTGGCACACCGTGTTAAATGGAGAAGCAGATTAAATATCCCATTTCTACTAGTGCATAGGCTGGCAGGTTTAGGACGGGGATGGAAATTTATGGCATGAACTTACGAGCATCTACAAAAAGTACACGTACTGTTTGCATTTAATTAGATGATGAAGGAGAAATTACTTTTGGTTTGTTTTTTTGGTTACTGAGGAAATCAAACCAACCAACCACAATCATATCGTTGGAGCAAATGCCAAAACAAATGTTTCAGACCTTCCCCTTCCCCTCAGTTTAAAAACATACGGATTATTTTGAAGGACAGATAAGGAACAGAAGGAAAAAAAAGGCACTATGCCCGAAGAACTGCTTTTAGAGGCATCTGTAAGTGGAATGTGTCCTACATTAGTAAAATGCATAATTTCAAACCTATTTTTTATTAAAACACACACTTTAATGGATTTATACATATAATTAATCATGAAAAACAAGTATGTTAATGCGTATAATGTTGTACAAGTTACGGAAAAAATAAATGCAAGAGAAGAAAGACTTGGCAGAGAGGCAGTGTACTTTATTAGAATGACACATAGAATGGAAAAACAAATGAGCTTTCAAATAAAAAGCCCTTCTTTAAGTTTGCATGCCCAAAAGTTTACACAGCTTTTTCACCTCTGGAAGCTGGTATCATACAAACGTCATCTTTCTTATATCTTACATTATCATGGATACCACACTGCTCTCACAATACAGAACAAATTAATACAAGACCATGTAACAAAAGCTCCTCTCCTGCAGCTGAAGCTGTAAGGATCTGGCTGTAATACAGCCCAGAACACTGATGATATTTGGTATAGGTGAAGGGTTTAGATGTATGGACTAGATTTTAAGGGCTGGGGCCATTATTTAACCACAAGAGTTGTAAATATCTATTTAAAATACCTGTTTGCAAGAGAACTAATATTACTTAGTTCATCTTCTAATTTGTCCATCCTTTTACACAAAAAAATCTTAATGCATATCAATACTTGCCATAGCAACATGAAACTGCCTTTACAGAAATGGGGATACGGCTAAATGACAGTCAGGGCAAGAGTAAATCTGAAAAACAACTAATTCTCTTACTAACATAATAATTAACTTAAAAATAAATCAGACTTCAGGATTAATTATTCCTACCAATATAAAGAAGAAAGGGTATAGACAATGGCATAGAACAGAATAGATTGAATAGATGCCCTTTTATATTCCAATAGCCTGTTGCTAGTAAAACTCACACCCATTTTCTTCCAAAGTTCGTTCCAAACTATCACAGGACCTTAGGTTATAGAACAAACCCAACATTTTCATGGAGCCAGTTTGGTCTTTGGATATCAGGTACTTCCACAGCAGCTGTAAGGCTTCTCCATGCTGCCTTGTAACAAGACAAATTACCCAGGCTAATTCTTACTTATGTGTTTTATTTTCATTATTCACTGGAGCTACTGTTATCCGGCATTTTACGTTGTATCAAGTGCTTTCTTGTATTCCAGGACAGGATGAAAGAGGAATTAAAATGGTCTTGCTCTTGTAAATGGTGAAGTAAAGGATGACCACATTTCTTCTCATTCCTCCTCTCTGTGGCCAATCTTCTGCTGTCTTGTTCATTTAGCCAGTGCTTCGCTATAGAGCTGCAGTTCCTTCTGATGTGGCAACAGCATAGACAGCGGTCAGGTCTATAGCCTGATAATCCTCCCATCTACTCCCATCTGCAAAACCTCCCAGCCACCAACCATGGAGAGGTGGCTCTGCCCCTCCATGTGCCCAAGACAGGCCTGAGATGTTTCACCACTCCCTGGACATTCAAGATGCCAGCAAAGAAAGCTCTCCAGATTTGTTGCCCCTCTCGTTCAGTTGCCTTGGCCAACTTCTCAGGTTGCCTTCAAGGCTGGCTGGCTTTGCACATGTCATGTCCAAGGCAACTCTCTGGTGCTTCATGTGGCCCAGCAAGCTACAATTCCTGCCCAAATCGGTACTTCAGTTATGACCAAACAGATGGTTCCTTCACAATCCCAAAAGCACATTCCCTACACCAACAAAATTGTTACTGGGGGCAGAAAAAACTTTCATCAGCAGAGAAGGCAAGGGAACTATCAGGTTGAATGTTTATCATTTTCACATCCATGGAGGTAACAGGGAAGGAAAAAGACTCCCTGAAGTGCACTCTCCCTTCCTAAACCAAGGGGTGATCCAAGCCGCCATAACTTCATGGTGTTTGAGCAAACCAAGTCCAATCACTCTGGAATTACAATTAAACATAAACCAGAGCCTGGAAGGGGTTCACAGCCTTCCCTGACCCCACCTGGGACTACGATGCTCATGTGTATCGGCTTAAGACCAGTCCTTCAAACTTACACCGATGCAAGGGGGCTGGTAAACAATACGCCCAATATAAACCTGGACCTGTAAACAAACACGGAGTGAAACTGCCTTCCACCAGATGTTCCCTTCCACTCCTAAGTACACAACTTATTTTATTTTTACCAAATTAAACACACCACAATTTCAACCCATTTCCTAATTCTGCATTCATTCGCCAGGTCACTTGTCTTACCCCAAACCAGCGGTTGCGGGTATCTGACGAAGCAGCTGGCTGTGCAACAAGAGTAATTCAGATGTATGCAGAGCAGCTATTAATGGAAACAGCTCCCATTTCTGTGCCTGCGTGAAGGCTGTGGCGCGCAGCATGCTGTGCTCTGCAATTGCGGTCAGAGCGCGGTGTCTGTCAATGAGCAAAATGAGGAGTAAACAGGTACCGATACGTCACTTCATGATTCATTTCCCAACTTGCAAGGGCTTGGACCAGGCAAGTATTGACCTTGCCTTGATGCTTATCTTTCCCAGTGCACTCATGCTTATTTAGGGATGAACAGTTTCTACTGATGGAGAGTAACGTGAGCTTGTGGAGTAGACCGGAGACCTCTACCGCTGTACAACACAACTTGCGAAAGGGTTCACATTTCCGTGATCCTTCCCCCGGCCAAGCTCATGCTCCCTGGTCCCTTCTCATCTACTGATAAAGCGATGGGAAAAGGGTCTGGGCCATCCCTGCCACCAGCCGCTTGCAAGATCTTAGGTGGGCGTCAGCAGCCACAAAATCCCATTCCCTGACCCCAGCAGTCTAACGGGCAGAGACCTCTCTCCATCAGGAGATGCACACTGCTTAGACCTCCAGCCATATAAAGCAGACGGGGGGGGGAAAAAAAAAAGCTGGTTTTAAAAATAAACAACCGACTTCCTATTGTTCCACTTCTCCTCTGAGGCGATTTATCTGCCAAGTTTTGTATATGCAAAACAATCTTTTTGAAAGAAATATCTGTCAGCACTGATTAGCAGCATTGCCAAAGAGGAAATATTAACCAGAGCTCCAATCAAAAGACTTCCTACTACATTTTGTTTAAGAAAAAATCCAAACTGATTTTTCCAATAGCCATTTTAATTAATTGCTTTTCAGAGGGATGCTATATTAAAAAACTAAACCACTAACAAGGAGAGCAGAAAAAAAAAGCCGCTTGCGTAGTAAGTGTACGAGATAATGCCTGGACCACAGATTTGGGTGAGAGGTTTGGGAAAAGGAAACAAGCTGGTAAAACTTAGTTTTGAGCAAACATATTACTTATATCACAGTTTAAACTAAAAAAAAACAAAGGACCAAAAAAAGTAGAGAAAGAGCCAAAAGTCAGACAAACCTGATTGCCACTGCAATTAGATAACATGGCCCAGCTATTACTGAAGCTATTCCAGGCACCCTGCTCCAAAGACCAAACCACAGTGAGCAGTTGCTGCTTGGGCACCTTCTTCAGACAGACACATCTGTGAGCCCCACTGATTAAGAAACCTTCAAATAGGCATGAATTCAGGCTTTGTACTCTGCTTCAGGTCTCAACAGAGAGAGGATCTTAGCTAATATGATTGCAAAAACATGCACAGTGAAGCACAGTAATAGGAAAATTGTTCCTTGTTAAAATTTGATACAGATCACTTGAACTCCAAGTTGCAGAGTGGCCTGCAACATGACAACATAGCCGCTCCACAGAAAGAATTATTCCACATAATGAATACCGCTGGGTTTTGATGACATTTAACGGCCTAGGTCTTGACTCGATGCTTAGACCATAAAAGCCATTCTAGGGAACTCAGCCTACAAAGGCAGACAAAGAGAAGTGACAGTATAACACCATTAGTGGTGTTATTAATGTTATTGTCATTAATAAGGTTTAAATATTCTTATTTGCCTTTAACACCATTAGTGGTATTGTCATTAGTAAGGTTTAAATATTCTTATTTGCCTTTCCCGTCTTCTTCAAGGCTTGAAGCTTGTAATGACTTTGTTCTTTAACTGAGAAATGAGGCTGCTCCCAACTTTTGAGCAAACACCTACAACAAATCTCAACTTTAAAATGACAACCTGGGGGCATGACCGCTCATCCTCGGTACAGCCTGAAATGCTCTCCTAACACCGCTGTGCATTTCAGCTACGTAAGTAGAGCTATGCAAAGTCTGAGTCAGAGCAAATTTGATCTGGAGTTTGGAAACCACCGTTTTGGAAATTAAGTTAATAACAGATTAAAAACAAGCACGGGAAATGGCTCTTTCACTTTTCTTTTAAGCATACAATGTCAAATTCACATACTGGATTGCTACAAATTCATTTAGGCCAGACAGGCAGGTACAGAGGACCGGACCTACATGGGTTCATGTAAGATTTAAGAAAATATGTCTCCATCACTTGAATAATCTTTAATTTTCTTTAATGTTTAAGAGGTGGTATTTTTTTGGAGAGATGCAGAGTTCTCTTCAGCAATCTTACAATAATCACCCAAAACAGTTCGGACATTAATTACATGTAGTTGATAGTTTGTGATGATGCTTCCCTTTTCTCTAACAACTCATTAACAACCCAACACGCCTTCAAGCTATTTTTCTATCTAAATAGGATACAATGAGACAGAAATCCAGCTGAAGGATCTGTCCTCCGATATGCATGGTACCCATCATACTGCTCTCCTTTTATTGCCAGTTCCCTCTTTGAAACAGGAACAAACATGTCACTTGTGACATAAACACTCTGCTAGACAGTAGCAGCCAAGGACATGCGTCAAAGTGCTTTTCTGAGTCAGCATCTCAACACCAGCAACAACTATTGTCAGGCTAGTTATTTTTCACATGTAGAAGATAGGTCCCGCTATGGAAATTTTAGATTCGAGACGGTTTTTGTCTATCTGCACTTCCTGTGGCTTCACAGACTAAAGATTTGACAGGACCCTGAATGAAGGAAGCAGATAACCAGACAGTTGTGAGGCAGAGTCAGCATATGCACCCAGCACAAGGAGGCTGAAATATATGGAGCACGTGAATGGGACCTCCTCCTGCACACGGAAGACAGCTTGTATTGATGTCTGCGAGCAGAGACGCTTTCATCCCCAAAAAGCAAAGGACAGGGATGCGGGATAAAACCCACACCTCAGACGTAAGAATACACTAACCTCACACCTCGGATGTTAATGTATCATCAAGAGGCTTTTTCATCCTCCATCCTGGACTGTGATTTGTCAGATCTTCCACAAAAAGCCTAAATATTCAGCGTCACAGCCACCTCCAGAACGCCCACACCGTGCCGGGTCCATCCCCCTGCTGCCTGGGTGTAAAGGAACCCAGGTGTCTCCCAAAGATAATGAAAAATCAAGAAAGATGTATTTCCCACAGGATGCTTGTTTGAAGGTGGTCCCTGTGACTTGAGGAACCTCAGACCTCCAAATCAGCAGCGTAGTACAGCAGCTCACACTCAGGTTTTAGAGACCAGGACAAGCCCAGGGGGTCTGCAGAGCTTCTCTGAGCCCTAAACAAGGGAGTTGTACTGTTCTTATCAGCCTTCTCCATCACAGACACAGCAGTGCCTATTTCCTCTCTTCAGTGTGTCAGCAGCCCTGAAGAACATCATGAAAATTACACAAATACCTCCCTCATTCCTGTAAAGAGGAAGCCTCTAGATCTTCCTCACCACCAGGGCCGCAGGTAGAAAGAGGTCCTAGAAGATGTTTGTGGAGGACTCATAACCTGTGCCTCAATAACCAAATCACAGAGTCACAGACTGGTAGGGGTTGGAAGGGACCTCTGGAGATCATCTCGTCCAACCCCCCTGCTTGAGCAGGCACACCCAGAGCAGGGGGCACAGGAACGTGTCCAGGTGTGTTCTGAATGTCTCCAGGGAAGGAGACTCCACAGCCTCCCTGGGCAGCCTGTGCCACTGCTCTGGCACCCTCACAGGAAAGACGTTTTTTCTCATGTTTAGCTGGAACTTCCCATGTTCCAACTTCTGCCCATTGCCCCGTGTCCTGTCGCTGGGCACTAATGAAGAGAGCCTTATCCCATCACCCTGACACGCGTCCTTCAGATATTTACAGGTGTTTATGAAATCCCCCCTCAGTCTTCTTTTCTCCAGGCTGAACAAACACAAGTCTCTCAGCCTTTCCTCATAAGTGAGATGCTCCAGCCCCCTGATCATCTTGGCAGCTCTCTGCTGGACTTGCTCAAGCAGTTCCTTGTCCTTATTAAAGGTGAACTTCTTACTGGGATTTGCCACAGGTCTTACTAACAACAGTTTCTCCACATTTTGCAACAGCCACAGCCTACCAGGCATGGGGAACACAAGTGATCGGAGAGGAACATCTCATCTTTTACTGTCACGTCAGCCAAAGAAAAAAAGTCAAGTGAACTTCAAATGATCTTCAAACTGGTATCATCAAAATGAGAGTTAAGACCAATTACTTTAATGGTGACAGGGAATTTTTGCAAGCGTCTATGCAAGCTCTTCCCAGCTGCAGGAGAGCAGACGATAGCTGGATCCAGCACGTTGTTAACCTGCTGCAGCCTCTTGCAGGCGACTCAACCCAAAGAAAGTATGTCCTGAGGGTCAGAAGAGCCCTTGCACCCAGCTGAACTGTGCACTCCTAAGGCAGATGCATGGTCTAATATTGAAAAAGGAATGGAAATTGGGCTTTCCAAACTCTGTTCCTGCTCTGATAAGGACAAACATCTTACCATGTCATCCATCAGGCTGCTGCCTTACAGAAGGGACTAGACAAATGCATTAACCCCCACCAGTATTAACACAGGAAACTCAAGAGGAAAGGAAACAGTAGAATCCTGTTACTTTGCAGGTAGCAAAAGATGAAAGAAAAATCAAGATTCCACTTCTGAAGAATAAAAAAAAAAAATCCTCTTCTACAACAGAAGCCCATGAAAAAGATGGATTTATATTTCTGCCTGCTCTATTAAATGTAGTTTGCAGACAGGACAAGGGGCGGGAGTGCTTAGGTTATAAAATAAGAGCAAGATTTCTGCACACTCCCCATCAGACCATTGGTTATTCGTGTCTTCTATTTGGCTGCAATCCTTTATTTGGAGAATTGAATTTGGAAGTGTTCACCTTACCTCTTCCTAGAACAGGAATCCTTCGCTCAGCTTGCTAAAGGAGCAGTTTTATTCCCTCAAGAAGGATTCTTTCAGGCTGGTGCATAATGCATCAGTTCAAAATTTTCAGCCCAGAAATGAGAATGTCATCAGGTTCTCATTCACTGAAAGAGAGTTTTCATGGATCCGGCCCTGGAATCCCTCAAAGAGGTTATTGTACTGCTGAGGTCCTCAGAAATAGGTAACTCGGGGGCAATTTTAGCCAAACTTCCTCCCTCCAGATCTGAATGTGATTGCTTTCAAATCGCTGCAGACCTGCCAAGCCTTGCTCAGTTTGGAGCCATTTTTAAGGCGGTTTTGAAAGCACCTCAATGCTGCGGAGAAAGGCGCTCGGTGTTCAAAACCGCACTTCCCCAAACCATGCCAGCAGGTCTGCAGCCCCCAGAGAGCAGCAGCAACGAGGGAGCTGCAGGCAAAAATAGCTGGCTGGGTTCACGGGCTGGGAACAACTGCGGGGGAAGGAAGGATGGAAAGGCAAGAGGGGAGCAATTAGAAGGGTTAGCGAGAAATGGTGGTAACAACCAGGGGTATCAGGGTACGGTCACTGAGTTGAGATTTCAAGAGGTGGAGAGGGTAACTCGATGAAGCCAGAGAAGGAGCAGGGTTAGACTGGCCTACAAATAAATGGGGAGGAGAGGACAGAGCAGCTCACCTGGGAAGGCTGAGCTGGGCAGCGTAGTCAGGAACCGAAGCATGAGATTTTGTTAGGAGAGGAAAACAGGAATTACAGCATTTGGCATTGCTGGCAGTGGGATACATACAGCATTTGGTAACGGGACAGAAGCACAGTCAAATACTGTGCTGAGCATAGCATGAAAAAAAAAACATGCACAGGACGCTGCTGGGGGACGATGGACAGGTGGGATCCGCCGCCCGTCAGCGAGCTCCCACAACCCAACATTGCAGCTGCGGGCACTGAAGGAGCCGGCGGACAGCACAACGAGCCCAGGGGCACGTGTGGGGGCTGCCCTGCCTCAGCCTCTGACCCCTCATAGCTGCTCCCCTGCCCCAGCTCAGCCCTCCCACTCCTGCGATGGGAGAGGCCTAGGAGACCCACCAACGCTGCAACTTTGCAGCAAGGAAACGTAGCTTGGTTCCACCAGCAGCAAATGCTTTCCTCAAGTGAGACAGGAACTGGAATAGTTTTGTAAAGGTCAAACCTCACTTGCGATAACCAGCTTGCTTCAATAGCTGCTTCAATTTAGTATTTCTGTGGTGCTCCTCTTGCCACGCTGGAGCTGTGCCCTGCTAACTCTTTCAGCCCGAGGGCAGCCGTGGTGGGAGCGCACCCCTAACACAGCAGGGTCCCCGAGCGACAGCAGGTTTGCAGCATCATGGCGGCCAAAGTGGCCGACAGTCTTCACCTGACTGCCTGGAGATGCTCCTGCCTCCCCGGCACCCCTGGACGGCTGCCAGACACCCAGGGCCAGCTGTCCCGTGGGACCACCGCGAGCACAGCTGGGGAAACGGGACACGGACGAGGGGCTCCAACGGCCCCTCGGAGGCCATGGGGGTCGGGTACCGTCAGAGCTGTGCTGGAGCTGCTTCAGGGCCAGAGGCAGCCTTTGGCTCGCTCGGGGGTGCCAGGAAGGAAACGCAGTGGAAGGCCGCACCTTTGCTGGGCGCCTCTGCTGACCGTAACTGGCGAGCCCAGGGACCCGACCGGGGCCTGCGCAGCAGGTGGGCCCTCGAAACCAACCGCAGCAACGAGGCTGTGTTCCCCCCTTCGGCTGTGCCTGTGCCAGCGCTGGGTGGGAGGAGGCTGGGGAGACCACGGCGCCCCAGCTCCTGCCCGGGGCTCCTCTGGGCACGGCTCTTGCCCCCACACCACGCTGGGGGACGACGGCCTCGGTGGAAGGGGAGCAGCGGGCTTCGGCGGGGGGGGGGGGGGGGGGGGGCGAGCGGCGCTGCAGGAAGGCGCAGCCCGGGGCCGAGCGGGAGCACCTCTCCCCCCGGCTGGCTCTGCCCTCCTAACAGGCAACCCGTGAAATACCGAAGCGGGGTACGGGAACGTGTCCCGTTCACGCGAAGCGAGGGCTGTCGCTCGCAGGCGTTTCAGCGCTCCGCGGCGCGGCGCGGGCTGTCACTCGGCGCCGGCCCCCTCCGCCCCGCAGCGAAACTTTTCCAGCAGCGATGCGGCTGCCTGATAAAGGCGGAGGAGAGAGAAGCGGGAGGAAAAGCGGAGGGAAAGAAAAGAGCCTTAGAGAAGAGCCCGAAAGAGCGGCGAAGGGGCAGGGCTCGCCCTCCCCGCTCGCCGGCGCCCATTGTCCGGGCGGGGCGGAGCGGAGCGGAGCGGGCGGCCCCGGCGCCGGCCCCGGGGACTCACCGGCGCCCTCGGCGGTGACGATGGCCTCGGGGGAGATGCAGACGCCGCGGTCGTAGAGCGGCAGCTCGTCGCAGGCCAGGCTCTCGGGCCAGGCGTGGCGGTAGCGGATGAGGACGGGCTCGCAGCCGGCGCGGGCGCGCTCGCAGACGGACTTGCAGGGCTTGATGGGCTCATGCTGGAAGTCGATGGTGCAGATGGGCGCGTACATGGCGCAGAGGAAGAAGAGGAGGTCGGGGCTGCAGTTGGTGCCCAGCAACCCCTCGAACTGCTCCATGGCCAGCACGGCGTTGGCCTGCGTGCTGTGGTGCAGGTGGTTCGGCATCTTGGTCATGTTCCAGGGCAGCGGTTTGCACAGCGGGATGCGCACCGGCTCGCAGGCCGCCGACCGCCCCGCCGGCGCCCGCCCCAGCACCAGCAGCCCGGCCAGGGCCAGCACCGGCAGCCCCCGCCACATCCCGCCCGCCCCGACGGCCTCGCCCCCGCCGCGCCGCGCCGAGCCCAGGGGCCGAGCGGCGGGACCCGGGCGCGGGGGGCGGCTCCTCCGGGGGCGGGGGAGGGCGGCTCCTCCGGGGGCGGGGGGGCCCCGCCCGCCGACCGGCCCCTCCGCGCCTCCCGGGACCCCTGCGCCCCCTTCCCCCCCCCCCCCGGCCCCCCAAGGGTTTGGCCCCGAACAAAGGAGATCCCCGGCGGGGGCAGCCCGGGGAGCCGCAGGAAACGTTTCTTTTCTAGGCAAAATAACCCAAAACAGAACTAAACACCCAAGAAAAATTCTTTCCGTGGGCTCGGACGTTTGCTTCGGGAAGAAATTGAAAACATCGCTGTCAACACGGGCACAAACACATTCGTTCCAGATCAATCTCCCGCAGAACGATGGCTCGCCCAGTACTTGGGAAATGCCTGTTTTTACGTGCGTTGCTGTGCGCGGTGCAATAGCGGGAGGAGAAGGGGTATGTGCGAGAAGTCGCCTTCAAATGGTCATGGGTGAAGCCTGTAAGAATGCCGAGAGGCTTCAAAAAAGAAGATTAATTCAGCTGGGCTGCTAGAGGTACTTCCCCTTCATCAGGTTAAAAGAAAAACCCAACCATACACTGATGTTTCAGAAGCTCGCAGAGCAATGGCACGACCAAAAGTGTCCTCGCTGAGCTGAAGACAGAGCCTTGACGTAAACGAACTAACATTTATTAACTGAATAAATTCTTCCAAGTTACAAAGGTATCAAGCAACTGCTTGATCATGTGTTTGGTTTGGGTTTACTGAAGCATTAGCGGGTTTATTATTTCAGTTTCTACCACTAATTCAAACCTGGGGGTAGACAGACACCTGCCAGAAGCCAGAGCTTGGAAACCAGTCCAAAAATCAGAAAGGGTTATGAAAGCAACCACGGATACAGACTCAGAAACACAGGGTCCTCAGCCTGGGAAGGCTTTTTTGCATTTTTTAACTTTATCACTGCAGATGAAACCTTGATCCCTTTAACTCAGCTGCAAAAGTCCTGTGAAGCTCCAGCGAAGGCACACACCAAGGGAACGGGGAGCTGTGATAAAGCCCACGGACTGGAAGTACCGTGTGCCTGTTTCAGCATCTCTGCACAAGCAGTCAGCCTTTTATTTGCCCACCTCCACAGTCAGGTGCTAATTTAAAGGACTGAATTGTTCCCCGTGCTTCCAGAAAAAAACTTTGGGCCCCAGAGACAAGTAGACACATCCACGCATGTGTGACAGCCTCAGGAGCCTTCAGCCTCAGCCCGCGCCCCTGAGCCTGCATCCGGGTTTGCAAAATAGCCACGAGGGTAAGCAACGGGGAGCCTGTTCATCTGCAGGGGGAATTAGAGAGATCTGGTTTGACTCACCCGCTCAGCTCCTCAAATTAAGTCATAGCAAAGTCTGAGGCTTGAATTTCCTCTTGTAGTGTAAGATACGTGTTTAAAAAGTATGCGGTGTAATAAAAACCTTACCCAGCTGGTTGGGAACTGGGTACGGTGGCTTCCTCTGCGGGACCTTACCTGGGAGCAGTGATGGGTGTGGGAGCGGCGCATCCTGGGGTATCCGAGTTGAGTGAGATGAGCCAGAGCGATGCAGAGAACCAGCAACGTGAATGACCTCTAGGTCCTATTTTTCCTCTTCAGCATGAAATTTTCTGACCTCTGTGTTTTATTTCTGGAAATAATCTTTCAGATATCTCCAATCTGTTTTAGAATCCATACTTAGACAGAACAGCTTTAAAATAATTTCCTATGCTTTGGAGGAAAAAGCATCGATGTGTTGAACATTTCTATGTGTGCTATAAGGCTACCACTCAAATACGTTTAATTTTTTAACCCCAAGTCATGATCTACATGAGATGAGCTTGCACATCTTTTTTTTAAACAGTAAAAATACTGCAGCTACCTTCTCAGTACAGCAAATGCTGACATCCCACAAACCCACAAGCACTAACACACATTCCCATGAGATTTGGCTTTAGAACTTCCAGCGTCGGTGTGAAGGTACCTCCTATGCATTTAGCTGGCAGAGGATCACCCAGCGCCCTGCTCCACTGGCAAGCCCTTTGTGCTGTTGCACTGGGGGAAGCAGCCAGTGCCAGTGCCCAGGCAAGGGTGCAGGCTGGCCCGGCTGTCAGCGTTAATTACCCCTCAGCATTTCTAGTACAAATCAGCTTCTATCTGGTGGCAAAAATTCACCTTGGCTGAAACTTGGCAAAGGCAATCTGGTCACTGCCCTGAAACACTGTGATTTTTACAGAACATCTATACCCCAAGGTCAGCTATACAGAAGCAACAGCCCCATTTGCGCTATAGCCAGTCTCAACACCTTTGGAGGAAGAGAGCAAAGCAACAACCTGCTCTCTGTCTTTACATGTGGTTGCTGCAAAACACTGAGACTGCTAATTGAAACTAAAGTACATGTGCGTACTTAAACTGAGGAAGGTGGAGTTCATATGTTAGCTGAACAAAGTAAGCACTGTGGTATCTAGAATTTGCCACCATCCTCAAAGTACGGTATAAGAGAGGTTGAAACCATCACGCAGAGGGAGGACCGCGATGGGAGAGGCGGACAAGATCTGCTCACCCCTCCCCAGGCTGTCTGTGCTCGCACCACGCAGCCCCGAGGGTGCACGCTTCCCAGATGACAATGCTGAAAGGGCTTAGTCAAATTACTGTATGATCGGTGTATCAGCTTGATGTCACAGATGACTGGCAGGAATTTCTTTATAAAAGCGTGCCCAGGCAGCAGTCTGGGATCACCACTGCCTGCCCGTGAGTCTCCTGGTGGGCTTTGAGGGGTTGGTACAGACTTAGAAGTCTAAAGAACAACACTACAGCTCAAAGTATCACCCAAAGTAATTCCCTAGAATAAGTAAGCCCTCAGTGGGGCTGAGGCCTAAGGTGAGGATTTGCTCCTGGAGTAGCTCATATGAAAGTTACAGAAAAAAAATTGTTATTGTTATTACACCCTGCAAGAATCACAGTAACCCACAACAGTGCAAAATGCAGCCCAAGGCCAGACTGCCCTCAGTTACTCTTTTTTTTTTAAAATGGGATCATAGATACCTTGGTGGCCTTGTGGTGCCGTGAGGATGGATTTCAGCGGGAGGCAGCTGGATAACCCTCACAGCTCCAGGGATGGCGGAGTGACTTTATTTGGGTACAGAAATGTAGCAGCACGAGGAGGGCTGCAGAGAACATGAAAAGGGATTGAGGGCTTTGTTCCTCCACACTTCCCCAAAAGGAAGCTGAGTAAGGAACTGCTTCCAGACGGCTGGCATTAATTTATTCCTTTGTTGGTTCTTTCCTTACATAGTGTCTATTCCCTCCTCCCCACTCCCACCCTCCCCCAGCTTGTTTTTTTCTCGTGGGAGTCAGATAAACAGCAATGGGCTTAAGAAGCAAGAGCTGGCTTTCTGAGGTGCTCTGATGTCCAGCTCAGCTCTCAGGCCTGTACAATAGCAAAACTTCATGGCTAAAAATATGTAAACGTACATACTTTAAGTTTAAGCTGGAAGAACTAAATTATTGAATAGAAATATTACCTTATTAAAAATAAAACTGAAGTTCAAAGCCTTCTTTGCAAGAGTAAGAAATGCATAGGGGTTTGGCCAAGATGGACAGGTTGTAGCCAAGGCACTCCTGAGTGCATTTGTTAGCATCAGTTCTATCCTAAAGTGCTATAGTCTCCCTTTAGGTATAGAAAACATCCCCGTACATACATCCCAGCAGCTTACCTTTATGAGGCAGGGGGTGTTTATAGGCCAGAGGAGGCACAAGGAGGACAAGAGCCCAGCTCAAACTGGGTAGCGTCTACTCTGGCTTGGGGCAGAGTTCAGCAGATCAACTGTCCTGGTTTCAGCCAGGATAGAGTTTATTTTCTTCGTAGCAGCTAGTGTGGGGCTATGCTTTGGATTTGTGCTGGAAACAGTGGTGATAATGTGGAGATGTTTTAGTTGTTGCCAAGCAGCGCTTACACTGGTGTTTCCATTTCTAAGATGAATGATATTAAATAAATACCATGGATGCAAATAACTCCATGGTCTTTTACAACCTGTTGAGAAATGAGTACCTGTCTAAAACTAACATGGAAGAGGTGAAATTCAGGAAGGGAAAATTAGAACAAAGATCACGAAAAAATGCAGAACAGAGGTGTCATTTTTCCCGGTCTGACAACTACCCTGATGATGACGGGCCCGTGTTGTATGGCACATTTATATTTTAGACCCCATAAACCCCACTGGCACTGTAGGGAACAGCTTGTGCCGGGCTGTATGCTATAGGTGACATGATTATAAGTCACCTTTTCCCTTTCAGTTTGCATGTTCTGCCAGACCCTTCAGACCAGCAACCTGTGACAGCGTTCTCAGAGAAGACAAGGCCAACCCGCTGCTTGGTGGGCTTCCCATTGTCATACTGGTTCAGGCTGCCCAAGTGCCCAGTGGGCTAATGTTTTATGTAGGTACTATGTTTTATGGTCTGCTTCTGCCCATTCCAGCTGGAAAAAAGTGCAAGCATGACCGTGCCTACTCAGGTTGTTCCTAAGAAGAAAACTAGCTGAGAGAAAAACTTTTTCGGAACAGTTTTTGCTTTCCTGAACCTTTCTATAGCAATCTCAGGGTTACATACACTTTAATTTGCTTATAGCCACTGCCTTGAAAAAACAAACACAAAATCACAAAGCAGAAACAATCAAGAAACTCACCAAAACCAAACCCCTAAAATACTTCTTACATGGTTGTTACTAAAACCATAAAATCATTGACTTACAGAGTCATAAAAACAGGATTTATTGTACATTTCCTGTTCCAGCCAGGGTCTTGTTTCAGCTCCCTCAGGTAGACAAAACACAAGGGACTGTTAACTTATTTTAATAAACTTTCAAGCCTCTACATAGATGACTTGGATGTAGCGAGGAAGAAGAAAAGGTTCTTTTAATGCAGTCTCTTTCAGACTTGTAATTTTGGGGGCTGTTTTTATTAGAGAGCTCATTATTAACTATCCCATGCCCTCAGGGTCTGCATGCCTCTTAGAATAAATTTCTTCATATTAATATTTGCTCACATTACCTGTCTTCCTGAGGTCCCAGCAAAAAAACCCTGTTCACCCCGTGTTTTGCATCCTATGGTATTGGTAAAATTAATAGTAGAGCTAGAAAAATATGCTGCTTTATCTTTAAACCCCAAGAAGCCCAACTAACATGCATGTCAAAGACAAAATGATGCCAATAGCAATTCTGTTTAATATTGCCTACTGTATGCTTTCAGTCTATCAACATAGACACACGCTCATATACCTCTCCCATAGAAGTCTCATTTTGCAGGGTGATTTTGTTTGCTGCTTGGGATTTTCCCAGATTTTTGTAGCCATGTCAGGGCTTACATCTTCTTGATAATGAAGTTTGCTACCTGCAATGCTGATTTTCCACCTGGACAGTGTTCCTGCAGAAAAAGCACAGCCAGATTTATTGCAAGTAATTTATCGCTTTTCAAAGCACGCAGCCACACTGAAGAGACTTCGAGCAGAAGACAAAAAGCTGAACCTCCTGACGTGGCTTTGCAATCCTCCTCTGACAATCCTCCCAGCTCATTTTAAGTGTAATAGTAGATATATCGTGCAAATCTGAGCACAAGAGGTGTCAGTGGAAAGATAAATGCTCCTGTTTCTTGTTTAGCTGGAATTGTGATGCCCACAGCTTTCCTCATCCCCGGGTTGTGCATGCATTAAGTGCACACTCAAGTAAAGCAGTGGATGGAATGTCCATGCTTTCCTTTGGGAGAGCACATCTTAAATTCAGAGGCAATAAATGCTATAATCTAGAGCTGCTCAAATCTGTGTCCATGACCACTGCACAAAACCTAAAATTAGTATCAGAGTGCTTTTTGTTGTTCCTAATCTTTAAAGTTATCCAAATATAATTTCCACTGTAATTCTCTCTTCTTTGTAGAAGAATTGCCTAAAGCCTGTGATCACATTCAGAACAATGTTTTCACATTTCAGAATAGAGAAAAGCAGAAGTACTTCTTCTGATGCATCACCATACATACAGCACTCAGTTTCCATTGAAGAGCTCATACGAAGATACCTGAATGTTTTCTCGGTCACGCAAGTTTATCACCAAAAGTATAGGAAAATAAGCCAAAACTGTCGGACAGGTAGTAAGAAATGTGAGAAGAGCCTATTTTTCACATGCATTAAGAACAGAAACATAGTCCCCAGTTCCACAAACGTCCGCCTTCAGATAACAGATAGCAGTACTGCGAGTGCTATAAGACTACCATGTTTGTCTAAATACTTGCAAAATCAACTTAGGTTGTGGAAAATATTAAGAAAGCAGAAGAAGGGAGCTGAGCTGATCACACGCCCAAAGCACAGTTGGCTTGGATAGCACTCAGGCTTGTAGACTTAAGACTGGGAAAGCATTTGTCTGCATTTTGGAGCAAAGTAGTTTCTGTTCCACTGTTCCTCATCAGTCTGTGTTAATACAGCAATTGCCCAATGCAAAGATGAAGAACAATCATCTATGGTCACTTAACTGTACTGACTGAAACATAGTTAGTGTCCTGAAGGCAGTTCTTACTTCGGTGGTGGAAACCTGCTGCTGCACCAGAGGTGACACCAGGGAGGATGCTCCTGTGCTTCATTTCCCAGCATACAGATTTTTCTTTATTTTTAAACTATTGCTGAAGTATTTATGAATGCCTGCTAACCTCTGTGGTAGTATTAGGTACAGACGTTCAGTTTAAATATGCATTGAGTTCATTATTCTAATGCGACAAATTACTATACCCTATTACGATGACCACACAGATAATGAAAGTTACATCCTTCCCTCTCACTGTGGCCATTCTAGAGACACAACAGAATCCGCTGAACGCTCTCTGAGTTATAATCGCCTTCAGATGGAGCATTTAAGGCACAAAAACCTGCAAAGCTCTGTAATACCACATACATTACGCAGCATTTCTAGTCTGGCCCCTGCAGAAATAATTTGAGATGCCTAGCTTAACAGCCCTAACAACTCAGAATTTAATTTCGTTAAACCATAAATTTACTATTTCAGATTTACAGCCTCTCCGCTTGCACAGCCTGAGCCTGCCTCTGCTCCTGCTTGCCCAGATTTATTAGCAGCACCCAGCAGCATTAAGTACCAAAATCACACCCGTGCCTAAAAATAAGCCCTGCACAAACAGTTGAGTTTTACAGTAACAGCCTAATATTGCCAGGTGTTGAAACAGACTCACCGCTGATTTCAGTGGGAGCAGATTGGGTTTGACATACCCTAGGATCAAGTATGACCTATAAATAGAAGCCAACAGAGTTTGTGTGTATTTTACTCATGTTTTTAGCAGTTACTGGTGGGATGACAAAGGGCTTTGTGTGGGAACCTCAGCAAGTTTAGGGAAAGAAACATCACTTTTCCTGAGAGCTTTTACTAACACACCTGCGAGCCACACAAACAGCAGATGCTCTAAAAGCCAAAAACTATGACACCTAATCCTGTAAAACCAATTTCATTTTAGGAAGGCAACCCATGTGCACAGAAGTTTTTAACTCTACCAGCTTAAGATCCCCAGTTCCCTCACATGCGAGCCTCGATTGCACCCTTGCTCCAACAGACCCCTTACAGCAGCAAGCATGCACAGCCGGCGATGCTTTCCAGATGAGTAGCTCCTCAATGCTTATTTTTAACTTTACCACTCAGTTTCTTGTCCCATTTCTGATTTACTGAGAAGCTTTAAAATTGGCAGAGGTGTTGGGGCTGCAGGCGCTGCTGCGACTTCGCAAGGGTGTGCATGTTTTGCCACTTCGCTGTTACTTCTGTGAAAGACGGTAATGAAGGTAGAAAAAAAAGGTATAGGAAGATTCACAAAAATTAAGGAAGAGCTGGTGGTCTGTAAGTGCAAAGACCACAATGTTATTTAAGTGTGAAACATACTTCAGGCTAGGCTGGGGATTAAGCACCCACTCTTATATTTCTGCAGAACCTTTTTCTTCCTCACCAGACCTTTTAGCCCTTTGCAGCAGTCCTCCGCGTTCAGCACCTCCAGTGATTTACGATCATTTCAAAGTATGCACTGGGCCATGCTAGAGCTCTCCCTCCTCAAAAAAAAAAAAAAAAGAATGATTTGGAGGATATTTTGGGAACTTTGGGAATTTCAGATCATAGTTCTTAATCCCACGCATACTTTGGGGGTGGCAGAATAAAAATCACGCCTAGGAAATTATTAACATGTTTCTTAATATCAGGCAACTGGAAGAAGATAATGGTTTTTTTAACTAAAAAATAATAATTTAAAAAAAAAAGGTGAAATAATGGCGTGACAGTGTTGGTTACTAAATGTTTTAAAGTTATTTCTCTACTCAAACTTCCATAGTTCAACTAATACCAAGGGAAAAAACTAGTGGCATTTTTCCAGAAAATATTTATAGATTTTAAGTGTGGCCATTTCGCTATGCCTCCCCTAGTAATTCTTTAACAAGAGCCATAAAACTAACCGCCCAACAAGCTTTTCTCAGGCTAGGGTCGTCCCCCACCCCCCACCCCATTTATAGACTGTTCATCCAACAATGCTGCTTTTTCCTCTCCCCGAAGCCACAGGCTTGCTTGCTAAAATTGGAAACACTAATCCTTTTTTAGCAGTATAGCTCACAAGCATACACACAAATATTCACCAGTTTAACTGGACAGGAATAAACTTGATCAAGGTTTTGGACTTAGAAAAGCTTGCGTATTTTACCTGCTTGCTAAGGACTAATTAGATACCTGATGAGCCCATCCTTTATTCGCAGGGCTGTCGGTCACCATGCTGGAATCATTAGAATACAAGTTTAGAAGACAATATTTTCCAATACCACAGGATTTTTATTGGTAGCTTTCCTTAGGGAGAAGGCAGCAGGGGTTTCGCCTGCTTTACATCTCAGCTCAAATGCTTTGGCACACTAACCACACTCTCACAGCCCTGTCCCACTTGGTTCAAGCAGTGTATATGGGGGTTTTAAAATGGTCCTCAGCGGTGATCACCGGTGTTAATTTCATTCTGCCCCTCACACTAGGGTCACTGGGTGCTTAACAGCATGTAGACTTAGGAGTTGAGGCCCAGGTACCTCAACGTCATGCTGGAGGCTGTGTCCTTCTTCACTGTTCTCCATCACCATCACCTGCCTGCAAAACTATAATATTGATATGCAATGTTTTTTGCTGCTTGGCTCTTCTGCCACTAACTGGGATTTTGAGAAGCTCCAAGGTGATGTTGGTTTGAAATGCTCCAGGATCTTTCTTTAAAGGCATGCGATACCTATTCCAACTATGCCAAGTGTCAGCTCGGCCAACAAAACCCATGAGACGGTGTCCATTTCCACCAGCTGAAGAGACCATTATGTAAACCCAAGTGAACTGTGATTCCACGCACCCCTTCGCAAAAGATTGTGACCACTTTCAACCGGTGCCTGTGCCACCACGAATTAGCCAGCAAACAATTAGTATTATATGATAAGATTCCAATGCATATATATTACTGTCGTGCTGCTACGGGTTCCCTCTGAGCTTCTACTAGATAGAAGCTTACATATTTTTTTGGCATTCAAACAAAAATCGTTATGAAAATAGTGGTGCAATTATTTCCCTGCTAAAGTTGCCTCTAAAGCAAGCGTCACAGGCTCAGCCCGTTTTCTCAGCTGCTTTTTGGCCCTTTGAAGTGCTCTCTTACCCAAAAAAATAACCTGCCGAGATGAACTCTCTCACTTACCTGATCTCATTGTAACACTAAACATCATTCCTGACATCTTCCACTTTAAAGACATAAACGGAACTAAATCCAAACAGCACAGACTGTCTTTAGTGTTTCACTGTAACAGACGTAAGAGAACGTTCGTACCCAGTTCTGCTGTCTTGGGCTTGGCAAACACACGCTCATACTAAGATGACTCCGAGTTTTATACTTTCAAGCAGCCTTTATTTACAAATGATCCTAAAGCTGGACAGGTTTGCATCATGTACAGAGTGGAAAACACATGACACCACAGTTGAGGTTTTTAAATACAATTCTGAAGTCGGAGACACACAATCTAGCCTTAATCCATGAAGCATCAAATAAGACTTGAGTTACAAAATGAACTCGAGTAACTGAGCAACATCTTTCCCAACTTCTCTGACCACTCTGTGATCACCGCTTTCAACTCGCCTCTTACCTCAGTTTTCTTTTCACTCCTCCTATCATCATAATTAGCATAAGATCAATTTACACTGCATTCTTAGTTTTACTTTTCTTTTGTGTGCCTGTGCAAGGAATGGTTTCATTGTTCTTGGTATTGTCTCCTTGCTGTTACTGAACAGATTATAATTTAATTTATTTAAATTATGTAGAAATAACACTGTTCTTGCCAAACGCAAATCTTCTGTTCTCTGCACTTGCTGCCCATTGAGTTTACCTCAAATTTAGCCAAACTCAGAGGCTAATGACAAGGGCCAAGAGGGCAAAAGCAGGGGAGTTTGAGGCGACCTGTGATAACACCTTCCCCATCTTCCGGTCACAACCTGAAGTGAGTGCTGACAAGATACGAAATTATGTTGTTAACGGACGAAGAACTGGATTTACTAGCATCAGGGTTTTAAACATTAAGCTGTAATAGTTCTGCAGCTTGCATGTCTACTTACACAGGTGTCAGTATGATTTTTTTATTATTTACCTTCATTATTTGTGAGAAGGCACTTCTTCAGATTACAGTTATCGTGAACAAGGCAATAGCCTGAAAGACTACACGAGAATCTCGTCAAATCCCCTTGCTTTATGCTAAGCTCAACATACGCTTTTCATTCTGATTTTAAAACCAACATTTTCTATTACTGAATTGTATAAGACACACTGACACTATATCCAGTGAGCAGGTCGTTTTGACCTAGTAGTGCTAGAAACAGCATGACTAATAGCAAATTAGATACGGTTTTGGACACAGGTCAGGGGGCCGTTTTGATTTTGTTATGTGTTAGTACAAATATTTACAGACTTTATAACATGACAAATAGCAAAAGCATACCAGGAGTGGTCAATTCAAGTAGAAAACTTTTGTCATTTCAGGGGAAGATTTACCTTTATCATGAAAATGATTCAAAGATTGCACTTGAAAAAAAAAAAACCCAGACACAACTTCAAAAAAACACCAAACCCAAACCAGTTATTTGACAACACTGAAAACAGTGGTCCTCATCCATGAAACCAAATTGAATGTGTGTAGCTGTCATTTAAATTGCTTTGCTTTGCACAGCCAGCTGTGTCAGTGTTTCAGGGCCAGCCACAAGGATTGAAATGAAAGCAGTTTCCCTGTATTCACTCAGTCCTTAATTTATCAGCCAAGTTTAGTAGTGAATACAACTACAAGAAATTACTTCTATAATATCCAAAATGTGTTAGAGTTAAAAGATGCTTGAATTTGAACATAAAAACAATTTGAGGCCTATGTCTAAAAAACTCCTTTATTGATTGATTCAGTGGCGTAATCAGCTACACCTATAAACCTGGCTCTGAGTTTGGTGTAGCTTGACAGAGCAGTTCACCTAAAAAAATGTTACAGCATTAGTTCAGACATAGCCGTACTTACAGTATTTATGTTACTGGTAAGTAACTGGAGTTCACGCTCTAGTATGAATCACAATGCTGAACCCCAGGACCGGGGAAACTTCTGGCAAAAATACAGTTTAGAGGCAAGGCATATTTACTTATGGTCGAGAATTCTTGAATCTGGAATGAATAAGCTCTGAAGTCATACCAGCCCATGATGACCTGCTGAAGGCAGCTGATATCTTTCCTCAAATCACCGGCCTCATTTCAACATTTTCTGGGGAGAATGCCATGATAGTTTTGATGCACTGGAGAATACCCCAAGTGTCAAGTTTGCTTACCAATTCCTTTTCCTATCTAGAAAACCAATTGCTACGGCAAGAAAGGTTCAACAGTAGCCCTTGTTATCAACGGTAATCTTTTATCCTGATGGACACATCTTTAAGTTATAAAAATAGTTTTCTGGGCAGCAACAGGACATTCCTCTTCATGCTCTCTCTCATACGAGGCGGAGCCCTCCCCCGCAGATTAGACATTTGATCCAAATGGGCTCCATGTGGGACCAGCTCAGCCGTCTGTGCTTCACGCTCCAGGAATTACAACCACTTCTGGAAATGCACAAAAGGCCACCTGAGATGACTCAATATACAATGTCAAGAGTTGAACTTACTACGGTGTGGACACGGTGTTGCCGGCTCCAGAAGAACAATTCCTTCTCTGCCTTCTTCCCCAACAAACTCTGTTCGACAGACTTACTACAGTTTGTCTAATGCCTGGACACAGGTTGCCTTGAGGACTATGCTTGATGTGCTCTGCCTTCCACGAGCAGGCTGAACCCTAAATAGTGTTGCCGTAGCTCAGCTGAAACCAGAAGTAATAGAAATACAGCAAGCAAGAACAAAGCAAGGACTCCCTCCCACCCCCCATCCAAAACCCCTCCAAAACCCAACCAATACATGGATGAGGCCACATAATTCTTGCCCAGTTTCCCTGTTCTTTGGTTTGGTTCTGAGCTTGCTCTGGGTTCTTGCAGGAAGGGTAGTTAAAAAGACATCATCTCAGGCATTTGCATGCCAGACAGCACAGCACACTCATGTAAGGGCGCCCACAGAAACTACCGAGTCTAAAGGGTTCATGACAACCTAACGCAACCGTGTCAGAAGCAGCTTCTTGCAGAGATACTGCACTCGTTATCTGTTTGTCAGATATTACCTATTTTCTAGGCCTGGTTCAGTAACACATCAGACAGTGGAAAGCTGACAGGGATCCGAGGTAAACAACCAAATACAATTGCTTTGTACTTAAAAAGATTAAAGACACAAAATAGGTTATTTCTTAAATTTGAGTTTTTCAAGAGTCAGTCTTGAAAACAGGCATTATTTTTTCTACAAAAGGCTACATTACAATCAAAATCTTAATTAAAATCAAGACATTTGAATGTATTAGCTTATAAATATTACAGAATAGAACTCTAAGTCTCGTGTTTGACCTAACTTCTTTATGAACAAACTTATTCACTATGGTACTAAATTATCAATTTAAAAACAGTTCCATGGTTATAACATGAAATGCGTAATTAGAAAAAATATAGATGTACTGTCTTACTTCCTTAGGACAATTTTATTCCAGTACTTTTTTCCTCTGGACAGAGGAAGCTATTGTAACTGAGCACACAACAGCTCTTTCATAATAGAAAAAGTTACCAGCATGCACATAAGTTGCATCAAGAACAGGGGCTCTATACAATGTCCAGAGCCTGTTGAGAAACACATAGCTTTTATATGCTGTGGATTAAAGAGCACAACCATCTGGTCAGCTTTCAGGCTAAATGAGCCAACGCTATCCTGCATGCCAATTTGCACGATTGATTAAAAAGGCCTATTATACATCTGTCTCAGTAATGTCTGATGTTACGGTTTTCGCAACACTCCTGTTTTATGATTATTTCAAGTTTTATACTTTAACAATACACTTATTTCTATGGGTACAACCGGCTTTGCTATGTGCTATATAAATGCTTTTCTCGCTTTATTAGGTAAAATTAAGATTTAAAGGATAATGGCACTAAACTGACACTTTTTACATTGTTTTTAATTCCTTTTTCCAACTTTTTACAAGATTCACTATCGCAGAACCAAGAGGTGAAGGATTGAAAGAAGTCTTCACATAAAAGCTCTAAGGATTGATATTTAATGAACTGTGAGATGTAAATCAATGCACAACAGCACAGTTTAAGCTTAAAATACCAGGATAACATTTATATTAAAAATAATTCACCTACAGATAATACAGTCTAGTGTTTATTGTATGTTATGGAAGGTACACTTGAATTTCAAAAATTTAAAACATATAAAAAGTGGTTAAGGGCTAACATTTTATCAACATGTGATAAATGTGTAAGAATGTTTATTATACAGCAGGGTACGATGGTAGTGTTAATGCCAACAGGGCACCACAGAAGTTAGTTTAAAAAAAATTTCCACTATGCTTTATACAAACAACACCACTTGCTGTTGTTTAAGGGTATCGGGAGAGGATCGCTCTCTGAAGGGTAAGCAGTCCTATAACATTTTTAATGTTAGATAGTGTCATAGTACATAGATCGGTGAACGTTTCTTCCAAAATAAAACTAGAAATGCTGTAATTACTTCACAGAAATGCACATCCAATATTTGTTTTCAATAAGAACAATAGGTACAAGATTATAACTCTCCCTATATGAAATAATTTACACACAGATGAAAGCTACACTATCTAAAATAATCACTAAATACATTTTTCTTCTGGGAAATAAACAAGCAGTTTTTGTTTTGCATGATCAATATCAAAAAACATATAGCAGAAGTAGTATTTTTTTTAAACATAACTGATGCTCTAAAGTAAAACAAAAAGGAAAAAAAAGAAATGAGAAAAAAGAGATTTTCCATGAATGTGCAACCTAAAATCAACCAAGCTTATATTTGTAGTACAACCATATTAAGAAACCACTGATCAGAAATACAACTTTATGGAAAAAGTTTATAATCCACAAAACTGTTCATCAGGCCATAAAGTAAAATAGCTCCACAGTTTACAGATAAAACTGAGGCCACATAGATGCGTGCTATGTCTTATCTCCAGTAAGTAGATACTTAGGCAGAGGATGTGACACTTTGTTTGTAGACAGCATGGTATGCATTTCTCAGCAAGACGTAAGGGAAACAAGACTCCAAGAGATCCATTGTCAGGAATGGGGACTCTTGCACAATCTGAAAAATACCAGAAACACAAAGTTTTGCAGAACACCTCCTACTGCCTGCTGCTGCTAATCTATTTCACGGAGATAATTCTGGTCTGTACCACACCACCTCTCACATATTTCATTGCAAAAAGAAAAAATACAAAGTATAAACGTTGGGAAGAAACATCTTGCCCTAAACTCACCACTTCTCAAAGCTAGTCATTTAGCTTTCAGATAGGTAGATAGATACAGTCATATAGCACTCCTGCCACTTCCAAAAGATACAGAATACTGCAAGGAAAACCTCTGAGCAGAGAGGATTTTCCCACACACACTCTGAACAGGGCTTCTTAAATGTAAAATTTCATTTTAATATTGTATATACTAAATGATCAATGAAAATCATCTGAACAATGCTATACAATGTTGTAGGCAACAAAGGGCAAGGGCAAAAATATGTGTGTGTGTGTGTTGGGGGAATGAAAAAAAGTTTCCAACATTAGAATGCCAGGAAGAATAAAAAAAAATAAAAATTATTTCCACTGGTTGATGAGCTACACCATGCAAAGGTGCCACCCAAAACCCCTCTGTTGAATGATGTAACATGGAATCTATTCCTTAAGTTAGTAACACATAAAATAAACAAAAGCTTACCATGTCTAGTAGTAGGTAAACAGATTCTCTGTTCCTTGTAGTAGTTTTGTCCGTCTCCTGGCCAATCTTCAGTAGACTAGACGATGCAAGCTACATAAAAATGAGTATTTCAAAGCAATAAATAAAACAATGCGTTGATCGACTTCTGCTATTTTGCTACACACACACACACACACACACACACACACACACACACACAAAACCTTTCTGAAAGAATCAGTATCCTAGCCGACAGACACTGTGGTGTACTAACAACTACAAAGTAGATAATCCTGAATACAGGAACCATTGCTGGGCTTTAGTCTCCGTGAGCCAGTTCTGTTTATTTCTAGCAGTGTTTAATAAGCAAAATGTGCTATTTTTAATCAAAAAGTGAATTAATTAATTGCAAATAACTTTTGGTTGTAATTATTGCTTCACCATTATGAAGTCTACTGAAACTAATGACAGGGCTTCCATGGGATAAAGATCTCACTTTCTCTGTCCTTCACAAAATGCAGATAAACTTATTGCATTTCGGTAAAATTTAAAGTGATTGGAGTTTTTATTGTTTGAACTCATACCCATTTTGCAACACAAGGACAAATTAAGTTTTACTTCCAATTAAAAATATAATTTAGGAGAAATGTCATCCTAAATGTAGGTTAATAATATTCTATGAGACCACGAGCAACCCTACAATACTAGTTTTAAAAAATATACTAGGAACTTGTAACACCTATTTAGGTATTCACAAGCTCAGGATGACAGAATACAGTAAAATACTTAATTTGCAGGTGTATCGATAACCGATGTTATCATGCCTTACAGAAATCTGAAAAAACCTTTTCAACTTTCAGATAGACAATCATCAGCTGTGCCCTCACAACAAGCAGTGGCAATGTGCCCAAACCACTTGTTTACCAGAAACGGATTGTAACTTCAAATATTAACTTTAAAATCTAAATCAAGACTCCTCTTGAACAAATTCCGTCATTAATCAATTTCCACTATAAACTGAATGGGCATACTTCAAAATAATCTCAGTGCATACTTGTCAGTATTAAATAACCTAAGTAAGTTTTTTTCATATTTAACTAACTTTGACAGGAAAGCAGATCATCCCCAGCAGTACATTTTCTTCTTAAGAGAAATGTTTTTCTTTCAGACTAACAGTAAGTGATATATAAAAGGTGTTAGAAAAGAAAGATTATAAGAATATCTGAACCATCAAGTCATGGTCTGTGCAGTAAAAGCAGTGGTCTGAAACCAGTTCATCAACACTGAAAAAAATGCAAACCTCATACCAAAAGTGTTTTTATCACATGAAACTATACTGGTTTCCTTCACTTGTCAAATGCATGCAACTTGACACAACCATTTCTCTTTCATCTTTTACAGCCAGCAGTTGCATTAGACAAGGTCAGTGGCCAAAGTTTTTTTCTGCTTTACAAAATGCAATGAACTTCCAGAAATGAAACGTCCTTTTAAGGAAAAAATAAAATAAAATAGTTTCTGTGGACTTCTAATTACAGAAAGTTACCATTATCCCAGCCCCGTAAGTATGGCACCTAAAATAAGGGGGGAAGAAGTATTTTTTCATAATTCAAGGACAAAGAGGAAAAAAATTATCAAGAACCACTCCAGATCAGTAGTAATTTTTAAAAATTAAAGTGAAGTGTCTCTTTTAGCCTTTAGTTTTCCTTCAAGTGTCAGCTAATTAAGAGACACTTCAAAATTCTATTTCTACTTGGGCTGCACACCAAAACGTATTTAAAATGCATCACCGCCACCTAAGGGCTTTTGATTTTTTTTCTAAGCATCACTAAGGATTTCAGAAGCTTTGATCTTCAACCTACTCTGAAGCATAAAAAATCCCCTTGCCACATATCCCTGGAACATACTGCTATCAGACAGTTACTGTTTAAAAAGGGCAAACATGTCAAAAGGTACAACTCAAAAGCAACTCTGCAGTTACCCTCTCTGAAAAATTGGAATAAATCAGACAGTCCAATACGTCACGGGGAAAATCTGCTAGGCAGAATCTTGATTTTATGTGCACTGCTCATTTCTTTTTCTAGTCATGGGCCACACCACGTAGGAGATGGTATATGCTAAAATACTAAAGATTATACTGAGAAAAAAAATTTATGATGCTTGCACTGATTTGCTATTGTTCCTTTCCAACACCTCACACAGCTGACTACTGCTAAAAGAGTACTACTAAATTTAATCTACATATCTAGACTTGCATTAACAATATGCTTTTCTCTCTTGTGCACCAAAACCAGGTTTATATGAGATCCATTGCATTGCATCCCAACTTAATATTACATTTTCCACCTGAATTTGAAAAAAAAACTTCCTGAAGTCAGTAGATACTTTTCTTGTCAAGGCACAAATTTTAACCTATTACTAGACTTCAGAAAGTAACTTACCCATACCTGGTTTTCTCCTTATCAAAATCAACACTCTATTATACAATAACTTTAGTTTCTCTGCAGTCTATAATTAAACGAAAATAGATAACACTGCAAGCAATATTGCTTTTGGAATAAATGGTGGTTAATCAATACTCATCCATACTAATCTAAATCTTTATAATGTGCCCTTGTGATTAAGATTACTCATGGCTGATTGCTGCTGTAAAGGTAACACTTGCAATGACGAACACATTAATAATTTAATGACAGCACTGCACAAGCTAGACTATGTATAAAAACGGACTGAGGGGCATTAGGGGGTGAGAGCTCCCCTCTTTTCAGAGGAGCTAGCTCTAGAAATGAGGTTATACATACGGCCAAAAATTCTTTAAGACGGTCTTCAATGCTTCCCTTGTGGATGGTAAATAAAGCTGCAGCAATCTGGTTGATAGCTTTTGCCAAGCAATGAATGTTGTTGCAATGCCCTAAATGAAAACATATACAAATTACCTCAGCATCATCCTTGAAAATATGACAGTATTCTTTGGAAAATATCACCAAAGAGTAAACAGACTTGTCACAATGAAAGCCCAACTTCTAGCATCTTACACAATGGGAGCGAAGTACTGGTACTTTCAACTTGGCATAAGGAAAGACACACCAGAAGAACAGATCTCCCTTTTGAATGCTGTAATGGTGACAACAACCTGACAAAGATCCCCATGGATTTTTGAAATAAGGAAAAATAATATACTGGAAGTTTATTTGGCTTCTACAAAACTTGAGTATTACCAGGTGACTACGCTAAAAACACACATGTAAACAGGACATTTTCAAGCTAATTGGCTATTTTCCTTTCCTCTGTGTAAATGAACAAGTCGTCATGCCCAGACGGCGTTCACCCGAGAGATCTACAGGAACTCAAGAACAAAACTGTCAAATTGCTAATTGGTGTACATAACATCTTGCCTAAAATTCACCCAGGCTTCAGAGGCCTGGAGGGTGATTAAATGACACCAGTTTTCAGAGAGAACAGAAGAACTGCTCCTCAGTATGCCTGTTATTTCTTCTAGGCAAATTAAGTCAAATCTACCACTTGAGAACAAAACCTGGGCAAACATGTTGGGAAGAAGTAGCATATGAAAAGCAGGTGGTCTTTGAAGGAGCTAAGAAGTATACAAGCATGCAAACACTACTGATTCTTATCAATTCTTTTTGGCCATTGCTGAGCACTGAGCTCATTCTTTCATTCAGTCTATTTATCATAACTCCCAGATCATGCCTGAATGCTAAGGTCAGCTAGACCCCATCACTCCACATGAGAAAAAATAAAATTTTCCCCCTATGCATATCACTAGTCTTACTTAAAATGAATGTTATCTGTCATTTTATTGCATAATTTAGTCAGTGTCATAGTATCTATCTGTAGCTCTTTACTCCTCTAATATCCTCAATAACTTCACATGGTATGAAAATTTTCTCACCTCACTCTTCACCTTCCTTCTGGGTGGTCTATGAATATGCTGACAAAGATCCTTGTGGATCTTCACCAGCAGGCCCTCCAGAGTTGAGACGCCTACTTTGTCTCCTATTTTTTAGCCAAATATTGCTGCATGAATCTGCTAGTCCAAAAAAAGAATGGATCACCATTTTCCTTAAACATCAGTCAAGAACATCTGTTCTGCTTAATTCTGCTGATTTGAGGTTGGTTTTGAAGTGGCTTGATTTTTTGAAGTGATTTCATTTTTATGTCTCAGAGAATATAGAAAAAGCATCAGCAAAGGAATTCAGCTGATGAATTGTTGTCTTCCAACCTGCGACAAATTCCAAGTTTTTAGAAAAGAATGTGTCTCTTGCAGACCAGGGTTCTATTCTAGCTGCTAGATGACAAATTAGTCCTGTAGGCTGGTATTTGACTAACAGTTCAGATTTCTTACTGGGAACAAAAGTAAAGGTCTGTTAGAGTCTGAGCCTTTATCTGGAGCTAGTGGAAGAAACAGGCTTGACCTTGAAGTAGGCAGAGAGAACGCAGACATTCCTAAAGCTGCCCAAGAACTGTCTGTATTTGGGAGGTATGTCTTGCCAGATTAGAAAGCTGACATTCTTTCAAATCTGTGACTTGTTGATGGATAAATTCAGGATTTGTCCAGAGAATTTACTTCATAAAAAAGCAGCATTTATTAAATTCTCATTCTGGAAATAGCATCTCTATTAAGTGTCTAAAGCCAGATGTTTTACAATAAGGACAGAACACAGGAAAAAGTAATATTATGCAAGGAAGGCAGAACTGACAAAGTCGATTCTGTTTATTCAGTTATTTTTGTAGGGTGAACACATTTTATGTACTCCTTTTGCCGGACTCTTTTCCTCTCAATAAAAAAGACCCCCACTCAGTAAAGAATTACATAATACAGAGGCCACATCTCATAAAATCAGTAGCAACTCCTAATACGGGCTTATTTGTGTTCTAGATGTAACTTCTCTCCAGTCAGTTTTATGAGGTCTTATTACTGAACTTACTTTAAGAACCCACTTAAAAAAAAAGAAACAGGCTTTGTGTGACTTCATGTTAAGAGTTACTGAATGTAAATGAATTCACAGGAACTGGAATATTTAAGCTACATGATATAAAACAGGCAGAAGACAGAATTATCTGTTGTTTCATCCTGCTAAGACCCTGAGGACTAAGAGAGTCTTTGGAAGAGAGGGGAGTGTGCGGAAGGCAAACCTGCATGAGCTCTACCCTGCTAGAGAAACTCTAGCCAGCCTGACTCACGTTCTTAGAAATAAATTTACAGAGGGGTGAATATGAATATAACAACTGTTAAAAACTTTTAATACTACCCCCCTGGCAAGCAGTACAAAGTTTTGAGATTCCACAGCAGGTATGGTGCTTTCGAATGAGACAGGGCTTCCAGAGGGTTTCTTTTACAAAACTAGAAGCAAGTAGTGTTTAAGAGATGTGGTCTTAAACACGCATAAGCAAGTTCATTTGGACTGAGTTAAAAGAAGCAGCTTGATTGTCCTGCAACAAGGAAGTTTCTACTCGTGCCCCTCACCAATCACATTTGATATTCCCTGCTCTTGCCAATATTCTCTGCAGGTTACAGATTGTTCTCCCTATTCATCAGAAAAAGCTGTTAACTTTAAAATCTATAACTTTTCAAATCAATGTTCAAGTTCTACTCATTGCGTTAGAGATTTATCCAACTTTTTCACAACTGGCCAAAGGGTACGCTATCTGTTTAAAAGGAAACTAGAGTTAACAAATCCTTAATCTCTCAAAACTGAAGAAAACATTAATTAACCCAATTTAAAACAACAATCTCAGGTCTCAAAAAATGTGATCTGCATACTATACTAAGTGATACAGAAGGCTTTCAGAATTTTTAGTCTTTTCCTAGTACTTTAAGTTTTCAGAAGTCAGTTTAGACATTCTTTGTGAGTTAAATTTTCCCAGGTTAAAAATAAGGCAACTTAAAAAAAAAAAAGAAAAAAGAAAAAACCACACTGTACCCTGTAAATGGATGCAGAATCATAAAAGTTGGAAAAGACCTCTAGGATTATCAAGTCCAACTGTCAACTGAATAAATGTGGTCTTTTATGTGAGCCATGCTACACATGTCAAAGGAAATAGCTTGAACAACTGAAAGGTGACTTTTGTGTGTGTTGGGACAGTTTTGTCAAGTCTTTTTTATTTTTTCAACTTAACTGTCTGAAAGAGAACTTTTTTTTCTTTGTGGATTACATGCAAAGAATTTCCTTGAAGCAAAGATTTTGATAACTTATTTTAAAAAAAAGAAAACTACTGCATAGGATTTAATTCTGTTCACAGCTGACACCTTCCAGACTCTGTTTTCAAAATTTTATGCTTAGTGATATTAACAGCATATTAAATATAGAAAACACACTTTGTATGAGTGGCCCAAAGCCAATGTAAAGATTACCAAAACATCTATACAATTACATACTGAGTCTCACACTAATTAATGCAGAATGTGTGCTCTGGCAATTCCACATACTAGGACGAGACTGCCCCCTACAGTACCCAAACTTCTCCTAAAATACTCAAGTAGAAGACACATTTTTCACAGCAAAATTTATCTCAAACAGGAGTTAAGTAAATGCTGTCTAAAGTAACTTTCAGAAGAACGTTCCTGGATTAGGGCTGTTTTTTAATTTTGTTCCCTGCAAAACATAAATTACTATTTAAAGCAAAAGTATTACAGAAACTACCAGGACTATTATGAAGAAAGCATTCACAGCAAATGTTTAGCTGACTTTACGTTACCTTCAATGGCGGGGCTATACTGAGACATCACATTACTAGCCAAAGTCGGCAAGGAGACTGCCACGAAGACCATGAGAAGGCAGGCAATTTTATATTCTTCTTCTGGACTAATGTTTTCTAAAAACAAAGCCAATATTCTTTAATTAAAGAAGTAATCTTAAAATATTTCCTTTCAACTGCAGGTAGCTTCAAATATGAAATGTTTGACCAAACTGAAATTTAAACCCAACAACAAACTCAATGTTCATATCGTGACAGGAGGAACACTATGTCAGTCTTGCCAAAAGACACAGGGTGTAGTTTCAAAACACCCAGTTTGTTATCTACAAGAATGAAGGCAAGCCGCTGCCACCCTATCACTTCCAACCATTTAGTTCTTAAGAATTCAATATGCTGAGCAGAATAGTATTTTTACATGCTGGTGAAAATCCAGTTATTGCTCTGAGGTGAGGAGAGCTTCTCTTGCACTCAAAAATAGCAGCATCACCACACATTAGCATGAGATTAGTTTAAAAAAAGACAACAGTCAGTGAAATACAGTACTTACCTGAATTACAAACTGAATTACTAAAAGGAAAATATTTCAAACTGCAAAGGTAAGAATCAAAATACAAGATCCTAACCAACCATGAAAATATAAGGAATTCTCTGTTTTGTTCACCAAGCTTAAATATTTCACATCTGCACCCCAATGAGAAGAATCTATTTAAAATGCCATTTCAGATACTAGCTATCTTCCAAAGAGATACCTACATATATTATACACATAATGGATGTAAAACAAATGCCCTTTTTAATTTTTTTAAGGTATACAAAGAAATCACGGTTGACACTTAAGTTTGAATATTAAAATGCACCTTGGAATTAGTTGTATTTTCCCCTCCCAAGCTAACTACTATTAAAGCAAGAAAAACCAACATGGGTAGCATTTAAAATACTAGTGATCTGATTATAACTTTAACTGTCCATTACACACAGGCTAAAAAAGCAATAAAATGCTCAGTAAGGAAAATGAGGAACAAAACTGAAGACTGGCAAAAAGCACTTGAGTCTTAATTCATGCCTTCAAACCTGCCAGTGCAAACAAAACTGAAACACTTAAGACAGTGGTGCTGCAAATAAGAGGAAACACTATACATGTTAGAACATTAACATGTTTATTTTACATGTTTCCCCTTGGAAGCTCCACGTTAACACTTGTATAACACACCAGTAACACAATGTTGTGAAATTCACAAAGTGCATTCAGCTGGTGTGTCAGCTCCAAACGCCTACTTACGTGACACAGATTTGTTACGGACCTGTACAACTGAACTGATCATGTCTGTAGTTGTTCACAACAGAGTCCTACTTTCATTGTCCTCAAATTACAGCAGTTTTCACCATTAGCCATTAAACTCCTCCAACATCTACTCGTTACCCTTTTCTAGGTCAACAACTTAATTCATATGTGGTTGAAAAGATCTCAAGCCAATACATCAGTAGGCAGCAGGCACAAATAATTCGTGTTCTTATGCCATTTAGGAAGTTCATCGAACTCCTAGCACCTTAAACACTTCCATGCCTGGTTGCATTTCTTCTTTTGCTCACCTATTTTCTTATTTTCACTTGTATCTTTTAAGTTATAACTTCCTACCTGATTTTTGGGAAGACAGTGCTACGACCAAGGCAGGATCAATCTCACAAGGCAATCCAGCAGCTGATGACAGTTCATATACATTCATTGCCACCTGATGACCACAAGAAAGATAATTACAACAAAAGACAACAATGAATGCTTTTTGTGAAAACAAGATGAAGCACAGTTTTGCTGTCACGTTTAAAATGTTCGTATTAGAGTCTAAAGCACTAAGGAATTTCAGAGACTTGGCTCAAACAAGATAAAGAGACTCTAGATTTTTGTTTGTTTCTAACCTACATTGAACAGCTGGGTCAGTACTTTGTGTGCTAGATTATAATTTCTTTTTGTCCAGCCAAACAAAGCTTGTATACTTTTCTACATTACCTCCAAAGCAAACATCCTGACTTCCAATTAGCTGTTTCTACATCTTTCTTTACTGTTCAAAAGAAACTAACAGATTTTCTCTACCATATCTAAAGTAACAGCTATGATACTTATCCATATGCATACCTACATATGCATATGCAAATATAGCATTTCAAAATAAAAGCCAAAAGTGACGATCTGGTGAAATACTAGAGTAAGGCAGAAAAGAAATCTTACATCCGTCAAATTTGATATAGATTCAATGACCAGTGATTCCAAGTGCCAAGAATTAGGCTCTAAGTAGCCCTAACACTTGGAGGAACTAAGAACATCTTGAAAGGTATTCCATTTTCCATCCTGTCCCAGGCTGTATCTTTTATTGCCATTAGCAAACTTTCAACACTGTCCAAAATGTAAACTGGGGAAAGATAAGAACTAAGTATCTGAAGCTGTAGTTCAGATGCATCTCTGCAAAAGCAGGTTTATACCAGACATAAAGGGCCACTGGAAATGCCAGCAACGTGTCTTACTGCTATTAACATTTGAGAAGTGTTATACTTTGCCCATAAATTCTCACACATAGTTGCCCAGCTGCAAGCCAGGGATGTTGTGCAGATTATCCTTATTCACGTGCTCCAGCCTGGCTACCTCAGGGCAAGTTCTGATACGAAAAGCATACAATTTTCTTCACACCAAGCTATGTGAGTGGAAATGGCCTCAAGCTGCGCCAGGGGAAGTTTAGGTTGGACATTAGGAAAAACTTCTTCAACCAAAGGGTTGTCAGGCATTGGAACAGGCTGCCCAGGGAGGTAGTTGACTCTCCATCCCTGGAGGTATTTAAAAGAAGGGTGGATGTGGTGCTCGAGGATATTTTTTAGTGGTGGACTTGGCAGTGATAGGTTAGCGGTTGGACTCGATGATATTAAGGGTCTTTTCCAACCTTAACGATTCTGTGATTCTATGCTGTCAGCAGGACATATGATATTCATTTGAATACAGTCCTGCATCAGAAGGATTACCAGAGTATCTGGATGGGAGCTGGTTCACAATACATTGGTTAAGGTGCAACAGTGGAAGAAATGCAAGCTTGTTTCTAAAATCCTGTATACACATCCCAACAATTTAATATTTTAAAAAAACAACCAACCAAATAAAAGGAGAACAAACCCCCGTTTTGCCAGTCACCCCAAATCATAAGTTTCATGGATACTAAAATAACATTTCATAACAAGTACTTATTTCATCAACAGCTTTAAAGCTATTTATGCTTTGTTTGGTAAATTCTGTACATAGGAAATTACTATGTTGTTCTATCCTAAAATATGCCCAATTGGACAACTGTCCCAACCAGTTGTACAAAGCCATGTAAAGATCTGTCGACATGCCTTCATTTGAGAAAAAGTAGTCTGCTTTATTGTCCAGAAGAAGCCTTTTTTGTCTGCCATTGCACTGCCGTATGTGACACGGCCAGGAGAAAGCTCAGACAGCAAGCTGCTGATTGTCCACAGGGCTTATTTGTTAGCAGGCTCATAGCACAAGTTCTGGCCCTTCCAACAAGTTGTTTTCAAGACAAAGCTCTGGCAGAGTTACAGGTAGCACATGTCAGAGTTCCCAGTATTCCCAGCAGGCACTATGGACAAGACTACACAGGTCTGGCTCCTTCTCCATGCACAGACCTCCAACGTTATCCAGGCAAGCTATGTACTCTCAAGCAAGCCTACATGGCATCACGCCACACCACAAAACGCAACGTCTGCAGTTGGTATCACGCAAACACCAGCCTGATGGACTGTACCACAGCACTCAGTTTATTTTAGACGCTTTGAACTAGAAAAAAAGACACACACAAAATAGGTGTATTTAAGAATCACAGCAGAACTACAGCGGGAGCAACCAAATATTAGGCAACTAGGTGCTACATGGCATGAGCCAGAGAACAGTCCTCAGCATCGTTTTATTTAGCAGTAGATAGTTTTTTTCTTGCCATCCAATTATTCCAGGAACTCCAAATTACTCCAGTGACTTCCAGAAGAGAAGCAGCAAGTACTATGCTTTCTTGTACCTGCTGACACAAATGAGTTCAGTGATGTCTTTAGAGATCCACTGAGATGTTTAAAATGATCTGTTATCATCAGCTTAAAAATATCAATCGTAAAATACTGTCTTCAATGATTACTGTTGCAGCCTTAAGACTACCCTATTTTTTCAGGACCCCTTTGATACCAGGGGCTGTAAGATGCTTTCTGAAAAGGTCAGGCAAAGTAAGCAGTGAACTTCCCTTCTCATGTCTCCTGTATGCCGATACCTCAAGTTCAATAATCATAGAATCATAGAATGGTTTAGGTTGGAAGGGACCTGTCTCCTGTATGCCGATTCCTCAAGTTCAATAATCATAGAATGGTTTAGGTTGGAAGGGACCTTTAAAGGTCATCGAGTCCAACACCCAATGGAACATGATACTTTGGTGATCGATGATTGTCTCTGTAACTATAGGTGAGAATTTTAGAAAGGCTCTTCTTGAGAGGTGCAAAGGGAACTTGCATCATTTCAATGTAATTTATCATAAGCCAGTATCCTTGAAGGTAATTTTCCATAGCATTTTCACAGAACTCCCCCTATTGTGGTATCAATTTCAAAGTTTTCTGGGACATCAAACATTCATGTCTGGTTTATCAGCATTGCAAGTTGCAGAGAGCGTATGATTATACTTTGCAGCGAAATAGCATACTTGTGAAATTTCAGTAATTTATCATATCCTTCATGCAATCTCTGACTCATTTTCAGACAGACTGCTACACTGTCTTCTGAAATCATGAGGCCCACCATAATGGACTCTGAACTGTTCTTCTAATATACTTCTAAAAAGGAAAAGGATTTTTTTTTAATTTAGTGAATCTTCATAGACAACAGAACTTAAGTTTCTTTCCTCAAGAGTAAATGGCAAAATGTAAACATCAAGTTCAGGAATAACAAAGTATTCCGGCCCTCAAAACCCATACTTCGCTCAAGAGCAAATTCCTAAGAATTGTTTCTGCAACAGTGAAGAGTTGCACAACGTATATCTCACTACGAATTTTCTGCAAATCAAATTGCCACAATACCATTAAGAAGACTGCAAACCTTTGTAGGCTCCAAGCTGCAATGAGAGACTAAAAAAACCACCTAGGCTGCAGCTGCTGTGCGTTTGTGTCCAGAAACCACGTGATATACTGACAAGGGTTTTTGGATAGAAACATACTACCATTCAGAAGCAAGGCACCCTATTTAAGCTGCTAACTTTTTTCCCAAGCATTTCAGACACTGGGTTCACAAGAATTTTCAATTTAAGGTCAAAATCAGACCTGTAGCTATTACATGCATAGAACTCCAACTATGTACACAGAGAAATATTTTGTTTTCACTCTATGAGGCAGCTCAATATTCATCCCTTTATTTCTTAGCCATGTTTTAACACTTGATCAAAATTTTGTTCTTAATTCTTTCCATGAAAATTCTCAAATGTGACCACTGGCAGATAGACACTTATGCTTATCCTATCAGTTGTCTGGGTTTTTTTCTTCAGTACATTAGGAGGCTGCCAATGCACAACTGTTTAGCTCTTCAGAAAAAAATGGTGTTTGATACTGGATTCTTCACACTAAGCATGAATGTCTTGCCTCTTACATATTTTCAGTAAGCTCCAAAAATGACTCCATCACCCGTTGGGACAAACATTACCTTCATGTCAGTCTCTCTTGGAATGTGATCTTTAAAGTCCTCGATGGAACTTACAAGGAAAGGAATGTGGTAGGATAAGACCTAAGAGACAGAA
This sequence comes from Phalacrocorax carbo, assembly GCF_963921805.1. Taxonomy (NCBI): domain Eukaryota; kingdom Metazoa; phylum Chordata; class Aves; order Suliformes; family Phalacrocoracidae; genus Phalacrocorax; species Phalacrocorax carbo. Next base: position 38,276,881 of record NC_087517.1, on the reverse strand, counting down.
ACACATACAAAATGAGAGAAAATACTTGCCATGTTTATGATCACTTAGACGCTACTATTATTTCACTGGACTTATTTTTTTTAGAATAAATTTTTATTCTATGCATATGAATTACAGCCTAATAAACTGAAAATCCAGCTGCTTGCAAACAAAGTGAAATGAAAGCTTTCAAAAATGTACTGAACAGAAAACATTGAGAGGCACGCTCAAACTAAAACCTGTATGTTTTAGTAAAACATTTCTCTGAACAGTACTTAAAAAGCCGATCCCCCACCAACTTGCAATTCAAACTTCAGTTATGACTGAGTATTGCCATTTTACCCACATGCCAACCTTTTAAGAGGTAGCACTTCTAAACAGTGAAGCTTCAAATACCATATAATCCCATTAAATTAAATAAAAATTATTTGGAAGATATTCGGTTATTTCTTACATCTCTAAGTGCTTCCTGGGCCAAGGACCGAAAAGACAAGATAACACCAATAATCGTCATTCTCTTCAAAACACTGTCAACAGCTGAAGAGAAACAAAAACATAGTGAACAAGAACCTGTTGATATTTATAAGCTCAATTCTTTAAAAAAGAGAAAACTTTAACAAAATACTGAAAAACACAAGACACAAACAATGGCATTCCTTAGAAGAGCCAAAATAAACACTGCTTAAGCAGGTTTTTATAGCTGAGTTGACAACGGGTTTTCAGTAGAAAACATATCCTGTTAACCACTTCGTGAAATTAACCCCATTAACACCGCTGACAAATCTGGATGCTAACACTAGTTCTGTGTTTTCCTGAGGCCAAAAATGTCTCTTTATAATAATGATTTTTTTGAAAATAATTACCTACGTTAGTCACATGTAAAAATCCTTCCCAAGAATGCATATAACTTACACTGTGATGGAATCAAATCAGAAACGTGTGAAACACCTGTGTTTTCTTTTCTACAGCTACGCACCTGGTTGTTATAGCTATGCGTTATCATCCCTGAAGAGAAAAGATGCTCAAAGCCTTTCAATACTATAGTGCCCATGCAGTAATTAACACTGAAATCTCATTTTGCCCATACATGAGAAGACTGGAAAATTTATTTTGAAAAGGTGCATCAGTTTATACGAGCTCAAATACATCTTGCTGCTTCTGTATACTTAATACAGAGAAATTATTTTTTCTCATTTTCTTTACAAAGATTAAGATAAAATTGTGTATATTTAGTAGGACTTTGCTAGTTACCCACATGATAATCTTTTAAACAGTGCTGCCATCTGGTCTGGCTTGTCAAAGCTGGTCCTCATTTGTGTTAGAACTTCAACGTTCTCCACCACAAGTTTCTAAAAAGAAGCAAGGATTCAGGTCAGCTATAGATTTCTGTATGTTAATAGGATAAATGCACAGTTTAGGATATTTCAGTCTGGCAGAGAGGGAACTAAACTTATGGAATACAGATATATCCACTTTTTTCTTAATGAAACTACAATATCAGTGTTACCAGCAGGCACCACTCCACACAAAGACTAGCTCTGAATGAAAAAGCAGAAGATGAGGTACCCCTTGGAACGTGCTTCTTATATTCAGCAATGTGTATAACTTCTTAAAACAAGGGAATGAAACTCAGTAGAAACCAGACAGTAGCTCTTCATGCTATTCAGCTCTTTATAAGAAAAGTATACACATATCAATAAAAATGTAGATTCACAAAGTAATCCATTATTTTTGGTTGCTCCTTTCGTTAGTTATGCTGTAAGGATTAGAAATTAAATGTTGGTAAAGTTGAAAAATAGAATGAAGAGTGTAAGAGTCAGATTGTTAAATCTTAGTGCAGTTTACTTGAAATTTTCTTCCATTATAATATAAAATAAAAACATTCGTTCAAGTCCCAACACCTTAGCCTGAGACAGTTAAACTCAAGTGCAATATTTTTCATGTCAGTTTGACCAAAAGAAGAGAAAATGTGTGTCTGTTTCTAATTTGTAACAGCTCTCAAACATGCAACTTGTAGCATTAGGGTAAAAGTAATAACTTTCCTGAAATCATTCTCCAAATATGTATCAGATTTAAATTTAAATTACAGAGATTGCATAATCACATCTATAAAATGTCAGATCCAAAAAAGGTTTCTTGCTAGCTGAGGAACTTATGTTGTGCCAAGTAGTATTTTTAAACTCTCTTCAAGCAAGAAATAGGTACTTCTTACAAAAAATATTTTTGCTGTTTGAATGCAAAGTCGCCTATTTCAGAAATGGAAAACATGAGTGTCTCTCTTTACGTAGAGGATAACCAGCGGCTAAGAAAATTTAGGTATCTTGCGTGCTTGTGCACATAAATGAAGAAAGCATTTCCCTTCTTTTAAAAAAAGACTTAATTTAGTGTTTTGTATACTAAACAGTATCAAGGTAGGAAAGAACTGAAAGATGGAGGAATAAAACAAGATATTCTGGATTGGGGGTGGTCTTCCAAAATGATTATTAACAGTTCTATTTCTCAAGTGGATGCATCCCAATCCCCCTTATTTACTAGGCAGCACAGACACAAGGAGCAACGAGGAGAGACCAGGAAAAATTACTATTTATCAAAGACATAGGCCATTACAAGCCTCGAACGTAATTTAAGATATATCATATAAAATCTAAGAAGAGACATACCTGCAGGAACCTACTGCTAAGGATTCGGGAACATTTCACCTGTTGACAGTTCTGCTAACTACTTTAATAGTTCAACCCACACTGAAAACAGGACAAAATGTTGCAGCTGGCAAGCAGGGAAATTAAATTTCAGAGTAAATATTCCTGTGCCCACAGGAGGAGGAAAAAAACCAACACAAATTAAACTATAATGCTGCTATGAAATAAATGGTGGTTGGTGTTTACTCCCACCCAGCTAAGGAACCTGTGCAAAGCAAATCTGTCCAACAGCTTAGACCTCTCAGATTCAAATTACATTGTGTCATGGTCCTGCTTTTTCCATAACCTCAAGTCTATCCATAATCCACTCAGTCTTCTCACTTTCATTCTTATCTTCAGTGAGAAGCAAGGAAAGAAAGAAGCTATATAAGATGTAGCAAACTAACAACCTCCAAGAACATCCGCACATGTGCACGCACACAGACACACGAGATGTACTTCTATGCTGAAAGCCAAAGCAAGACTGGTTTGCACTGAAATAAAGATGGGCAATTTTAAACCAACCGATGTATCAGAACTTGGCAGATGTGTAACATTTTAATTTAAATCCCTCAAAGCTCTCCAGAATGCAAGATTGAAGGCAATAGCCCACGCACATTGTTACTGAGTCAAGCTTTCAGCTCTACAAAAAATAATGAGCATATTAATTTAATATTTAAAAGGAACAGGCTGGAATACAGTTCAAATAGTTATTTCAATGAGGCAAACTTCCCCTCCTTGCCCCAGCCTTAAACTTCAGATATAAAACCAACACCTGGTCCCACTGCGGGAAGCAAAGCAAGCATGTTGAACCCTACTCTTAATAATTTCCCCATTCTATCCCTCTTGTTGCTTACTTCCCCCAAGCACAGATGTTTCTCAGGGCTCTCTTACTAAGCCAACTGCACCTCAGCCAAAGAGACGAACATTTTATTACTTTATTTTTTTCCTCCAAATATGTGGCCATGTGCATGTGGACCTACATTATGTTCTGCTTATCCTTAGCAGTATCAGAAAACAACAGATCTCAGAGACAATTTAAAGTTGCTTTTTAAAAAAATACAGACCTACAGTATCAACCATGCTGACTTTGAGGAAGTACAACAACGCCACAGTAAGTGGACAAAGACAGCAGCAACCAACAAACACCTGCCCTACAGCTGTGTTTTACTTGAAATGTAACAGATGTCACTTTGTGCATAGCCAGGAGTTACATAAATTTAACCTTAAAACCATAGCATTCTCACCTAGAAAGTCTCATCCTAAAACTCAAAAATTGGAATGGGCATAAGGAATCAACTACACCCTCTGGCTGGTCACTCAGGCCAGGGTTGCTTCATGCTCTTGTGTCAGCTGGGAAAGCATGAGCGGCCCCTCTCCTTAAGCTGTGACACTGAATAAAAGGCTTCAAATCTTTTAGGATATCATACATCCTAGCAACTTGGCAGCGCCGAAATTCACAGTGTTTACAGGGAGAACAAGACCTTCCCAATTGTAATATAGGACATATCAACACACACTTTTAAAGGCCTGGCATGCTAATAATAATAAATTGTTGTTAAAAAAACCATGAAAGTTCCTTAGGTCTCTTAAGTATTCATGCGCATTTTTAAGAACACAACATGCGTGAATAGTTACAAAAGAATCCTTATTGTAATTAGCAATTAAATATATTGAAGATGATGTAATAACAACTTGGAATTAAATCTGGAAGTGACACTAAAAGAGTAAGTCATAGGAAAAGCAAATATATGCCAATTAGTGGCATTTTAATAGTATGACTATCCTGGGAAAGAGTACACATTATTAAATTTCTTAAAACCTCCTTCCAGAAAGAGTTAATTACATAGGCACCGAGTGCTTCCCCTGTCATTGTTCACTGTTTTGAATATACATGCAGCTAGCTTCCTTGAGATGCCCATATTTCCAACCTATTTCACAGCACCAACTTTGTTTGTGTTGCTGTAGGTAGTGGGTTTATTTATCAGAATACAGACATTTATAATAAATGGATACTGTTCAGCCAGAGAGAAAGATATGTCTAAAACCAAGGCACACTAACAAAGAAAAAGGACCTGAAGTCTCCCATCCCTGTAAACTGAACAATAGATGCTAACACAAGTTAAATCCTTACAGGCAACTAAGATACACTTGAGATTTTCATGTTAAGTTTTGAGAGTCAGACTTGGGTTAGCACTTTGCAAGCACCTGGAGATCTTGAAAAACATTCCTCCCATTGATGATAAAAAGAGACTTGACTCCTAACTTAGGGTATCTAACATCAAAATCAACAAAGCCTGCATAAAGTCGTGCCCATTCAGATATTGAAGCATGTGGGATACACATGTACTACATGTGCAGATGTACTACAAAATAAGAGTAAATTTCACAGTTTTGTCAGTTAGTTTGATGCAATCATTTCAAGAAGATGGCATGCAGAAGCACAGCTATTAAATATCCTAAAGGAAGCTTGAACAGAAAACAACCCCCGCCTTCCCACCCACCAGTTTCCCAAGGTTACCTTAAGCTCAGCAACCTGTGAAGAAATGTGCCACATCAGACTTTCACTTAGGAACTTCATGCCATATGGTCCCAGAAGTTCAGAAAGGGCTCTCATTTCTGAGAAATAAAACAAACTGTTCTACTTCAAACATTCCTTCTTCAGTTATTTGATGCCCATCATGTATCTAGCAGTAGCATTTTAATTGCAAAAATATTTTACCACAAAATAGAATTTTAGATATGAGAACCTGTATCGTAATAGAACTGAAGCAGCACTCACCAACACATTACACTCCTTCTGTAGCTTAAATGCAACAACCCTGCTTTGACCAAAAATAGGAAAAACAAGCCCTTTCAAGGCATAGAAGCAGCACAAATAACAAGTACGTGAAATACTACTGAGGGTTAACAAATGCTGTCTTTAGTAGAACACTCTAAAAGTTGCTGTTACTCCAATTACTTAAGCATACAATAACTATTCCTCACAAACATTCAGCAGAAACATCAAAGTTTACCTGATATGTCAGAGTACTCCTCAGCATTAAATGTCAATTCATTTTCTGTAGGCAAATTCACAAATGCCTTCATGGCTGGAAAATAGGCTATGTGACCATTGCTGACTTGCCGTAGCAAAGTTTCCAAATACCTTATCAGAAAGGGGAAAAAAATTAGATTAAAAGACAGTGTCATAGATACTCTATGCAGATGAAGTATACTTGTGTGACAAAGGGCAGCAAAGCTTGTTGTAGTTCAACTGATATCTGTATCTTCTTATAAGTCTCTCCCCATAAAAAGTGAATTTCACAATAGGCAAACTTTAAAGTGCTCTTAACAGGTACTATTAAACTTGCAAAGTTGGAAACTTACAAAAAATTTCAAACACTTCTCCAATTCCAGATTTTTAATTAAATAAAAAAATATTTAAAAAATTGTAACAAGTGTTAATTCAATTACTTACCAATTTGTATACAGACTGGTAATGGTTGGCTCACCATGACTATCTAAATGCTGGGTTTGCTGAAGCAGAACATTGTTAAATACTCGTGTAATGTCGATCTGTACATAATTTTCTATTGACTGGAGGACTGTCATATAGGCTCTTACACTGGTTAACAGCTCTGAAGGCTTTGCAATCTCTTGCGTTGCTTGATTATACATAGTCATTCCAACAATTGACCTTTTAGAAACAAACAACATTGGAAACAAATAAATTGCATTTATTAGTAAAGAGACAAAGAAGCTATAAAAATAACTTGATATTCAAAGCTTTTCTCTGAATACTTTTCCAATCTGCAAGTGTAAAACTCTAATCGATGGATATACTACACCAGCACTTTTAAAAGTAGTTCTAGATGCCAATGACAACTGTGTTCATGGTTCCAGAGAACTTTCATTAGACTGTAAGAATACTCACTGACTATTTTTAAAATAAAGCTTCCCCTCCTGCTATATATAAGGGCAATCCACAATGTGGACGACTTGCATCACAACTACTTTGGTAGATAAATTAGTCTCTTAAAATGTAAAACTCCTGGGAAATGCAAGAGCAATGATGTATTAAAGTGTTCAAAGCATATTAACTACAGCAAAAATTTTTGACCAAAGTGCTGTCAGTTTTAGTTTGAAATATCTATAAAAAATCATGTAGCTATAATTAAGTATTAATCTAAATTATTCAAAGCAAAACTATTTTGTGTTGCTTTGCTTAAAGGCACATCTGATTACCTCGTGATATTAACTATGCCAACTGTATTTGAGTGCATAAATTTTGCAAGACACAGACCATACCACTTAATCGCTCTTCCTTCTACCACAGCTCATGCAGTAATAAAATCTCAAAGTTATCTTGAAAGATCTAATCTCTTTTGCAATATATATTAAAAATAAAGTATGCTCTAAGAAAACTGACACTTCAACTGTTTTAAATAAATTTTCAAGAAAGTTATCAGAAGGTCTGCCTTCAACAGCTACTGCCTCTCAACAACCACCTCGTACGCAGATGAAAGTATATGTTTTTACATCATTTGGTAGGCAAGCTTCAGTTATATTTGTATATACAATTTTAAAAATTTGTGTAGATGTTAAGTAAATAAATAGGAATCTTATTCATTAAAAAATTGTCTTTGTCACAGTGATGTCTATCTTTAATCAAAAAGTAAAGAAATTGTAAGACATGCTTTGACTTGTCCAAATTCTCACTATAAATAAAACTAGGCTTCTAATAATGGATGTCCTATACATCAGGCTAGTTTCCAAGCTAGATCAGAACTGCACAAAGGACTGTATATTCCCTTTTAACAGGGAATATATAATTAATAAATGGACATGAACTTTACCCAGTATCTCACTGAAACCAGGCCCTCAAGCAAACTGTACCAGGGTGCCCTTAAAGCAAACAAAGTCTTCTTAGTAAACAAACACTTGTTGTAAGTTTTTGAGTGGTATGTACTTTTCAAAGGCAGAAAAACAAAACAAAACAAAAGGGTAAGAAATCAGTAGATTACTACCTTCATCAGAGGTAAATGGGATGGGTTATTCTGGAGAACATCAGCTTGTTTAAGTAACATTTTTGTTGTTGCTTGCAAATGTGCAAATAAGCCTATTTTCACAGGTTTACTTGTGAGACAGTCTCTTGTTTTAAAACCAATTCAAAATTTGTATTATTACAAGGTTAAGTGGCATAGTAATAATAAGGTCTAGTCCAATCATACATGAAACAGAACAGGTTAAAACAGTAAACAAAAAACCTAACACAAACACTAACACTCTATTTAAAGGTAAACTGAAAACCTCTGGAAAAAATGCCACTTAAATATCTGAGAAATAATGAAAAATTGAACATTTATTCTGTTTGGTGAACAAGTCGCATTTCTTTCATGAGGCAAGAAAAAGGAAAGTAGACTCTGAAAGACATCTGCCTGTGGCTTCAGCCCCAGCCCACAAGCCAACCCTCCCCAAAGTTTATAAACAAACAAACAAGAGAGGCAAGCATGTCCTGCACTGGTCTAGGATAATAAACCTGAAGATTACAGTTCACTTCTTATAAAGTCATGAAGTATTCTTTACTTTTATGCCACCTTGTCTTACTTTAGAGACGGAGGGCTCTAGAGACCTAGTATTGTGTCTTGATGAGTAAAAGTCTTTTATCTTGTATGGAATGTATAATTAGTAATCATTAGCATAAAATACAACCAGGATAGCTGGCTGTTTTAATTCAATGTCCGCTCCAGAAGTTGCCATTTGCCTATTTCTGTAAACAATGATGGGAAGATCAAGGTAGGAACAGACAGGAATATCAAGTGGCAATTCTTAATATTTTAAGAAAGAAGCTAATTAAAGTATCTTTTTAGTTGGCTTTGTCAGGTCGTGAGTTCTTATTTTTAGATTTCCCTTTCAGCAAGCCAATGAACTCAAACAGTTGAGAACAATCCAGCACTGCGCAGAAGAATGGGAAGAGTCTTTATAAATGCCTAAAAACAGGCGTCATCGACTCCTACAAAATACACAGGACTAGGAATGCAGGATCAGGCTGTTAAATAGGTGATACTCATTTCAATATATTTTTGTTTTAAAATAGGAACTAACAATTGTGTATGTCTCCACATATAACTTAATTGTCATTTTAGTCAGAATTTGACTTACAAATTTTGCAATCTGCCTTTAAAAACTAGTTTTATGTAGTAAGGATACAATATTTCCAATACCAAATCAGCAAAGACTTATCTTGTATATGGATACTTCTAACTTTACAATATTTCTTACTTGGTGAAGCGGATTTCCAGGTGAGACGTTAAATATTCTCTTGGGGTAAACGTGTGTTCCCAAACCACCATGTTGGGTACATAATTGATTGAGAAGCAGAGCTCAGAAAGTGCAGTGTGCAGTTTGTCCAGGCTTTAAGAACAGTCAACAAGAAATTAAAAAAAAAACATTTAATGCAACATAAGGATGTATTATCATGGAAAGCACGCACTGGATGGAATACGCCTCCTGAGCAGGTACAGCTCTAATTCTTCCTTTCATCATCTTTTTCTGCTTTGAGGCACTTTTCTCGCTTATTTAAAAACAGTATTCTGGGTAAGAACACATCCTACAACTGCATACTGATCTGCATCACACGCAGCTATGTGAGAGCTATACATATTTTTACATATACATAATTTTTTTCCTCCTCGAGAAGAACACTCTTTTAAGGTGATTCTTTACTGACGGAACTAAGCAACTTAAGTAATGCATGCTACGAGCTGGTACTAAAAATCTAAAAATACTGGGGAAGGGAATCGTAAGCTACAGGTAAAGTTCTCCCTCAACTTCTTTAGTCTTTACAGTTCTCTGATGTTTGGTTGTTGCAACTGTCACAAAACAACTTTCCTTTCAGCAGTGTTTGTGTTTAGCCACTCCCAGCCACAACACTAAACATGTATTGTTTCCTTTTCTTAGCTTCCTTCCTCTTCATACTTTTATCACTCTACCATCTTGTCCTGTGACCTTTCCTAACAATTATCTTCTACCTTTTTCTCCCTTATCATCTCTTATACCCCAAACTGTATTTATTAGTCTTTGTTTTCCTCTTTCAAGTGAGGTTTTTTACTTATTTATTTGCTGTCGCTTTCGATTTTTCTGTAGCCACTGACAAGGAAACCTTCCTAGGTTGGTACAGGCACTGAAGCCTCAACTCTGTCCCAGTAGCTGCAGGCAGCAAACAGCCCTTCGACAGCAAGAACTTCCAGTCCAGCCTGTACTTCCCCTAGTTAACAGTGTTAAAGGCAGGCAGAATCGAAGATGCCACCTACTCCTTGGACTCCCACTTCCATAACAATTAAGATGACTACACAGGAAACCTAGCTACAGCACAGGGATCCTTTCCGCTCAGGGAAGGAAACAGCCGAGGGGGTAAGTTCAAGAGATACACATTCCTATTGCTCTACGTAACAGAATTCAGTCTCTATACAAGCCACAGAAGTATTACATGCTCACAAACTACAAAGCTGTCATATTTACAATCAGTTAAACCTACTCAGATAAATTAAGCATGAAGCATTCAATATGTGAAACACATGTGTTTTGACTTAGGATTCTAGGTGAAAGGAATAGAAGAGGCTTACTTTGTCACAACCAATCTGTTTTTCCTCATGCTTTCTACTCCTGGTTTCTCCCTTTCAGGTTCTCCTTTCTTTCCAGTCTGTTTTTTTGACTTTTTGTTCACTGCTTGACTGATGGTTTTGGCACAATGCTTTGGCAGCAACTAGTAGAGGAAAAAAATAGCCTCCCAGATTAAAATCCAACTTCTCAGCAGCCATGAGATACAAAATCATTTTATGGTCCAGGTGGAGACTTCATCACACAAATAACACAGTCTTCCTTTAACTACTAACCACACAATTCTAATATAAAAAGTTTTCCTCAAACCACATTCCATTTTATAAACAGAAAACTTCACCAAAACAGGTGAAAAAAGGTAAACAGAAAATAGAATCATAAAAATTCAGAAAGTTGAACAACCTACAAAATCTCGAAGGAGAAATAAAAGAATAGACACAACCACACTCACCTGATCACTCAGCGTACACTGTTCTGTGCAAATGTCTGTGATAAGATTTCGAGCTTGCTTAGCCATTTCATCCAAGAACATGTTACACAAGGAAAGACTACGATCTCCAATATGATGTCGCTGTTAAAAAGGAGAATAAAGGAAGTATTATTTTCAGTTTCCTGTTAGTCCTACAATATTCAGACAACACACATGCTGTACTGAAGTTAATGGTTCACTAAGTCATAGTACTGGGGTACAAGAGATCAAAATTCTTTAGTCCTTAATAGTCTCAGCTCCAGGATTTTATTTTTTGTTGGAAACAACCTGAACCATGAAGTGTTTGAAGTCAAAATGGCATATTAACATTAAAAATATTTTGCTTACTATATTTTGCAAAACATTTTCTGTAGGAGTCAAAGTAAATATTGAAAATTAGATTTTCATGTTTAATTTTGGAACGAATCTACCTAAAAGCATCCAATGCTCAAGGTTTCTGTGAATCTCCTCTTGATTAATTTGTACCAGTACTAAATCTAAGAGGGGAAAAAAGCACACAACTCAAGCTATAGAGAAAGCACAGTGTCATTCATACCGCTGAAAAAGTCAACAGTGAAGCTCTACTGCATTAATTTCTGGATTCAGTTCCTTTGTCACTGGATCTGCACAAGCATAGCCTTCTGTCTCAATGAAATCATTCTTTCACCACTAATGTTTACTTTCTAACAGCCACACTACCACACATTGTACACAGTACAGCAAAGATTATTTTTCCAAAATTATAATAGTTACCAAGTCATACAATTCAGATATTGAATTCAGTGTTCTGCTGGCTGTGGCAAAATGTGCTTGCTGCAGCTGAATTCACAGTAAGTAGTGCACAGTGAACACTGGCTACTGATTCCTTACTGTTACTATAATTGTCCTGAAAGACATCTCTTATCCTGAAAGAAAGCTTTCCTGGAAGCTTTATAGTGGTTGTCTAGTATAAATAGAGTTTGCAGCTGTTTAAAGCAAAGTATACAGGGAAAATAATGATATAGATATATATTGAGATGAAGTTCAGCAGAAGAGGATTTAATGTTTAAGTAAGAAAAACCGACATGGTGCATATTACAATACATCTTATCTAATTGTTTCAGATGAGTACTGTTAAGAATGAAAATCCACTTTCATAAACACTACACAAAATTGGCTAAGTTAATCCCCAGAGTAATTCCAAAGTCAATGGACACACAGGAAAGGAAATGTACTAAAGGATTTATTATTTCATTACAACAAAAAGAGAAAGAATTTCCTCAGAATCAAACTACTTCCATTAACAAAGGATCCATTTCTTTAAGCAACATTCTGCATTTTTTAATTTCTAATTCTAACCAAAGAGGGCTTGCATTACCCAGTTCTGACCAAAACAAATGCTAGCATTTCACTGTGTATCACTTAGGATTTTCTTTTTTAATCTTACTGAAGAACCACTGTTTAGAGCAAATCATACAGAACTGCCAACTTCCTATTTCCTTTTTCTAACTATGAAATTATAAACTATTTGAAAGAAATACTGTTGCTTGTAAATTTTAATAAGCATACAGGATTTATTAGCATCTAAGCCTGAATGACCCCAGAAAAGTAATCTAATATTTGTACCTTAGTTTAACATCTCTTTAGACCAAAGATAATACTACTCACTTCAGAAGATGATTTTGGGATCTATGGGTGAAGAAGCACATCAGAAGGTTCCTACTTGTTTTACTTCCCTTTTTACTACTCTCCTTCCTTCAATCTTATATTGCTATAGACAAAAGCCTTCTTGCAGTGTTGAGCTCTAGTCCTCACTACTTTAAATTAGATGAAGATAACTAAGACAATATATTTAAAAATTACCTCTTCTGGGCATAGTTCATGGGTGCAGCTCATAAAATGAGTACAAAGCAGTGGGAATGCAATTGAGTATCTTGACTGAGAGGGAAGCTCCAAACACTGCTGAAACATCTTCTCAAAAGCACGACTATAAAAACTGATCAGAAATAGACATTTAAATGGAATACATACATACTTTTGCCGCAAATAAACTCTACCTCACACAAATAAAATATGCTATTAGTGTTAGATTTGTAGTTAATTTATACAAAAAATTGCATCATGTTTTCAAAGTTGTTTATCTTCTGCATTCACTCCTTATGGATTTTATTTGCATCTCTCGTTATTATTACTACCATATTTTTATTCTGATGTCTGCCACATAGGCACTGCAAAAACTTACACCTTTTGCAAAAATGTAACAAGGAAGAATTTGCAAATGGACCCAGATCAATTATTTGACTGCTTGAAGAATATGACAGATCTTCAGAAATAACTTTATCTAATTCTGATGGAAACCAGAAATTCCAATTGATTCTCATACTAGCCTATCTTCCTAAAAAGTTTGCTATTTAAAAATTACACCTGCAAGGGCAAACCCAACAATAAATAATAAACAGCTCCTACAGTCAGGTTAGTAACATACCAAAATATAGAAAGATCCGAGGTTTCGACCAACATCTCCACCAAAGAATCTACCATTTTTGTGTGGAAAATTATTGTATTCATCATTTTTCCTAGTTCTCTATGGTCTGCAAGACTAAGTGAAGCTTTAGAAACACTGGTGTATGCCTGAAAAGACACAAGCAAAGTTTTACATTATATCTACAACTGCTTTTTTGCAAAAGCCATTGCTATTCCCCAGTATAAAGATTAAATACTGATTACGCTACGTGTAGGACCTGTGTAAATACCGCGGATAGACTATTTTATCTTTCCACTATAGCTTAAGAAAAGTGCCTTTCAATAAAGCTTCCAAATATCATTTGAATATGACACCAATTCACAGATAAACTGCAGACCAAATGTATTGAACAAAACACACAAATACACTTGTAAGCCCCCCTTTAACAATCAGGTTTTGGAAAGCAAGAAAAAGAATGCATATTAGGAAAATATCAAAACAACATGTCTACCTAATCTTGAGACAATTGATTTACAGTCTAAACAGTACTCCCCTTTTTATTAAGTCAATTGAAGATACTATCATTGCAATGCACAGGAGTGATCTCGCTGAACCTGATTTCCTCTCTGAACAGTCTCTGCCTTCTCTTGGCTGGGCAGGCTGAATCACACTGCACAGCCACCAACAAACTGCTCATCCTCAACACATTCTATTTCTGAACTGTTATAAACACCCCAAAGAATGATTTGCAAAAAGCGTGCAATGCAAAGTTACATCAAAACGTAGCAAATTTTTTGCTTGAGTATTTGTTTGATTTTAAGAAAGCACGTTATTCTTAGATAGCCTGTCATCCACTTGCAGTGTAAGAATAACCTAGAAGACCAGCAATTTATTAAACATTTTGGTTCTCAGTTAGTAAAGTGTCATGCATATTTTCAAAGTCTTACCTGCAATCTAAACCAATCTAATCTCATTCCTCTGAAGTCAAATACCTCTCCGTCTTCAACTGTACAGGGAAAAATACAGAACATAAAACCTTTAGGAAAACGACTATGAATTCAGATATACTATGTCAGACCTCCTAAAAAACCCCAAAGTACTCAAGAATTAGTTGGGTACTGAACCTCATGCTTTTACTGAAGAATTTCAATCCAGCACAGCCACACTAATAGGAATTAAAATATCTAGATGAAAATGTGCCTAATATACTTTCTAAACTGAAAGGTAGGATTATGTCCCAATAGTATTCCTCAAAAGCTCGATCTGTATAGAGCTGCCCTGGAAAATGGACACACAACAAGAAGCAGATACTGTAATGAAAGAGAAACAAGGGAACAAATTCAGTTTCTGCAAGTAATCTGCTTCTACTGACTGCATGAAACAAAAAGTGATGAAGCTTTCCAGAGGAATCCATACCATTCTGTCACAATTTTTCCAAGTTCATTTAAACTTACCTTGTTTCACACTTAGTGAAGTCATCGTGTTTACAAAAGAGGACATGATGATTGATTCATCCTCTGGGCACACTGAAAGATTCTAAAATGAATGTTGTTGCTATTATTATTTCAAACTTGGTTTAAGAAACAATGTCAATACTCATGCCCAATTTTCAGCTATACTCTGAAATGTACAAGAATTTACAAAAGCTAACTTAATCAAAGGAATATTTCTAGGCGTTATTTAACAATTTTCACTTTTTAATTCATTGGTTGATGACAAATGCCTAGAGAAGCTTGCTTGCAAACCAACAACTGCTCAAAACGAAAAAATCTGTCAGTAAATGTGGCCATGCGTTTTCAGGCTGTAGTCATCTACAAAATTAACACCAAACGTTTTCCTGTTATACAACAGACATCCAACATTTTTCTGACCTGATCTATCTGCACAGAAAATCTGGCCATGACAGGATATAATGGCGCCTACATCAGCATCGCTTTGCTTCCCATAAAACCCTCCCTCAACAGGTTTTTTGGGTTTGTTTTGTTTTTTTTTTACTAATATTGATTTGAGTGATTTATAGCACCCAAAAGACACACTATCAAGTTTTCAAATTTTACAAAATGCAACGGTTCATGAAAAAGCAGTTTCAGCCACTGATTAAGATCATGTTTCTACTAAATAATACAATACAGAAGTTTCTTATAATTCCAGCTATGACTGACGTACATTTTAACCCTAAGTCTGAAAAACCCTACCACTCAACTGTTTGTCTAGTCTTGTGCTTGATACCTGTTATAAATTTAAAAAATTTGGCTTGATTTTTAGTTGTAATAATCTTATTTCAGTTTTACCCTAAGGATTATCCTATCTAAACACAGAACATTCATGCCATTTGTACAGCATTTAGAAGTCATTCACCAAATCTAGGAAATCATCTCCCATGAATCGATGATAGATCTCAAAAATATTTCATTCTGTCACACTAACAAATCTGTTAATGTGTAAGTATATAGAGTTATAAGCAAGGATTACCACAACAGTGATATGAACTGATATTTACACTATTTAAATAGTTAATTTAAATAAAAAGTAAAGGATGTCAGTTCTGCCTTTGGGTAACTGACATAATACTTGAAGTGTGAAGGTAATTTCTGAAAACAAAACAAAACAAAAGCTTAAAATACAAACATGTCAAGTTTTAGTAGCTGACCTACTCACAAAATTTGGGCTCCATCTAGTGGTCACTAGGGAATAAAACCAAAACAGTTCAGAAAGCCTATCATTTCTTTGTCAGCCTAAATAAGGAAAATAATTTCAACAATGCTCCTTCAGTGGCAGTACCCGTTTCATTGACTCCAAACATAACATTGTTTAATAACATTTAAGTATTCATATAGCAACCAAAAGTAAAACACTAAATCCCAGAATTAAACAGCAACTTAAGTTGCCTTATTCCATCATGTTCTTCAAACTCCATGAACCAGGATGCACTTCATAAAGTCATTTTGGACAAAAATCCCTTTTTAAAGTGTACGTTTGAGAACCCAAAACCACACTCTTGCCATACCTGAACAAGCTCGTTTAAGACCACTGCATCAAAGCCAGAGAGATACTGTACATAGTATCTCTGCATCACAGGTCCATATTTTCTCACATGTGCTCTGAGCTCTTCCATGTAGAATATTAGCTCAGCTATGTGTCTAGGCAAGAAGACAAGGAAAATCTTACAAATATGAAACACCCAAAATATTAAATCTCATTTCTATCAGTGGAATGCTTCTCAAGGGGATTTCCTCCTATAAATTGCTTTTAGAACTATTGTTAACAGGCAATTTCTGCATGAAAATATTTGTTCACATTGTAAAATGAGTTTACACAGATAATTTTCTCTGCAAGGTAAAATCCACTCAACAGGAGATAAATTAGGATGCCCTCACAGTAATCCTCAAAGGCTTGCATACCTATCCACTTGTTTTTTGAAGAAGCATTATAATTGAGCAATTAAAAAAAAAATTCTCAGAAAGTGGTTATATCTGAAAAAATACACGTGCAATAACTGCTTCTTTGTTAGGTTAGCTTTGGTTGGTTTGTTTGGTTTTTTTAAAACCACGAGGATGGATGAATACTTGCACAGGTTGTTTCAGAGAGGCTATAGGACCTCCTTCCCTAGCACCTAGTACAGTGAAAAAAACGCAAGGTCTTCCTACTCCAGCTGTAGAAATAGGAGTGTCATTGTCACCTGTTGTTTAAACTCCTGTATTGACACAGACTTTCAGTTCAATCTTGTGTTCAATAACCTTGAGAACAACTCAAAGACAACTAGTGCCTTTTTGCCTATCCGTATTCACAAGTCTCTTAAACCCTTTTCTTATTTTTCCCTTGTTCATGACGACACCAATGCTGTATTATATAAATAAATATTATCTGATTTAAAAGACAGCGTTGCTACAATACAGCAGAAATTCTACAGATCTACAGATCAAGCTTTTTGACAGTTTCCTTCCCCCTGCCACTAATTTGTTCAATGCAAATCAGTAACACTGAAAGCGCATGATAAATCTTTTTTTGGTTTGCTTTCTCAAAGGAAAAAGATGCATAAAACTCTTATAAAATATGTTTATTTTATAAATACGTTTGCTAGAGAGAACAAACTTTCACCGATGTGCTTCAGTTTCTGGGATTCCCAGGTAAAGATTTTCTGAACTGTCCCAATGCTTCCATATAGCCATCATTTCCCAAGATTCCCTTGCCCTTAAATGCATTTCATCTGTGAAATTCCCATAAATATTTAAGGTATCACATTAAGAACTGTTAACATACTTATCTATGAAATCATCTGCACTCTTCTTTGGCATATTATCTGCATGACGAAGAAGCCAAATAATTTCATCACGAGCAAAGGATAATGCCATAAATACAAAAAGTGCCTGAAAAAGAATTGTTCACAAGCCTGTAGATATATACCAGTTGGACACCTTGTGCATACTAAGAGGCAACTAGTCTCTAAAACCAAAGAATCTTAAAATCTAAGTAGGTTTTCTCTCAGAATAAAGTGTGGGCTTCCCCCCCACCCCCCACTCCCCCAACAAGCCAGATGTCAGATTATCACTGAGAAACAAAAAGTTGCATAAATGCAAAACATAAGAACTGTAATTACCTTGGGACCCAATAGGCCTGGCTGATCAGACAGGACAGTAGCCAGTTCTTTGAGTGCAGAACGTAAAAACTTGCGCCTCTCTCTATGCATCGAGCCACTGCATCAAAAGAACAAACTGAATCATCATCCACTATGCTAACCACAGTACATTTGATTTTTCCTAACACTTAAGTCCAAGCGTAGGCAGCTCATATCATACCAACTTCAGCATCTCAAAGTATGTCGTTCAATTAAAACTGGCATCCCCATGACCAATGCTGTGTATTGCTGAAGTACAGTTAAATTTAAAACCCAAGTTCTCTGACCCTGCTCTGTGATTTGCATGACTCCACTGAAACATTTATATTTAATTTGTAATCACGTTAAGTAATTAGACAAAGAGAAACCAGAGTGTAAACTAAATGCTTCCATCCTGAAAATCTGAAAAATAATCTAAAACTTGGGAAGTTAAATTGATAATCGCATTAAGCAAATTCAGATCTAAAAGAACAGTCAGTACCTCATCTCATTTGAATATGCACAACTAATTCAGGATTCACCAAATCCTGTTTGTAGTCTTTATAACTTTAAGGAAAACAACACTAAAATCTGTCAGGAAAACTTTGAAAGAGACTTACGCATGTGAAACAGCAGCTTCTTTGCACTCTCTGATGTCATTAATACGCTTATTGTAGCTGCAAAGTGACAAACAATTGAATATGGTAAGTAGCAGCACAATTCAGCAAAAACTGAGTGGGACTTGAGAGGAGCTGCAATGCCGTAGCAAGCAGGATACAGTAAAAAGCTCACAGAAGGCTCATTTCCCTGATCAGAGCTAAATGTTAAAACTGGATACCCAAACTGGAAATACTGTCTACTGAAGTGCTCCCGGTGTTCACCAGTAGACATCTCAACTTTGTTTCTGCCTGTGTTTTCATATGATATATTGCAGAAACAGTGGCAGACACGC